>NW_024718545.1:3568667-3738667 GCF_018991925.1 Homarus americanus
TGGATTGGGTGAATGGTGGATTGGGGTGAGTGGGTGGATTGTGGTGAGTGGGTGGATTGTGGTGAGTGGGTGGATTGGGGTGAGTGGGTGGATTGGGGTGAGGGTGGATTGTGGTGAGGGGTGGAATGGGTGAGTGGGTGGATTGGGGTGAGTGGGGTGAGTGGGTGGATTGTGGTGAGTGGGTGGAATGGTGGGTGGTGGATTGGGGTGAATGGGTGGATTGGGGTGAGTGGGTGATTGTGGTGAGTGGGTGGATTGGGGGTGAGGTGATTGGGGTGAGTGGGTGGATTGGGTGAGTGGGTGATTGTGGGGGTGGAGAATGGTGGATTGGGGTGAGTGGGTGATGTGGGGTGGATTGGGGGTGGGTGGATTGGGGGAGTGGGTGGATTGGGGTGAGTGGGTGGATTGTGGTGAGTGGGTGGAATGTGGTGGTGGGTGGATTGGGGTGAATGGGTGGATTGGGGTGAGGGTGGATTGTGGGTGGATTGGGGTGAGTGGGTGGATTGGGGTGAGTGGGTGATTGGGTGAGTGGATTGGGGTGAGTGGTGGATTGTGGTGAGGGTGGATTGGGGTGAGGGTGGATTGTGTGAGGGTGGATTGTGGGAGGGTTGGTGAGTGGGTGGATTGTGGTGAGTCGGTAGATTGGGGTGGTTCTAGTGGGTGGATTTAGGTTAGATTAGGTTAGGTTAGGTTAGGTGAAATAAGATGAGGTGTCGAATCTTTATGTGATCCTCACTGGCCTTGAGTAGACACACACATGAGACACAACTGGGAGAGAAAGATACCTTTGACACACACCTGAGAGACACACACCTTCGACACACACCTGAGAGACACACCTTTGACACACACCTGAGAGACACACACCTTTGTAACTCAGTATCAGAGGATTTCCTCGAAACGATCCAGGACTGTTTCCTAAGTCAACATAAAACCGAACCCACCCGGGGTAATAATATACTCGATTTAGTTCTGTCTAACAGAGAAAACCTCATTAGCAACGTCGAGGTAGGGAACGAACTTGCAAACAGTGATCACAAAGAAATTAGATTCCAGTTAGATTTTCAGGTCAGACGTAAAGGGAATTCCATTAAAGTCCCAGATTTCAGAAGGGCAAACTTTGATAGTTTAAAGAGGCAGTTGAGAGAGGGGGTGTCACGCTTGGATGTGAACCTGACAGATGACACCGACCTGATAACGAGATCTGAGATTGCCGAGTTCCACGACAATTTAAATAATGAGTTACTTAATGCACAAAGGCAGAACATACCATACAAAAAACTCAGATCAGACAACAATGACCCTAAATGGATAAATAATTATTTAAAGAACATTATTGGCCAAAGGAAGGCTATAGGTAGAAGGATAAATCGTGGCGAATTTTACCTCTGGGAGTATTATAAGGTATTGGCCGGTAGGGTTAGGACCAAGATAAGAAAAGCAAAGAGGAACTATGAACTGAAGGTGGCAGGGGAGGCGAAAACAAACCCCAACGGATTCTACCAAATGTATCAAACTAAAACACGAGATAAGATTGGACCAATACGTTCAGATACCGGCGAGCTCACTGATAACGACGGAGAAATGAGCAACAATCTGAATAAATGTTTTTCAACAGTTTTCACCACCGAAAATTTAAACATGATACCGGAGGCACCAACTCTATTCAGAGATTGTGAAGAAAACAAATTAAGCAAGATAGTAGTGACTAGTAACGATGTTAATAAGCAAATAGACAAACTGAAGCATAATAAGTCACCTGGTCCCGATGAGATATTTGCCAGAGTATTAAAGGAATGTAAGGAAGAGCTTAGTATGCCCTTAGCAAAGTTGTTTAACATGTCATTAAATCAGGTGTAGTACCAGAATCCTGGAGGATAGCGATTGTAATACCTATTTTCATGAAGGGGGATAGATCACTATCCTCTAACTACCGCCCAATCAGTCTAACATCACCAGTAGGTAAATTACTAAAATCAATTATTTCAAACTCTATTCGAAACCACCTGGAGAAGCACAAGTTGATTAATGATTCCCAACATGGCTTCACAAGTGGGCGTTCATGTCTAACTAATCTATTAACATTCTTTTTATCAGTTTTCGAATCGGTGGATGAGGCGCACAATTATGATGTGGTATATCTCGACTTTAGCAAAGCCTTCGACAGAGTCCCCCACGAAAGACTAATTAGAAAAGTAGAAACGCATGGCATCAAAGGTAATATCCTTAAATGGATTAGGGCGTGGTTAAGGGACAGGAAACAGAGAGTGAGCATAAACGGCACTAAATCTCATTGGAGCAACGTCACTAGGGGAGTTCCCCAAGGCTCAGTACTTGGACCACGATTATTTATTATATACATAAACGACATAGATATCGGCATAGACAGCAACATAAGCAAATTTGCTGATGACACTAAAATAGGACGTGTAATTAAATCTGACGAGGACTCTGCAAAACTACAGGAAGATCTAAACAAATTTTTCGAATGGTCGGAAAAATGGCAGATGAAATTCAATGTGGACAAATGTAAAGTACTCAATATAGGGTATAAACGGGACTGCCCAGTATGGGTCAATAGGCTCACTGCAGTTTCCTCCATTCTTATGTTCTTATGTTCATATCTGACATACACACACCTGATAGACACACACCTGAGAGACACACACCTTTAACACGCACCTGAGAGACACACATGAAAGACACACCTGACACACATACACACCTGAGACACACCTGAGACACACCTGGGAGAAAAAGACTCCTTTGACACACACCTGAGACACACACAACTGAGACACACACCTGGGAGACACACCTGAGACACACCTAAGACACACACCTGAGACACACTCACCTCTAACACACATCTTTCACACACACACACCTTTCACACACACCCGAGACACACACCTTTGACACACACCTGAGACACACACACCTGAGACACACACACCTGAGACACACACACCTGAGACACACACACCTGAGACACACACCTTTGACACACACCTGAGACACACACACCTGAGACACACACCTAATATATGCAAATGACGCGATCTCTCTCACTCCTTATCTCATTAACTAAAAACAACATCAAATTAAATGCTTTTTACCTGACACCAAAATACTAATGCGTATATTTATTTTTTCATTATAATTCTGTATTTAGTGTATAATGTAATGTTGTTATTTCGTTGTTATTACGTTGTTATTACGTTGTTATTACGTTGTGAAAACTATGAGATGCGACGTGTGTGTGTGTGTGTGTGTTTGTGTGTTTTCAGTTAATTTAAAAGGTATATTTTTGGCCGGGTACCTGTTGAGGGTTACCTGTTGAGGGTTACCTGTTGTTTAGTGGGTATAATAGTGGGTACAATGGCAGGGGGTAATTATAGTTTATAGATAATATAGCTGAGGAATATAACTATAATAAACAATAAAGAAAAAGACGTAAAAAAATATATAAAAAAAAAATTCATAAATACAAGAATGGCGAATCATTTACCCAATCACCGTCGAATCTCACCAGTAATTACCAATCCATACCAGGTAAACAAAGGTAAGGCATTTTTCAGTGGGATTATAAGAGTGAGGGAGGTAATGAACATTTTCTCGTGGGATTTCAAGAAGTAAGCAAGGCATATCGCAGCTCTGTAATGGGACAAAGTTTCTCAATCCTTGGAACATTTCGTATGATTTCTAGATATTATCCCATGAAATTTACTTTAGATAATTATTTTTGTACTTTCTATAATATTTTTAAGTTAATGTTATTATTATTTATCGGTTCGTAAAGGCGTATAGGTGTTTAAAGAATAGAAATGAATGTTTAAAGACGAAGCCAGTGTCACATGTAAGGGTCGGAACACAGGAACCATTAAGTGGGAGGTTAAACGTTAATTTTCCTCTTAGTAGGTCTGGGCTTCCGATGATCGCGTCCTAACTGCTGCAAATTGGCTTTTTCTTAATGGATTTGATTAGCCTAATTTATTTTACTGGTTAGGGGAGGTGAAGAAAGGGGTGGGGGTGTGAGGGGTAGACACACTCCTCCCTCTCTCTCTCTCTCCTTCTCTTATTCACTAATTATACATTCTCTCTCATCCCTTATTCGTATTTTCTTCTTCCTCTCGTCTCTGTCCTTCTCTCTCTCTCTTTCTTCTCTCCTCATTGCTACAATTTCTTACACCTACCTCCTCTTCTCTTCTTCCCACATAGTTAGTCCCCCCTCCTCCCCTCTTTCCTTTCTTTCTCCTCTTCCTTCTTTACTCCCCCATCCTTAGTACTCCCCCTCCTTCTTCTTCTTCCCCCCCTCCTCATTCTCATCCTCATCTCCTTACCTCATCCTCCTTCTCCTCCTCCTCCTCCCTTCTTTACCTCTCACTTTCTTAATAATCTTCGTCTTCTGTTCGCCCGAGTGTTTCTGGTGGTGGATCAATCATAGGAGACAGACAGACAGACAGACAGGGAGACAGAGAGAGAGAGAGAGAGAGAGAGAGAGAGAGAGAGAGAGACTTTTCCATTCTTCCATCTTCCTAATTTAATAAAAAGGATCAAATTAAACACCTTATCAAGTCTCCCTGAAGGTAAAAAAAAATAAATAACTTACGATCCCTTGATAATTTGACTGTGTTTCTGACTTACAATTCTGACCTCATTGTATTTCATTTATTAATATAATATTTCCATAAACCTAATAATGTTGTATTGGTGTGAGTAGTTGTATTATGATGTATGGATACAGTAGTTTATTTTATCTCGTTATATATTTAATAGATTGGTGTCTGAGGTGATGTAGAATACAGTAGTTGTGAATCTGTTCCCTTATATGAGAGGGATTTTCCTTCTCTTAATCCCTTCACAACCCCTTCCCCTCACCCCACTTTCCTTTTCATTTCCCTTCACCCCTTTCCCTTCCCCCTCCGTCTAACCCTACTTTCTTTCCCTCCCCTTCCCCTCACCCTCCCTCCCCCCACCCCTCACCCCTAACCACATCTCCCCTTCCCTCTACCATCCTCCCCACCTCCGTCCCCTACATCCTCCCCACCTCCCGTCCCCTCCCCCCTCCCCACACCTCCCGTCCCCCTACCCCCTCCCCACACCTCCGTCCCCTTACCCTCCCCACACCTCCCGTCCCCCCTACCATCCTCCCCACCTCCCGTCCCCTCCCCCCCTCCCCCACCTCCCGTCCCCCTACCATCCTTCCCACCCCCTCCCCGTCCCCCTACCATCCTCCCCCACCTCCCGTCCCCCTACCATCCTCCCCACACCTCCCGTCCCCCTACCCCCCTCCCCACCTCCCCCTCCCCCTACCCCCCCCCTCCCCTCCCCTCCCCTGTTTGAGTGACAGTGTGTACAGGAAGTCGCATTGCTACTGGGCACGATCTCCCCCTCTACCCCTTCCCTCCCTTAGCCAACTCCTTCCCCCTTTGACCCTTAGGCCATCACAACACCCCCCCTCCACTGGACAGACCTTCAGGTGCACAAGGCCTCGGTAAGGGATAAAGGGCGTTGTGTAAGGGGAGGATAAGGGTGTGGATCCTGGCTGGTGGACGGTGAGTGGACGGGTCGTGTAGAAGTAGGACAAACCCTGAGGAACAACACCTGTGATTACCTGTACGGGAATTTATTGGAGTGTAATTACGTTTGATTTGGGATGATAAGACTTCAGGTGAGTTTTATGCCGGTAGAGGTACAGTACTTGTGTATTTATAAGAAACAGTCCGCCATATTTACAAGATGAAAACAAAAAAACATCAGTGGACCCAAATACTCTTCCATTAGATCCCACGAGATAAAAAACACATTTATCTTCAAAATTAAAAGTCATATACCGACTTAGAAATTATAACTTAGACAAAATTCTATAACTACAAGAGACGAAGAGATTTAGTTGATCCCTGTGAGAAAAATAAGGTTATTTGTGAGTTGCTTCCGACAGCTCTTGTTTCCGTGTCACTCATTGGCCGTCACTCTGGCCATGCGGTGTTGCCACATAAATTTTAAACTATCCAATATTATGATAGTATCTGGCTCGTTATCCATCATCAATTATATACGACTTGTGTACCTATAGATCATTATTACAATCACTAACGTTGATTACCTCACGCATGGATAATATATAATAGAGTGTACAGGTAGGACAGGTGATTTGGCAAGGCAGGAGAGGGTTATGATGACAGGTGTGAAATTTGGAGGGAATTGTCACAGCGGGGAGATGTTATGTCCACAGAAAACGTCTGATATACTGTCTCATTCTCACCGTCTCTCTCTCACACCGTCTCTCTCTCACATCTCTCACGCTGTCTCTCTTTTAGTCTCTCTCACACTGTCACTCACATCGAAAGTAAAGCAAGGATAGAGTGTAATATGTGTTGGTTGTATACAAGAGCGTGACAATGAATGCACACACACACACACCATCACTGAACCCTTGAAACGAACCCTTCAAACGAACCCTTCAAACGAACCCTTCAAACGAACCCATAAAGCACCAACGCTAATACCACCGTCTATTATTACCAACACAACCACCATCGCCCACTACTACCACAATCCTCCTCATCCATCAATCAACATCAACACCCACTACTTTATCCACCACCATCCTACACCATTACCACAATCATCCCCATCACTACCACCATCCCCATCACTACCACCATCCCCCACTACTATCCTCCACGTCCACCAACACAACCACCATCCCCAACTACCACAATCTTTCCCCAACCATCATCATCAACTACTACTATATCCACCACCATCCTACACCATTACCACAATCATCCCCATCACTACCACAATCGCCCACTACTACAATCTTTACCACCACTAACAACACTACTACTACCGTTTCACACTACTACCACAATCATCACAAACATTATCACCACCACCACCACCACACTATCTCTACCACCACCATAGTAAGGGCTGGGGGGGGTGAGGGGGTGGTAGAGGAGGGTCAGGCGACAGGACCCTGGCGCCTCAACAGGGGTCCTCAGGGATACAAATTAGGAACATTAGAGCCTCTTGGTCAGGGGGTCAGGGGGTCAGGGGGTCAGGGCGAGGAATTGGTAGGGAAACTCTGGCCCAGTAGGGGAGGGAGGGAGAGTTAGAGAGGCTAACTAATTCTCGGATCCGAATTAGTTACATTAGGTTAGGTTATATTGGGTTGGGTTGGGTTAGGTTAGGATTAGGTTAGGTTAGGTATTGCGAAGGGATTCTGGTGTAAATAATCTCTATTTACGCCAGTTACCCCTATCCACATCCTTCATTTTCTTCCCCTCATTCCCCCCTCCCACACACCTGTTACATGTGACCTAATTAACCACAGGATTAATTAACAGGTAAGAGAGGGCAGTGACCATCATCATCCAATAAGTGAAGGATACGGTGTAGGACTCAACAACAGGGGGTTAAGGACTCCTTCTTTCTATAGTAGGACTCTTATTCTCACTTCAATTGGGATCCTGGTGAGGGGAGAGGAGGGAAGGGGAAGGGGAGGGGAGGGGACGGGTTAGTGTCTGGTATTCGTTTAGTGATAATTCTTAGGGCATTTTACTCTCTCTCTCTCTCTCTCTCTCTCTCTCTCAATCCACTTACAATTCACCATCTACGAATCATCCACATATCCACCTACCTATTGACCCACCTATTGATCCACCTATTAACCCACCTATTGACCCACCTATTAACCCACCTATTGACCCACCTAATTACTCACCTTTTCACCCACCTTCCTTCCCTCCCTCTCTCCCTTCTAGGTACTACTTGTCTTGGCCTCCCCTGGTGCGAGGAGGGAGAGGGAGGGTTGAGAGGAGGAAAGAGGAGGTAGGGGGGTTACTCTATTAAGGCAAATAAGAGGGTTAGTGGCAAGGATTGGACAAGATAACCTGACGGACGACTGTGAAGGAGAGAGAGAGAGAGATCTAGGCCCTCATTAGCCACGTGCCAGGTATAACAGGTACACTCTTTAATGACTATATGGTTACCTGTTACCTTCTGGCGTGTGTGTCTGAGAGAGAGAGAGAGAGAGAGAGAGAGAGAGAGAGAGAGAGAGAGAGAGAGAGAGAGAGAGTTTTAGTTTAACAAATTTATTGACAAAGCTTGGAGTACAGTTTGCCTATTGTGAGTAATTCAGTCAGGTCTTGACACTGAGGGTGGTATCACTTCTCACTGCCACGCAGGACAGAGGTTCGTACACAAAGAAATACATCATATTCATTAACAGCTATAAATGTATAGAGGTCAGGTTCATGTGGGTAATGTCACTGTTCACTGCCATGCAGGACAGAGGTTCGTACACAAAGAGTTGCATCATATTCATTGACAGTACATATACATATATGTAAACACACACACACACACATATACATACATATACATATATACATACACATATACATGTACATGTACATATACATACACACACACACACACGCACACATACATACATATACGTCGGTCAGATTCATGTGGGTAATGTCACTTTCCACTGCCATACAGAACAGAGGTTCGTACACAAAGAATGCATCATATTCATTGACACTATATATAGGTCAGATTAGAGTTCCTTGTGGTCACTCAGGAGGGGCAAGTATCTTGGAGTGCTAGAGGGACAGGGGTCAAGGAAGCAAGGTTTATCAGAGTGAGTAGGAGGAGGAGGAAGAAAAGGGAGGAGGGTATACAAAACACACACACACACACACACACACACACACACACACACACATACACTCCCACACGCCCACGACCATCAGTTAAAGCCCAGGTTAAGGAGGGAGGTGTTGGGTGTGCGGGTAGGCAAGGACAAAGTGGGTAACCGCCACACATTCCACAGGTGAACTAATTAGTGTGTGTCAGGCAGGTAATGTGTGCTCCCGTGACCCATCATATAGTGTGTGTGTGTGTGTGTGTGTGTGTGTGTGTGTGTGTGTGTGTGTGGAGGTGCTGGTAAATAATCTTTTATTGACATATTAATAACAATGAACAAAGATCATATATTGTAACAGTAAAATATTTAATAATAATAATAATAATAATAATAATAATAATAATAATAATAATAATAATAATAACAACAATAATAACAACAACATTACAAATAATAACAACTACAACAATAACAATACAAATAACACCACCACCACCAACAAATACAACAACAACAACAACAACAACACATAACAACACATGAAGACGGAAGCAAAGAAATAATGTTAATAGAGAAGTGACCAACCCACAAGACCTGGCCCATATACTCAGGTAGGACAGGTGAGTCTAATTATCCCACCTGAGACCCGACATTATCATACTCCGGGGCTAATAACCATCCCAGGAGACGCGGTGATTGAAGGTCTGCGATTGTTAAGATGGGTGGTAGTGGTGGTAGTGGTGGTTGTGTGTGGGAGATGGTAATGGTGGTGATGGTGGTTGTGGTAAGTATACTGGCTGGTTAGATTGTTGTAGTAGTTATGTAATGTGAGTAATTGTGGTGGACATTTGTGCAGGGTGACTGAAGGCTTGGGCCGTCTAGGGGGGGGTGAACAAGGGCGACCTCCCGGGGGGCCCAGCACTAGACCCAGTGACCTCGGATACATTACCTGTTGACTTGTTAATCTGACCTGACGGCTTACGCCACCATCGTAACCGTGACCTTACCATCCATAGCGACAGTCCCTTGGGGGTTGGTGGGGCCCCGCAGTGGCTGAGTTGCCCCAGGCCCCGCACCCTCCTGGGGACGACCCTGACTACAAGTAATGGAAGTTGTGTAGGAAGGAAGAAAGAAAGAAATAAGTAAAGAAAATAAATAAAGAAAATAAATAAATAAATAAATAAAATAAATACAGAAAGAAAGAAAATAAAATTAATAAAAAATAAATAAAGAAAGAAGGGAAGAAAGAAAGCAAATAAATAAAGAAATAAATAAAAAAATAGAAAAAAGGAAATAAAGAAAGAAAATAAGGGATCACCTGAAGAATCGTCACCCCATCCTGCTCCACCTGAAGAATCGTCACCCCATCCTGCTCCACCTGAAGAATCGTCACCCCATCCTGCTCCACCTGAAGAATCGTCACCCCATCCTGCTCCACCTGAAGAATCGTCACCCCAGCCCACAGTGAATATAATTGGTAGAATTAGGATGATATAAATATATTTCTTTGTGTTATGCATCTGTATTGTGAAAAGTTTAAAGGAAAAAATTAATAATATACACCGTGTTCCAAAATACAATAAATTAAAAAAATCTGAGATAAAGAAAACATGACTCGCACTCCACAAAAAAAAATGCTTCCAAATCTAAAAAAAAAATTAAAAATCCTTCATTTAAAAAAAAAGTTAAGGAAGGGTTCCATCCGTCACCTAGGAAAGTCACACAACCTTAAAACAACCTGACCTAACTTAACAAATCAGGAATCTGACCCCACCTGAAGAATTGTCACCTCAGTTGTTGCCACCTGAAGAATCGTCACCCCAGGATACCCCACCTGAAGAATTGTCACCCTGCCAAACTCTGGGGTGACAATTCTTCAGGTGATTCAAAATAAGTAATGAAAAAAAGGAAGAGAGTAATATAGAAAGACAGAAAATAAATAAATAAAGAAAGGAAGAAAGAAAGAAGGAAAGAAACGAAAGAAAACAAAATCATAATAATACCCCATTTTTTAAATAGAAGCAAAAAAATTTAATAAATTCCCCAACCACAGATGAAAATAAAATCCCATTCCTAACACCAACAGTAAAAATATAGGGTCTCGAACGCCTCCCATCTGGACAAGTGGTGTTTGGGAGGGTAACCTACGCCATAAATCAGATCCAACACCCTATTTACTCGGCTCATTATAAGGACAAGGGGATTTAACCCTACATACACATAAGGTCAGTTGGGAATCGATTCAGTGGTGGTTGTTTTGGGGGGATTTTCTACGTTATTGTATATAGGTTGATGTGATTTTGTTTTTGATTGGATAGCTGATTGTTTTTTATATAATTTGTATGATAACCCCGACTACTACTTTTTTTTTTAAAGTGGCCTCCAGCCTCCCCCAATAACCACACCCTTGCCTCCATTTTATTACCTTAAAATCAACTATCCTAATACAAAAGTAGCAATACTACCGGTGTTGAGTTAGTTGAGCAGCAAATCTATGTTGCATTCAGTGACTGTAGCCTCATAGTCGATATTTGCGACTGTTGCCGTCTTTGGGGCCGATGCTCTCGTTCCCCTGAGGCAGAGCAAAGCCGACCGAAGGAGAGAGAAGGACAGTCAACATCTCATCCAGGCTGTAACATAACTTCTGGGCTGCTGCTTCTGTTCGGAGATCACCTCCGCGAGTCTGGCGTAAAAACATCTTGCACTTGATCCCATCCCACCAGAGGTTGTGAACACTAGAGGAGTGAAGCTGCCTTGATCAACGTTCTAAATTCTCTCCCCGTATGTCCTTATCTTGTCGTTCTCGTTCCTCCTGTGTGTAGCATCGAGAGCTAGGCTACGGTGACATGCGGCCATGGGATCAAAAATCCTGATGTCGAAGAAGGCTCGCTGTCCCCGCGTCCAGAATCCTCGACCACTGAAGTCCACACGGGCTTCGTTGGATGTGTTTGAAGTCCTATGTTGAAAATTCTCACCGTCCAATGGAAGGAGGGTCGGTTTTACTACTACTACTACTACAACAGATAGATAGCACAAACAAGAACTACTACCAACAATAAGTAAACGAAATGAAAGTAAATAAAGAAAACGAAATAGTATTCACCCATAACTCACATAAACTAATTACTACACGTTATTTCGGATGCATTGTATAACCAACCTGAGGGGCCGTATGGAAGACATCTACTCACCTGTGTGTTAATTAGGAGGTGATCACGCAGGTGTGTGTGTGTGTGTGTGTGTGAGGTAATAAGGCGAGGTCAGAGGTCAAAGGTCACGAGATGATCCTTACATAACGTCACGTAACATCAAGTGGGAAGGGAGATGGGAAGGGAATTTGAGGTGTGAGCGAGAGGGAGGAAGGGAGGGAGGGAGGGAATTGTGGGAGGGAGAGGGAGAAGACGAAAAGTAGGGTGTAAAGGGATAGAAGTAGGGAAGAAGAGATAGGTTAAGAAAGGTATGAGGAAGGTAAAAGAGAAAGGGAAAGAAAGGAAAGAAGAGTTGGAAGAAATGTAGGAAGATGGAGAGAGAGAGAGAGAGAGAGAGAGAGAGAGAGAGAGAGAGAGAGAGGGGGGAGAGAGAGAGAGAGATAATGAGGCTATGACTCCTAACAGAAGAGAGAGGAAAAGCAGGAGGAGGAGGAGAAGGAGGAGGAAGAGAGGCAGGAAGGAAGCGAGCAAGCAAGGAAGGAGGTGCATTACACATCATTACACATAACGTAATACTTTCTTCATTAACCTTATAACACAAAGCTGTTATATCCGGGTGCAACTATGAGGCCACACCCTTCTCTTCTATCTCCTTCTTTCTTTCCTTCCCAACCCCTTCCTTCCTTCCTTCCTTCCTTCCCATTTTTTTTGGGCGGGGGGGCGGGGTGGCAACTCTGTCTTTGTTGACATTCGACGGAAGGAAACTCGCAATAGTAAACAAACTATGAAATCTAAGTAAAATAACATTAAAACAAATATATCAATGTAATAATCTGTGGAATGTTTATATGACGAATCCCTGTAAACGCACTAGTGAAGGGAATTGTACAGTCACCCAAAAAAGTCCTGTCGCGAACCATGAACTCCGAGATTCAGACTACTTCGGGTTCACGAGTCTGAATCTCGGGGTTCGTGGTTCGGGACAGTACTTTTTTGGGTGACTATACAATATATAGTTCAGGATCTTAAAGCATTGTCTCATTTATGGTTCGAAACTGATCTAGTTGGGAAGGAGACAGTGGACATCTTGAAGCAACTGTACATAAAACACACAGAGAGAAAACGGCAGTAAACAGTAGATTATTACAGGTGACTAAGGTAAATGGGAGAAATTGATACTATGATGGTCTGAGTGTTGCCCTGTGATTGCCTCCTGTTGTTGGTAGTATGACGAGCAGGTAACGGCACTGGGGTTATATTTCCCGTGTTTGTTCTGTGTGTGTGTGTGTGTGTGTGTGTGTGTGTGTGTGTGTCGCTGAGAGTTGATGGTTGAGATAGAAATTTTGAAAATTTTTAGAGTATGTCTTGTGACTGATCTGTTACTACTGAATTATTAGTCTCTACAGCAACCTAACCTAACCTAACCTAACCATTCGGTATGGAGCCCAGTCCTATTGGGTCTTAAGTCAGGAGAGAGGGGAGGGGAAGAGAAGCAAGGGAGGAGAGGGAGGATAGTAGTAAAGAAGGAGAGGAAAGCGAGTGGAAAGGGAAGGGATAGGTGGAGGAGTGGAGGGGGGGATAGAAGCTGGAGGGTGGAAGCGGGGGTAGCGGGTGAGGAGAAGGGGAAGAGATGGGGGTGAACAACACTACCTGGGATCACTATGCAACAACAATGGCCAGACTGCAAGGTGGTAATCTGTCTTCCGTCCACCTGATTGAAATACCTGCCTCCTCCTCCTCCTCTTACTCTTCCTCCCTGCCCTTTCTTTTTCTTCTCCTTCCTTCTCCTCTTCATCCCTTCATCCTCTTCCGCCCTGCACCTGCCCTTCATCCTATTCCTCCTCCTTGCCCTTCTTTCCCATACTCATCCTTCTCCTCCTCCTCCCTTCCTTCTTCCTCCTCCTCTCCTCATATACTCTACTGTACCCTCCCCAGGTACGGCCCTTCTGTCGGCTACCACCCGGCTGTCTACGGGCCTGGTACTGTCTCTCTTGTCTCTAGAGCTCGTCAACAGCACCATGTAATGGCCCCTGTCTCATCAACAGAAGTATTATATAAATGGGTTCTTACATCTGATTTATATTCAGATTCACCCCCTGTAACTTTCCACTACCTATGAGTAAGACATGAGTTGAACACGTGAATGGTAGATTTCCCAGGAGGGAGAAGCCCATATGTCAGCATCTATGTAAGTGCGCACTAGTGAGATGCCTTAGTCAGTCACTCACACCAACTTTTATCGAACGGACGCTGATTCACGTTTATATACAATAAACGCCGTCCTCTTTCTCATTCACTCATAAATACTGGAACTTACAGTTGATCTACACTCAGGAATTATAGACATAATCCTTTTATAATAAAACAAGAAACGTCAATTGGGTTTCGTTACTAAAAGCCCAATATATATATTATATGTATTCCAACCTGGTTAGCTGGGGAATTAACCAACGTAACAACCATCAGTTATCAGGGCAGCTACTACAGTCCCCCGTCAGCCAGGAACAAGTGAGGTACTGTCTACGTGGTTGAAGTAGGTGAGGAGAGGAAGGGAGGGGAGTTACTGTCTACTTGCTGTGGGTTTATGAAGGCTGTTGATGCTGTCTCTCTCTCTCAAGCCCCAGATAATAGAGTCAGACATTCCTCACCATTACGACACACCCCTTCAGGATTTAACTGAATCAAGTAGTCTCTCTGATAACATAATGGGTGTGTGGGGGGGCAGTAACACAACCTTGAGATAACGTAATCTTTCCTAGCCCACATTGGCGAGTTAGTTGGCTTTGTGTAACCATTTTGTTGAAAGCCCTGTTACTCTTTTGCCCTCTTGCCCACTTGTCCTTTTGCCCACTTAACATTCTTACCCTCTTGCCCACTTACCCAGTTACCATCTTACCCTCTTGCCAGCTTACCCTCTTGCCCACTTACCCTCTTGCCCACTTGCCCGCTGGCCCTTCTCTAGCGTCAATTCATCCTACACCCTCACACCTATGATCTATCTATCACTCTACACTAACTTTTGGAAGTGAGAGAGAGAGAGAGAGTGAGAGAGAGAGAGGACCTAGGTAGCTCCTCCTACCACCTGTCTCACATACCACGACGCAGGTGAACGGTGTCTACCTGCCCGAAGCCTTACACCTGGGGGACAGTTTGTCTGGGCGGTGCAAGGGGCCCCGGTGGTTGAGTTTTGGGAAAGTGGGTGGAGGGTTGTGGGTGGTAGGTGGGCAGAGGGCGGTGGGTGGGGATAGGAGTTAAGTGTGCAGTAGGAGGTGGGGGATAAGCAGTGGGCGGTGGATGGGTGGGTGGGTGGGGACAGACTTCAGTGAGTAGAGGAAGGGAGAGCCAAGGCAGAGACGCATTGGTATATGTTCTACACACACACACACACACACACACACACACACACACAATCACACAATCCTATAATTAAACCCACAGGAAGTATGATAAAAGATAAGGACGCATTCAGCTCCCAACCCTCCCTTGTATCCTGCCATGTGTGTGTGTGTGTGTGTGTGTGTGTGTGTGTGTGTGTGTGTGTGTGTAAGCAATGACCACAGGTAAACAACTCACCTGTACACATCCGCCTTTCGTAATTATTATAGTACCGACGACAACATTACTTTCTCAACCTATCATGGGAGAACTGTATATGCGTCACACAGCTCCATGAATGCCTTACCTGACTGATTCTCTTGCTGTACACTATATTGCCAATGACCATAACTGATGAACTCAAGTCACTACTCATTTCTTCCGCCATAATGTAGGTCGCCATCGTTTCAGTGGCTTGTGTGTTAAACTGATGGGATTTTGCACACACACACACACACACACACACCTATATGTATAAGGAATATATACATTATACATATACTTAATACGTATCAAAATATGGAATATACATCAATACATACACTGTATTTTATTATATTTTTGTATATATTTATGGATTTCTCAATAAGTTCGAGTTAATGATGGTGTATGGGAACTTGGTCGTCTCGTTTATATTACTGAGCCTTATTCCTTCTTAAACATGTTGGGTGTTACAAAGCGCCTGCTGGGTGATTTAGGTGAGTCGTCCCCCGCCCTCCCCCATCCCCCCTCTCAACCCACGGTCACAGTGTGTAAGGTTAAGGCGTTTGAATTTTAATTTGGTCGAGAAGAAGAAGAAGAAGAAGAAGAAGAAGAAGAAGAAGAAGAAGAAGAAGAAGAAGAAGAAGAAGAAGAAGAAGAAGAAGAAGAAGAAGAAGAAGAAGAAGAAGAAGAAGAAGAAGAAGAAGAGAAACGAAGGAGAAGACGAAGAAGAAGAAGGAGAAGGAGAAGGAGAAGAAGAAGAAGAAGAAGAAGAAGAAGAAGAAGAAGAAGAAGAAGGAGAAGAAGAAGAAGAAGAAGAAGAAGAAGAAGAAGAAGAAGAAGAAGAAGAAGAAGAAGAAGAAGAGAAGACGAAGACGAAGAAGAAGAAGAAGAAGACGAAGACGAAGAAGACGAAGACGAAGAAGAAGAAGACGAAGAAGACGAAGAAGAAGAAGAAGATTACGTTAGGTTAGGTGAGGATAGATTAAGTTATGTTAGGTTAGGGCTGGTCAAGTTACATTATGCACGAAGGTATTCATTTATATGTATATTTATGCTCTACACTCTTAACTGAACACCATCATCCACTTAAGCACCTTCATTGGAATATCGCCCCTCACTCTACGTCTCTCAAGAAAATAACAATTCAGTTGTTTAAATATTTATCTACACTATTGTGACGTCAGGATATAGTAAAAAAATAAAATCAATAAATTACAATATCAAAACAACACAACAGCTGATCAGATGACAACAAAAGGATGCGCCTGACCTCCCCGCGCAGGTTTCCGAGTCCCCGCATTGATCATAGAGTACCAGCCAGTCGTAACTTGGTACTGTGGCACTTCAGACGTTCAACACCAGACTTGTGAGAGATCTATCTAACCTGGAGGTGAGTCTTGTTGGAAATAAAGTCGTATTTTTTGATGACAGGACGGCAGGATAATACACATTTATGATGGATATTTTTCGACCCTATGACCTATTTGTGTACTAAGGTTTATCCATGAGGTGTCTGTTGGTTAGGTTAATCATGCGTGTAATAGGGAAGAATTTTATGAGGGCGAGTCCAAGTGTTTTATTTTTTGGTTGACTAATAATTTATACATTGTCGTGCGTTTTGATGGAGTATGTCGTTTTTTATGAGTTTTCATTCGTTTTTGTGAGTTTTAGGACTGAACTCACAACAGTACTAATTATTGAGTCATTCGGGGAATAATTACATCTTAGACGCTTTAGGAAAATTTATCTTTTAATTGGCATAGAATTGTCTCTATATTTGGTTAATAAGAAATTGGAATATTGTCTCTATAAAAAGTTGTCATATTGGCCCTATTAAAAGTTGCCATATTATCTCGAAAAAAAAGTTGCCATATTATCTCAAAAAAAAGTTGCCATATTATCTCGAAAAAAATAGTTGCCATATTTCGCCTATAAACTGTTGATGTTTGTAGTCTCATTATTAATACGCAGGGAAGAAGAGAAGTAAACATTATTAACAGTATCTACGACTCCTTAATAGGTCCAAGTCTCAGAGTGAGATAAGAGCCTGACCCTCACCTCTACTTATTCTCAAAATGTTCTTTACTGAGTCTTCTCCTGTTCTCTCCAAGCTGTTCTGACTATCTCTATACTGTCCATTCAACCCAGCACCACCACTCGCCCTCCACCATTCAACCCCCACCACTCATCCTCCACCACTCATCCTCCACCATTCATCCTCCACCACTCAACCCCCACCACTCATCCTCCACCACTCATCCTCCACCACTCAACCCCCACCACTCAGCCCACCACCACTCCATCCCCTCCACCACTCATCCTCCACACCATCCTCCACCACTCATCCTCCACCACTCATCCTCCACCACTCATCCTCCACCACTCCACTCATCCTCCACCACTCATCCTCCATCACCATCCTCCACCACTCATCCTCCACCACTCATTCTCCACCACTCATCCTCCACCACTCATCCTCCACCACTCATCCTCCACCACTCATCCTCCACCACTCATCCTCCACCACTCATCCTCCACCACTCAACCTCCACCAACCTATACGAGGACACCAATAAAGGACCATAACTTTTACATACGAGTACATGACTCATTTACATACATGACTCTCATTTACATACATGACTCATTTACATACATGACTCATTTACATACATGACTCATTTACATACATGACTCATTTACAAACATGACTCATTTACATACATGACTCATTTACACACATGACTCATTTACATACATGACTCATTTACATACATGACTCATTTACATACATGACTCATTTACATACATGACTCATTTACAAACATGACTTTTACATACATGACTCATTTACATACATGACTCATTTACATACATGACTCATTTACATACATGACTCATTTACATACATGACTCATTTACATACATGACTCATTTACATACATGACTCATTTACAACATGACTCATTTACATACATGACTCATTTACATACATGACTCATTTACATACATGACTCTTTTACATACATGACTCTTTTACATACATGACTCTTTTACATACATGACTCATTTACATACACCCTAAACTATTATATTGTACGAAACTTTTCATGTCTCCCTTATGTTATATATCTCATCTCTCACCCTACCCCCTCTTCCCTCCCTACCCCCTAACCCCACTCCCCCTCTTCCACAACACTGTTAATACTGCCATGTAAACCTATGGTGTGTGTGTGTGTGTGTGTGTGTGTGTGTGTGTGTTGACAAGGGGGGGGGGGTTTATGAAAGCAATAAATTTATAAGATATATTAAATAATTATCCAGTATAAATTAGGTACATTTCAGGTTACATAGTGATGGTAATAGATAAGTGTTATTTCTCTTCACCTCTCAGTTCTTCTCTATGTCAATCCCCCATTTCCTCCTCCCCTTCCTTTCCATTTTCTTCTTCTTTAACTCCCCTTCCTCTCTTTCCCTTTCGCTCTCCATCTCCCCATCATCCTCTCCTCCATTTTCACACATTTTCTCTTCCCTTTACTCTATCATCCTTGTCCCCTTTCCTCGTCCCATTCTTTTCTCCTCCCCTCCTCCCTATCCCTCCCACTGTTCCTCCCTCCTAACTCCTTCCCACTTTCCTCCTTCCCTATCCCCTTTCCTCTTCCCCCCCGATGAAATACTGAAGGGATGCCAGATATAAGTTGGCACTTCTGTTGCTGACACAAACTGGCGGTCATAAGTTTACCCACTGTAGCCAACCAGGTGTTCCGGCCATTCATCTGAGAGAGAGAGAGAGAGAGAGAGAGAGAGAGAGAGAGAGAGAGAGAGAGAGAGAGAGAACGTCTATTTTCTTCTTCTCAGATGTTCTATGGACCCTTTTAGCACTGATGATAAAGACAGACTGTTTACAAATATCTAACTACAATAAAGATGTTTGTTTACGCATCGGTAATATCTAATTAACTACAGTACAATATTTACACTTATCGTTGTTTGTTTTCCTCCGAGTTCTAATATGTACTGTATGATATGTGTTTACTTTTGTTTATATTCCTTTCTATGCTGTATGTTATTGTACATTATGATGACTTCCCGATAAAGTCACCCACCCAACACTGGGCGTTGATGACTATACACTACAGCACATACTAAGAGTCGTTTATGCCTCCACAGCGACCCTCCGTTTTCTTCCACACTGAGACGAGATGAAAGAAAACGCTACACTGAAGGGTCTTGTAAGGCCAGACCTCGCTAACTCTTCAGCAGCCTCTAATCTCGCCTTCAACGAACAGGTAAGTTTGATATACAGGGCCGGATTCAGGAGTGGGCAAAGTGGGCAGCTGCCCAGGGGCCTCCACAATCTGGGGGCCTCCACATATTACAATATTTTATTTAGTTGTTTATTCATTTGGATTATTTTTATTTTCATTCTTTAAAATTCATGTTTATCTATTCCATCACGTAAAACTATGTTCAGCAAAAAGCGTGATAGAAATTAGGCTAGCTACTCCTTGAAATTCATGAATACCTGGTTTTCCTATGAACCGAATATTTTTAATGAATGCTATTGTTTGTGTTGCTAATAATATATTTAGAACTCCACAAACATATATTGATTAAAAATGAACTACATGGAATAACGAAATTGAGATTTAAAAAAAAAAAAATTATCACTTCCATTACGAATGCCATCAGGGGGCTGTGTTCTAATTTCCTCAATATAACTGCATATGGCTTCAAAATTCTCCAAAGAAGTGTTCAAATTTCAAAATTTTCCCAGGGGGCTTACAGTGCCCCCCGGAACTCCCAGATGTTTAGGCTCGCTTCACTCGCCACCCCACCCTCTTGGGTAGTTATAATGAGGGGGGCCTCCACAAAGAGGCTGCCCATGGGCCTCCACAGGTCTAAATCCGGCACTGTTGATATAACTTCAGGATATCAAAGTAATATTACAAATGCTGTGTTTTCTTTATTTTAAGATGATTTATGCTAATAAAACTCGATTCTTAACTCAAGAATATCTAAAACATGGCGAATCATTCAAACTGTGTTAATACGGGTAATAATAATAATAATAATAATAATAATAATAATAATAATAATAATAATAATAATAATAATAATTCAGTAAAGTCATAATATAAGTTAAGCATGTATAAACTATACAAGGGATCATTTATCACCAGACAGAACACAATTTTCTCACAACAAAAACAAGGAGAATCACCCAAACATAATTCAAGAATGTGGGAATTCCTCCATAACATTTAGGATATTATTGAGGTAAAGAACAAGTTACTTCTACAGAAAACCATCGTCAGGTGTCCTAGAGTATTATCAAAACGTTCTATAAAAATCGCTTCAATTATGCCTCAACTATATCGTGTGTATAATATTAAGGACATTGACTGAAGAGACGAACTTGTGTGACCACTGCAGTAACACCCCTGACCCCCAACACACACACACACAGCCGAGTAGATCACATAATGTCACGTAACATCGGATAACTTCTCTGGCTGTTACAAATTACCCAGTGATCACTCCCCCACCCCCAGTCCTGAGCTGGTTGATATCAGTGCAAGATATATTTACATTAAGTTAAATGAATTACATAAACACTCGAAACTAGTGATTACCTTAAGTGACAGTAACGGAGTTTATATTACATCATTACATCAGACTACGTACACAGTATCAAGTTAGGATATGCTACAATATAAACTGGTACTCAAGGTTTGCTGATGTGGATGGAGGTCAGGAATTAATGGTGGAGCTTGGTTGGTGAGCTCCTCCATGATCGCTGGTGTTTACTGAAGGTGTTGAGTGTTGTGTTTCTCTGGTCACGATCGTTAAGGAACTGACGATGGTAGGTCATTTGATATTCAACGGTAGCTGGTAGAATGCGCCCGCTGATAAAGGAACGTAGACTTGCGCAGGAGTAATATATAAATCAGGAGTAATTATTTATAATTCAGGTAACTATTAAATATTACTTTATCTAAATATAACCTAAATTAAATGCAACATATATGTATGAATCTTTAGCTAAATGTCTTACATTATTTCTATCGTTCTGCTACTCAACAAACTGTACTAGATTAGTAACTATCAAAATAACATAGTCCTCTTGATGATCAGTGACCAGCCTCCACCACTACAGGTCAAGGCGCTCATCAGGTCTGGGCGGAAAGTGTACCATTTCGCCTTCGGACAGTCGCCTTTCCCCATCCCTGAGTGTATGACGAAGGCGGTGCAGGAGTACGCCCACGTGCACGATTACCTGCCCATGGTTGGTGAGTACTGCTACCTGCCGGTTTGGTGTTGAAACAAGAGTCACCAAAGAGTGGAAAAAAAAATTCCTCATGAGTGAAAAAACATCCATCAGTCATTTGAGGCTTGACAGTACACACCCAAAAATTAGTAAACTCAGAAAGAAAAATATATGGATGCCTTCCTCTAACACACATTTGCTCTTACGGCAGGCATCCCCGAGCTGCGTGAGGAGCTCGTTAAGTTCCACGCCCGATACGACAACCTCAGCTTGAGTAGCGACAACTTCACGGTGGGTCCCGGCAGCAAGGAGCTCATCTTCCTCGTCATGGCCACCTTCAACGGAGGTGAGGACGTTTAGGGCACCACAACTCATCCTTAATAACTCCTTACGCTACCACAAACAGATCACCTACAGACGCTTCTGCAGATAATATCCTAATTTGCCTCCTTCAGATATCCTCCTGCCAGCACCTACGTGGACGACCTATATGGCTCAGTGTCGCCTGGCAGGGAAGGAGCCGCGGGTATTGGAGATGAAGCAGGCAAAAGGTTGGAAACTCGCGCCAGAGACACTGGAGGAGGCGGCCAGGCAGGGAGGCGATGGCTGGAAGCTCCTCGTCCTCACTAGCCCTGGCAACCCGAGTAAGTCACACAGCGTCTTATAACATTTTGGTAGACCATCTCTCCTGAAAAGACAACCAGTGAATACGGGTCTTCGCGTGATATATCTGGAGGTGTTTGTGTTGGTCGTAGTTAAGAGTCACATATGAGAGTATATTATCAGATAACAGGTACACATATAAGAAGTTACAGTGAAGTATTACAGGTATGAATTAAATGGTAACTAATTACATTTCTTCACCTTCTATTGGGTTCCCGTTCTAAGGGGCTTAACTCCTAATGGATCCCTGTCCCAATGGGTGCCTGTTTTAATAGGTCCAAATTTTAATGACTATATTTCCTCCTTGGGACACTCTTTCATCGACAAACAAGGTATAGAGACATTTATTTACTCATAACATAGATGAGAATGACACCTTAACTCAGTACCTTCGTCTTCCCTCACCCCAGCAGGCACCTGTTACACTGACGACGAGCTCGACGCCCTCAGGTAGGTGTTGTGCCCTTGTCTCTCGCTACTTTGTCTGTACTGTACGTGAAGAGTGAACCTTAACTGTGTGTGTGTGTGTTTTCTCGTATTTTTCGTTATTTTTTTAATTCTTTCACCTGGTTGTTGAAAGCGCCGTGTGTATGATATAATTTGTATAATAAGGCCTTGATAAAGTCTATTTATCAGGTGTTAACTGTGTAATGTATATGCCCTCGTTGGGTGTTCCTCAGGTGTGTATTGTGTAAATTAATGGTCACTGTACTCGTCATTTACCTGTAGAAAATCTGCCAGACAGAATGACTGTGGATACATTTCCCCTTAATAATAACTTCTGTCGTCTGGCAGCTCGGTGTGTCGGCAACAAAGAATTATTGTACTGAGCGACGAGATCTACGCTCGCCTTACCTTCAGTAGGAAACACGCCTCTATGGCAATGGTGAGTGATGTTTACACACACACACACACACACACAAACACACACAACGTTTTTCAACATTTCAGAAAAAACTCTAGCACACTGAACAGATTTTAGAGGAAATATGCTTACCATTTTATTATTAGTATTTTTTTTTTGGGGGGAGGGGAGTTAAATAAACATGATAAAACATTCAAATATCCTGTGTCTTTCACTTCACAGATCACTTATGGTCGCCTAAATGCCTTTTGCTCTTACCAAAAACATAGAAATTTAGGTAACCATTAATATAATAAATTGATATATAAAGACAAACATAGATTGAAAAATATTGACTCATAAATACTTGAATAAATAATTTTTTTTAGTAGTTAGTCTGGAGAAGCTCCCCTAACCCGCCCCTTCTTCCTGCACCTCCAGCACTACCCAGAAGGCACCATCCTCATAAGCGGCTTCAGTAAGTGGGCGTCAGCGGGTGGGTGGAGGCTCGGCTACGCCCACTTTCCACCCTCCCTCCGCCCTCTCCTGGAAGCTGTCAGAAACGCCGCCTCCCACACCTACTCCTGTGCTCCGGCGCCTATGCAATATGGTGTAGCCAAGGTGAGAGGAAGTGTGGGTGAGTAGGTGGGCGTGATGTGGAGTGGATTTGTGGGCATGTGGGCGTGTAAAGAGATGAATATATGCTTAGGATTCTCATTTATTTTCACAATGCATAATATATGGTATTCACGTCTCCTAAACATTATTATACTGTACATTAAATTCATAGTTTAGTCATAATCAAAATAAAAGAGTTACCCCTGTTTCTATTTTTATCAGGCATTAAGAGAAAACGGTAACGAGCTGGACAAGTACATGACCAACTGCGCTAAAATACTACAAGCGGCGGGAGACTACTGCCATAGGTACTGTACGCTCTGATGGTTTTATGCTACACACACACACACACACACACACACACACACACACACACACACACACACACACACACACACACACACACACACACACTAGCTGGGGAGCCCGGAGTTGCTTGAGTGTATTTTTAAAAGGCAGTTCATAACCTATGTCGGTGACTACACTATCAGCTACACTCACCTGTGGAGGCCCATGGGCAGCCTCTTTGTGGAGGCCCCCTTCATTATAACTACCCAAGAGGGTGGGGTGGCGAGTGAAGCGAGCCTAAACATCTGGGAGTTCCGGGGGGCACTGTAAGCCCCCCGGGAAAATTTTGAAATATGAACACTTCTTTGGAGAATTTTGAAGCCATATGCAGTTATATTGAGGAAATTAGAACATTGAGAATTTTTTAATTAACTGTATATTTATTGATAGTGTACAAATTCCCATCAAACACACACACACACACAAGTGAGACATGACTGGAGTCATAAACAAATAAATAAAATATTGTAATGTGTGGAGGCCCCAGGGCAGCTGCCCATTTTGCCCACTCCTGAATCCGGCCCTGCCTCCACTACACTACACTATCAGCTATACTCCTTCCACTACACTATCAGCTACACTCCTTCCACTACACTACACTATCAGCTATACTCCTTCCACTACACTATCAGCTATACTCCTTCCACTACACTATCAGCTACACTCCTTCCACTACACTACACTATCAGCTATACTCCTTCCACTACACTACACTATCAGCTATACTCCTTCCACTACACTATCAGCTATACTCCTTCCACTATACACCATCAGCTATACTCCTTCCACTACACTATCAGCTACACTCCTTCCACTACTCTAACAGCTCCCTCTCCCAATTTAGACGTGGGGGGGGCTACCAGTTCCACTTTTAGGAAGGCAGGTGCTAATTTTAGCTATTTTAAAAAATGTATCCAGATATAACAGCCAAACAACCCAACAAACAAAAACAAACAAACAAATATAGCCCTTTATATATATAATGCCCCAGATGACAATAAGATATTTAGGTAAACACTTTCTCTTAATAATGCTAAGCATGACAGCAGCTCTGTTCACACACAACATATTAAAATAAAAAACATTGCCAAAATGTTATGTGTTATATTGACTCTCTCTCTCTCTCCTTGGGACACTTTCGTCTTCTCATTGTACACTCTGCACAGTGTTCGTATACTGGAAAAATAAAATAAGAATTCACAAGCGTAAATCACCTTACCTCGCACCAGACTTTCTCTGCCTCGCTCTACTGGTTACCATGATATTAAGTGTGTTTGTCTGTCAACTCATATTGGGAATTATTTCTAAAACAAATACTTAACTAGCGGCTCTCGTAAATAGTTTTACTGCACTAAATTCCGGAGGCAATGGTTGACATTGTTTCTACAGCAATTATGTTTATGTTGTTGGTGGTGACCTTCACTGCTGGAGGGAGTCGGCCATGAAACGCCGCCGGAACTGATCCTGACTGCTGAGTAGTGAGTCAGTAAGTGAGTACCTGGCTACAGGCGGGTGTTCTTGAAGCTGTGGCCAGACCACACCCAACCGTACTTAACTGGGCTGTTCCAATTGTACCCCCCTCCCAGGGAACTCGCCAGCGTGGGTGTGGACGGCTGCAGGAGCCAGGCAGGATACTATTTCGTCCCGGACTTCGAGGTGGTGAGAGAAGGACTGAGGGCTCGAGGCCTCACCACAGGGGACCACATGACGCAGGCGATGCTGGAGGAGGCAGACGTGGCGGTAGGTGGCGTGGGTTTACTACTGCAGGAGCTGTGTGTTGTGTTGTGTTGTGATGGGCGATGGGCAGTGTGTTCTGATGGGTACTGGAGTGTGATAGTACTGATGGTGTGTCTGTTGTATGGCTAGTGGCGACGGATGGTGGTTAGTAATGTTGGGTGTTGTAAGTGTTGCTTTGTGCTTTCTTTTGGTAATGTTGGGTAGATGTGTTGAGTGGTGTTGCATGTGTGTTGTGATGTCTGTCAGGAGGTGATAATATTTGTTGACTTGCTTAAAACGTGTCTTTATTTATGTTTACAAATGTATATGTTGTTCCTGAGATAAGTGTACTGTACTGATGTGTTCATAAAGACGCACACACACACACACACACACACACACACACATACACACACACACACACACACACACACACACACACACACACACTAACCTAAGTCGCCTTCTCTTTCCATTCAGCTCATGTCCACCCACCCCTTCCTGCGACCAGCCGAGGAGCTCACTACCCGCTTCTGCTTTGTCTGTTTCGATGGCTGCAGCGCCCTCAGAGCCCTGGATGATCTGCCGTCCCCAAGTCACCATCTCTCTGACGACTTCCTCCATAAACACTGCCTCCCCATCGTCCAGGGCATCCAGAACCTGAAGGAGTGGGTGCTGAAATATCGCCAGGAATGAGAAGGAGGAGGAAGGGAAGCGAGGGTTGGTAAATGAAGGAGACAGGGAGGAGAGTGGATGGAAGAGGATGAGAAGATAAACAGAGAAGTGGAAGAAGAGAGTTGATGAACGAAGGTATGGAGAAGAAGAAGAAGAAGAATATAGCAGAATATAATTGTCTTAGAATTTACAGAGTGAAAAAATAGGCATTAAGGTATTGTTGGAATATAAACGTAAGAAACAAATGAATACGTGTCAGACCGTGAGAACACAAAGTCACTATTTGAAAGTTGTCGTGAAAATTGAAATTGCTATAACACGTAAGACATTTCAATTATATTATTTATAAGACATTGAAGACATTAATCGTATGCTGATATAAGAAATCTATTTTTCAATGTCTAGAAATTTAAATGAGTTTAATGAGTTACTTAACGAAAATAAACGAATATTTACTTAGTTTTGTGAATAGAATTTACAAAGTTACGTTAATTGATAAAATGATAAATGTAGAGTATTAAATATAAGAAAATATGATAGAATAAACATAGAATAAGAATAGTAATTATGAAGATTATTCTGTTAAATAATAGCGTTTGTTTACTGTTATGCAGGAGGGTGTACGGTCAGGTAGGGCCTCAGTCTTGATAGGTGCTAGTTCTAATTGATCCTAGTTCTAATAGGCCCCAATCCTAATAGGCCCCAATCCTAATAGGCCCCAATCCTAATAGGCCCCAATCCTAATAGGCCCAAATCCTAATAGGCCCCAACCACAGGCCCAATCCTAATAGGCCCCAATCCTAATAGGCCCCAATCCTAATGGCTCCAATCCCATTACTAGGCCCCAATCCTAATAGGCCCCAATCCCAATAGGCCCAAACTTAATAGGCCCAAATCCTATTAGGCCCAAACCCATTGAGGCCCCAATCCCATTAGGCCCTTCAATCCTAATAGGCCCAAATCCTAATAGGCCCTAACTTAATAGGCCCCATTCCTGGGTCAGGCCCCAATCCTATTAGGCCCCAATCCCCACAGGGCCCCATTCCTAACAGGCCCCAATCCTAATAGGCCCCAATCCTAATAGGCCCCAATCCTAATAGGCCCCAATCAATAGGCCCCAATCCTATTAGGGCCCCAATCCTAATAGGGCCCCAATCCTATTAGGGCCCCTGAATCCTAATAGGGCCCTCCCTAACCCTAAAGACAGAGCCACACCTGCCCAGTAACACACACTCAGGCAACACACACCAGCACACACACTCAGGCAACACTACCCAGGCAACACACACTCAGGCAACACACACTCTGTGCAACACTCACTCAGGCAACACACACACTCAGGCAACACACACTCAGGCAACACTCACTCAGGCAACACTCACTCAGGCAACACACACTCAGGCAACACACACTCAGGCAACACACACTCAGGCAACACACACTCAGGCAACACACACCCAGGCAACACTCACTCAGGCAACACTCACTCAGGCAACACTCACTCAGGCAACACACACTCAGGCAACACACACTCAGGCAACACTCACTCAGGCAACACTCACTCAGGTTACAACAGAACACAATATCTTTCTCACAGCTAAAATCACAGCAACAATTTCTTGGGAAGTTTTACAAATTATTAAGTAAAATAAACCTTGTTATCTCAATCATTTATATGTTTAGTATATAATTAAACCTGTGTCAATAACGAGTGAAATCTCCAATAATGTTTAAGGAGAGTGACTTCGTTTATTACCTAGTTCAAGGATAATAGCCTCGTTTAACATACAAGTCACTATGATTTTTCGATCTTTAAAAAACCCAAGCAAAACATCTAGCGTGATTCTTTTGTTTTATAGAGTACAAAATAGAGACAAAATGGATTGAACACCATAACCCTGATATAACAAAGGGATCTGATCCTTTATAAGAGTATAGAAAGGTTTTATATTATTTCTTATACAGTATATAATTAATCTATATATAGCATTATATTAAAAACTTATATATGCGGTATAATTAATTGTATATTTGTGTCATGTCAATATTCAGGTATCTTGTTTATTAATATATCTATTTTCATTATATAGATGTGAATTATAAATAAATTTTTAGTATTATTGTTTTGTTAATGTCCTAATTTTGTTTCATTCCTTGTTTTCTTTCATTTATTGTTGGTTTTCTTTCATTCCATCTTTGTTTTGTTTTCATTTTTCATTTTCTTTCATTTTTCACTCGTTTTCTTTCACCAATTCCCTTTTTGTTAATTACTTAAAAATAAACTAAAGATTTTCTTAATTGATGTAAATCAGAAATAATTATATTAGATTAGTAGGACACCTGTAGTACACGTAATAACAACACCTGTAGGACACGTAATAACAACACCTGTAGGACACGTAATAACAACACCTGTAGCACACGTAATAACAACACCTGTAGGACATGTAATAACAACACCTGTAGGACACGTAATAACAACACCTGTAGGACACGTAATAACAACACCTGTAGGACACGTAATATCAACACCTGTAGGACACGTAATAACAACACCTGTAGGACATGTAATAACAACACCTGTAGGACACGTAATAACAACACCTGTAGTACATGTAATAACAACACCTGTAGGACACGTAATAACAACACCTGTAGTACACGTAATATCAACACCTGTAGGACACGTAATAACAACACCTGTAGGACAAGTAATAACAACACCTGTAGGACACGCAATATCAGCACCTGTCGGACATGCACACCTGTAGGACATGCACAACAACACCTGTAGTACACGTAATAACAACACCTGTAGTACACGTAATAACAACACCTGTAGTACACGTAATAACAACACCTGTAGGACACGCAATATCAACACCTGTAGGACATGTAATAACAACACCTGTAGGACATGTAATAACAACACCTGTAGGACATGTAATAACAACACCTGTAGGACACGTAATAACAACACCTGTAGTACACGTAATAACAACACCTGTAGGACACGTAATAACAACACCTGTAGGACACGTAATAACAACACCTGTAGGACATGTAATAACAACACCTGTAGGACACGTAATAACAACACCTGTAGCACACGCAATATCAACACCTGTCGGACACGTAATATCAACACCTGTAGGACACGTAATAACAACACCTGTAGGACAAGTAATAACAACACCTGTAGGACACGCAATATCAACACCTGTCGGACACGTAATATCAACACCTGTCGTACACGTAGCCACATATCAACACCTAGAGGACACGTAGCCACATATCAGCACCTGTAGGACACATAATATCAACATTTCCTTTAGCCTTGGAAACGTGTCGGACAGGTGAGCCGCACGGGAGACTTGTAGTGGCTATGGACGAGTGATTCTCCTGACCTCCTTGTCCAGGTGTATGGAGGAGGAAGAGGAAGGGGAGGAGGGGGGGAGAGGAGGAGGTGGTGGGGAAGAGGAGGAGGAGGTGGGGAAGAGGAGGTGGGAGGAGGAGGTGGGGAAGAGGAAAGGGGAGATGAGGAGGTGGGGAGGAGAGGAGGAAGAGGTGGAGTAGTGGAGCTGGGGGAAGAGGAAGAAGAGGAGGAGGGAGGGAGGGGTGGGAGGGGGGGGAAGAGAAAGAAGGAGGAGGAGGGGAGGGAGGGTGGGGAGGGGGGGGGAAAGAGGAGGGGAGATGAGGAGGAAGAGGAGGGGGAGATGAGGAGGAAGGGGAGGGGAAGGAAGTAGATAAAGAGGGAGGGGTGTTACTACAACTACCATCTACATTCTACTTGTTCATTCTGAGGAGAGAGTTGGCACTGGTCCCTACACCTGAATGGGTCACGGTGACTTACCTGCGTCCGGTGACCTCTATCACCTGAGGCACACAAGGAGGGAAAGTGAACACCTGTGGGCACAATTACCTGACATTAAACCAGGTGATAAAATAGTGCCCGTCATGTACTCCAACAGGTGAGTTATGAAAGAGGTCATTTATTACCTCTGTGCACCACACCTGAGGCACATAACGCAATGAACTAGTACATGACCTGATCTCCCAGGGATCTAGTTTAAAAGATAGTTAATTCAGAAGAAATTTAATAGGTCATATCAGGTCATGAGGTGAAAGGATTCGCGTGACCTTTAAGATAACAGGTAGAGGGATGAATGACCTCTTGTATTACTTAATAGGTCATACCAGGTCATGAGGTGGTGATGGTAAGGGGAATCCCGTGACCTCGTAGGTGTCACTCCCTCCCTGGCACACGGGTCACTGGGTGGCACTGGATCATGAAGGCCCTTGTGTGTTCGTCACGGCGCGACACTCAACAATGATATGCAAATTACCAGCTCTAACCTCGATAAAACCACCTACCTGGTATTTTTCATTATCAGGTAAATTACTATAGTTACCTTAATTGACAGGTAAGCAACAAATGTATTATCTGTTTTTTTTTTACACAACCAACATCCGTGAACAACAAAATAAAAAACACTAAAAAAGAATCAGGAAAATCAACACAACTTCACCCAGGTCGAGTTTTCCTACTTGAGCAACGAACACTTCCCAGCGACCAGTTTTGTGCGTTGTTTCACCACCACCACCACCACCATCAGCCAGCGACCACTTTCACTGTCTCGAAAATATCAGAATTCTTATCACACGAAGGGAGTGATTGTGTGTATATCTTGAGAGGATGATGATAATGATGATGATGATGATGATAACAACCACAATGATAATAAATATAATGAAAATAAGGAAATTAATAACAATGATAATCTATTTTATGTATTTCAGTTAAGTATATTAGTTGTATTTTTATATATGAATTTAATACGTACTAATAATTCTGTTTATGTATGGGTGTATAGTTGTATGTTGAATGTGTTGTATTATTTGTATTTTTTAGTTAGTTTATTGTATTAACAGGTGAGATACAACGATACACCTGTGGTCTGCAGGTGTTGTGATGACGTAACTATTGGCTGTAGATGTTGTGATGACGTAACTATTGGCTGTAGGTGTTGTGATGACGTAACTATTGGCTGTAGGTGTTGTGATGACGTAACTATTGGCTGTAGGTGTTGTGATGACGTAACTATTGGCTGTAGGTGTTGTGATGACGTAACTATTGGCTGTAGGTGTTGTGATGACGTAACTATTGGCTGTAAGTGTTGTGATGACGTAACTATTGGCTGTAGGTGTTGTGATGACGCAAGTTCCTCTCTTTGTCGTGTGTTGAGTTAAGAGTTTCATTTATTAAAGTGTTTAGGTAAGAGAAATCACTTGAAGATTAGCCACCCCAGCTTATTACACCTTAAGAGTGAACACCTTGACGCTAACTTAACCTAACCTAACCTACCTTAACCTAACCTAACCTACCTTAACCTAACCTAACCTAAGCTACCTTAACCTAACCTAACCTAACCTACCTTAACCTAACCTAACCTAACCTACCTTAACCTAACCTAACCTACCTTAACCTAACCTAACCTACCTTAACCTAACCTAACCTCCCAAAGTAGTGTTAGGTTGCTTAATCATCAGGTAAAATAGCCTGGGGGGTTTTGATCTTCATATGATCCAATAATATATGGGTAATAATGACTGATTTATCTTTCACATATTATTAAGAAAATTATGCTATAGATAATTAGTAAGTTATTAGTGAGATTATTTCTGTTTTTCCCTTCTTCGTATCAACTTCTTACATTCTCTACTCGTCGAGGAATGGGGGAGAGGGAGGGAGAGGGAGAGAGAGGTAGAAGGAGAAAGGGTGAGAGGAAGAGGGAGGAACAGCACATCACACCACTGCCCGCGTCATTCGCTCAACAGCTGTCGGTGTGGTAGTGTAGGACCCCGTTGAAGTCTCTCCTGCCAGCCAGTACTGTGCGGCGTCGCGTGGTGGGTGGACGCTCGGCTGGGCCACACCGCGTCTCTTCACTTATACCACCCTACGCCCTACCACGCTATACTCTGTGATCTCAACCCGGGTAGATTTAAATTCTAGTGTTATCTATATATATCTTGACGGTATATAAACAGTGAAATCTTCATCATGAACTATTAACGAAGAAATGTATAATTGGTCATTTTAAGTGGAAACTACTTGTGTGGTCGTGTTACGCTTAACCCTGCCGTGTGTTTAGAAGAAAGCGAGTCATTTGATTTAAGAAACAACAAAAATAACATTACTGTAACTAATAACTCGCAATAGAGTGATTTCCTTTACAACTTTCCATAGAACAGTGTTGAAAATATACCATGAACTGATAAAAAGAGACGTGATGTGTGATTTGCCGAATGAGTTTACTGGCTCCATAAACACGATGATTTGGTTCGGGAAATTACGAAGATTTTTGCATATGATTATTTCTTGAAGGACATTTTGTGAACATCAGTACGTCAGATTATGCAAATTGTCGTTAGTGAGAGAGAGAGAGAGAGAGAGAGAGAGACAAAGGAAAGAGTAAAGAAAATAACAATAGACCCAGAGTAAAAGGAAAGGAAAGTGTGACGGAATAGTGAGGGGGAAGTGGAACGGGCAGGTGTTGTGTAGGTGAGTGGGAGGGTGGATGAGAAGGGGGGGTGGGAGGTGGACCAGGTATAAACAGAGGAGGAGGCATCCCACACACCTTACCTTTCCTCCTTCCTCTCTCACTCACTCCTCCTTCCCTACCCCCCACCTCCCTCATTCCCCACCTCTCTATCTCTCTCCCTCCCTCACTCCCTCACGTGCACCACCTACAGCCGGAAGCTCTCGTAACGCCGCCACCAACAATTGTTTGTATTACAGGGGAAACAGCACTAAATAATTCTGTTTCATCTTGCTGTGTAATTTTTTTTTTCGTTTTTAGCATGCTCTATAATTATACTCGTATATAATTTTCATCTTATGTATTCAATAATTATACTCTATTATTGAACTCAAGGGATTATATCATCATACTCAAGGTGTTAAATCATCATACGGAATTAGCTCATTGTATTCAAGGGGTTGTTAAGTCATCATGCTCAAGGTGTTAAATCATCATACTCAAACGTGTTAAATCATCATACTCATTGGGTTAAGTATATGTATTCAAAGGGTTTAGTCATCATACAGGATTAACTCATTGTATTCAAGGGGTTAAGTTATCATGTACATAGGGTTAATTCATCATATTTTAACACAGGACCTTTGCTCAATTACCTGTCCTAATTAGCCACATCCTTGGTCACCTGTGTACGGTAATTAGTGTTACCTTGTATAGCTAATTACTGTAATTAAGATTTAAATATGTGTTTATAATTATTTACCTTCTGATTATTCTTTTTCCCTTTTCTTCATATTTTTTGTCTTTCTTCTTTATCTTTATTGTCTTTTTGTTCTTTTTCTTCTTGTTCTTAATCAGTTATCCTCCTCTCTTCTTCTCCTTCCTTCTTTCTTTTCCTCGTTTTTCTCTTGTTCACCATTTATCTTCTTTTGTACCTTCTTATTCTTCTTCCTCTTATTCTTCTTTCTCCTTCCCTCATCATCATCATCTTCTTCTTCCTCCTCATTATCATCATCTCCCTCTTCTGTTAATATTCTCTCCTCTCTCCCTTATTCTTAAAAGTTCGTTGCTTTACTTAATATTGACGTCTTGGTTATAAGTATATTTACAACTACTTACATGAGACCAACTGTAAATTATTGACCTTTACTTATATGTTGTAAAGTATTGTTGTAGAAAAGTATATGTAAATCTATATACTTATGTTCATTATATCATATCTTAAAAATAATTGTAAGTAATAATCTGTACTTAAGTGTTATGTTATCTTACTTATAATCATTACTTAAGTTTTTTTTTATACGTAATTGTAAGTAAAAAATAGACTTATAACCCGAATATAAGATGTTATAAGAACTTGTTATCTCACCTGTTATCTTGCAAAGACCTAATAAGTAAAAAGTATCATTGTGTTCATGTTATCTTGAAGACTATCATTGTGTTCTTGTTATCTTGAAGACTATCATTGTGTTCTTGTTATCTTGAAGACTATTATTGTGTTCTTGTTATCTTGAAGACTATCATTGTGTTCATGTTATCTTCAAGACTATCATTGTGTTCTTGTTATCTTGAAGACTATCATTGTGTTCTTGTTATCTTGAAGACTATCATTGTGTTCTTATTATCTTGAAGACTATTATTGTGTTCATGTTATCTTGAAGACTATCATTGTGTTCATGTTATCTTGAAGACTATCATTGTGTTCTTGTTATCTTGAAGACTATCACTGTGTTCATGTTATCTTGAAGACTATCATTGTTGTTATCTTGAAGACTATCATTGTGTTCTTGTTATCTTGAAGACTATCATTGTGTTCTTATTATCTTGAAGACTATCATTGTGTTCTTGTTATCTTGAAGACTATCATTGTGTTCATGTTATCTTGAAGACTATCATTGTGTTCTTGTTATCTTGAAGACTATCATTGTGTTCTTGTTATCTTGAAGACTATCATTGTGTTCTTGTTATCTTGAAGACTATCATTGTGTTCTTGTTATCTTGAAGACTATCATTGTGTTCTTGTTATCTTGAAGACTATCATTGTGTTCTTGTTATCTTGAAGACTATCATTGTGTTCATGTTATCTTGAAGACTATCATTGTGTTCTTGTTATCTTGAAGACTATCATTGTGTTCTTGTTATCTTGAAGACTATCATTGTGTTCTTGTTATCTTGGAAGACTATCATTGTGTTCTTGTTATCTTGAAGACTATCATTGTGTTCTTGTTATCTTGAAGACTATCATTGTGTTCTTGTTATCTTGAAGACCATCATATGTTCAGTTCGTGTTGGTGGTATTCCGGGCTCCACTAAATTTCGTATGGTGTCAAACCCTGCCAAATATAGTGCCAACCTTTTATGTATAGTGCCAACCTCTTATGTATAGTGCCAACCTTTTATGTATAGTGCCAACCTTTTATGTATAGTGCCAACCTCTTATGTATAGTGCCAACCTCTTATGTATAGTGCCAACCTTTTATGTATAGTGCCAACCCTTTGTACATAGTGCCAATCCTTTTGAGTATAGTGTCAATCCTCTTGAGTATGGTGGCAAATCTTTGAGTATGGTGCCAACCTCTTGAATATGGTGTCAAGGGTTAACTCATCATACTCAAGGAATTACATCATATCCTTCAACATACACATAATTACTACACTCATCTGTTAACTGTCATATTTTATCAACGGATGAAAGTAATTCCTTGGTCTTTGGGCCTGAATATAAGCCAAGGTCTTTAAACCCTCTTATTAAAAGGATTTAATCTCTTTCCTTCGCATTTAAAGACTTGTATTGACATTCACTTCATATTTCCTTTCACCTTTTTTTATATATCAATTCGTTTATATTTCCTGATTTTTTTTTTGTGTGTGTATTATTGATATAGGTTATGAGTTAAAGGTTATTTCGATACAGTTTTATTTTAGAGGTTTCTTATGGTATTTAGTGAAGGTAAATGTATACATATAGAAATAGTTATAAATATTTACCTGTTAGACTAATCAATATACGTTATTTGGTTAGTAGCTGGTAATTTTTCCTGTTAGGTTTGGTTAGGTTAGGTTAGGTATTTTACATAGTCATTGGAAAGTGTATAATACTAATTCAAGGTCTGGTACTTAAGTGTATTGTAAAGTGGTGTGTTGTAAAGGAGTCAATTTAGTGTTGATGAGTCACTGGTGGAATGACTATACCTACACCTTTCTCCTTCTTCTTCTCTTCCTGCTTCCCCCCCCTCCCTTCCCCTCCTCACTCCCTCCTCCCCTTCTTCCTTCTTCTCCTCCTTTCCCTCCTTCCCCTTTCTTCTTCCTCTGCTTCTCCTCCTTAAGTGAAGTTCCAAATTTTGTTTTCTCTCTCTCTCTCTCTCTCTCTCTCTGGTGGGTCATATAATCTCACCTGTAATAATTAAGTGTAATAATGGATGAATTAATTGCAGTTTCAGGAATAATAACATGTAAAGAGCCTGTGAATAACAGTTAACTTATAGTGCCATATAAACTAAGTCTGATCACCTCTGAATCTTTGATCAAAACTAAAAAAAATGATCAAAACTGAAATAAATTGATCAAAACTGATTTTTTGGGGGGTAAAAGCTGAAATAAATTGAGCAAAATTGAAATAAATTGATCAAAACCAAAATAAATTGATCAAAACTAAAACAAAATTGATCAGGACTTAAAAAAAAATAACTGAAACTGATCATGTTGTGATTATACTGGATTATAATCATAAATATTGATCTAAAGAATCAAAGACGATTATAGAAAAATAGACAAAAAAATGTACATTAGAATTAAGGATAATTCTCTGTATGTGCATTGTAGATATAGACAGATAGACAGACATAGATAAAGACAGATAGACAGACAGATAGACAGATTAATAGACGGATATTTTTTAGCAATTCGTGAGTGTTTTTTTTTTAAGTGTAAATTTATTGAAAAAAAGTAAATAGTGGAAAGTGAAGGATGAAAGACTAAGGAAGAGAGAGAGAGAGAGAGAAAAATAAGATAGAAAATACGATAAAATAAGAGAAAAGGAGGAAAAAAGACGATAAATTGAGATAAAGTGATGAGTGATAATGGTGTAGAGGTGAAGTGTAATAGTGAAGTGTTTGGTAGATGTAATTGAAGTGTTATTGTATTATTATAACGTGTTGGTAATTATCATCGTTCTACCACACCGTTATAATCGCCGCCACACCATCTCTACCACCACTACTACCATCATCAGAATCGAACGTGACCACATCATCTCTACCACACCCTGAACACCTGTACAGTGCCACACCCTTTATCCATCACATCGTCTCTTACCACATCTCGACCATACTCCCAAAAAAATAAGAAGAAATTCCTGAACCCTAACGTGCCACCACATCCTTCTCCGTCTCACCAGTGCCACACCTTGGTCTCCTGCCACACTAGCAATGCCTCCAGCAGCCGCCAAGATGATTACCCCGAAAAGCAAAAGACGTAAGTGTGTTTGTTTGTTTGTTTGTTTTGTCTCTGTGAGTGAATAGATTTTCTTAACTGTCATTGTTGTTTTTGTTTCGTGTTTTTGTTTCTCTTAGATGTTCTATTTTTTCTGTTATTGTTTTTGGTAATGTTTTATTGTTTTGCTGTTCTTGTTTCTTATTGTTTATGACTACTTTTGTTGTTGTTGTTGTTTTTGTTGTTGTTGTTTTTGTTGTTGTTGTTTTATAATTAAGCAGTCGCCGTATACACACACACACACACATGTACATACCAGTTAAATAAGCCTATATACAGTACTATACATACACTCGCATGGGCGTACACAGCCGTTATGTATACTTTACTCATATACACGTACAGACACCCACAAATCCACCCACACCCACAAATCCACCCACACCCACAAACCCGCCCACACCCACACAGCCTCTAAGTGTTACCTTACAATCATTAAATACACACAATTTCGTTAGCTACACGTACACACCTGCCACGTACACACCTGCCACGTACACACCTGCCACGTACACACCTGCCACTTACACACCCACACAGAGCACCCAGCTACACACACGCACACACACACACACACAACAGACTCGTACTAAGCCACAGAGTCGTAACCCGGGGGTGGAGAGCCAACAAGATGCCGGTTTCAGGGTCTCAAGGGGTGCCACCTGTCTCAAGGAGTACCACCTGTAACAAAGGGTGCCACCTGCCTCAAGGAGAACCGCCTGTCTCAAGGAGTACCACCTGCTTCAAGGAGTACCACCTGCCTCAAGGGGTGCCACCTGCCTCAAGGAGTACCACATGTTTCAAGGAGTACCACCTGTAACAAGGGGTACCACCTGCCTCAAGGGGTACCACCTGTAAACAAGGTACCCACCTGACTCAAGAGGTACCACCTGTTCTCAAGGAGTACCACCTGCCTCAAGGAGTACCACCTACTTCAAGGGGTGCCACCTGCCTCAAGGAGTACCCACCTGTCTCAAGGAGAAACCACATGTCTCAAGGAGTACCTGCATGTCTCAAAGGAGTACTCACCTGTAACAAGGTGCCACCTTGCCCCAAGGGTACCACTCTGCCTCAAGGAGTACCACCTGTCTCAAGGGCTTCCACTCAAGTTCTCAAGGAGTACCACCTGCCTTAAGGAGAACCACATGTTCCAAGGAGTAACACCTGTAACAAGGAGTACCACCTGCAACAAGGGGTTCCTCCTGCCTCAAGGGGTACCCACCTGCCTCAAGGGGTACCCACCTGTCTCAAGGAGCCCACCTGCTCTCAAGGGTTCCCCAGACCTGTTTCAAGGAGTGCTCACTGAGGAAACACCTGTCTCAGGCTCTAATTTGCCTCAAGGAGTACCTAATTTTGCCTTAAGGAGAACCACATGCTCTGAAGGAGTACCACCTGTAACAAGTGAGCACCACCTGTAAATAAGGGGTTCCTCTCCTGCCTCTGGCACAGCACTGCCCTGGCGGGGTACCCCACCCTGCCTCAAGGTGTCACCTGCCTCAAGGGTACCATCTCCCTCAAGGGTACCACCTGCCTCAAGGGGTACCACCTGCCTCAAGGGGTACCACCTGCCACCTACAATAATGTGACACTGAACAAGCTCCCGCATTCTGAGAACTAAACTGCTTTAATTAGACGACATGTACAGTTTAGGTTAGGTAAAGTCTGAATAGGTTAGGTTAGATTAAGTTAAGCTAGTTTAGGTTAGGTTAGATTAGGTTAAGGAAGTTAGGTTAGGTTAGATTAGGTTAAGGAAGTTAGATACCGTTAGGTTAGGTTTGATCATAATGAGGTGTGTTTTTATTTTGAGTGGTACAGTTTTAGACAGGTAGCCATTTTAGACAGGTAGCCATTTTAGACAGGTAGCCAGTTAGACAGGTAGCCAGTTAGACAGGTAGCCAGTTAGACGCGTTCTTTATAGCATTAGTGGCGTAGACTGTTAACGGAGACACCTTTGTTAATTCTGGGTCAAGGAACATATAGAGAGTGAGTACCTGCAGGTGTGGTGTATGGTGGTGACAGGTGTGGTGTATGGTGGTGACAGGTGTGGTGTATAGTGTTGACAGGTGTGGTGTATAGTGGTGACAGGTGTGGTGTATGGTGGTGACAGGTGTGGTGTATGGTGGTGATAGGTGTGGTGTATGGTGGTGATAGGTGTGGTGTATGGTGGTGATAGGTGTGGTGTATGGTGGTGACAGGTGTGGTGTATGGTGGTGACACGTGTGGTGTATGGTGGTTGTGACAAGTGTGGTGTATGGTGAGTGATTTTATGTCTCGTCTACCTCTACTCAAGTCTCCCATAAAACACGACAATAACATCATCACGAATACTTTACTACCAATCAAAACACCTAAATGCCAAAGCTACTCTGAGACGCACATTTTCATTGGCATTTACTTGATGTTGGCGTCAGGCCGCACCTCCATTATGTGGTTCAGTTCTGGTGCCCCTATTATAGAATGGATATCAATTCACTAGTGTCGGTGCAGCGAAGAATGACGAAATGATTCCGGGACTTAGAAACCTTCCATATCAGGATAGGTTAAAGAAACTAAACTTGCATTCCCTAGAAAGACGAAGAGTGCGGGGAGATATGATAGAAGTATTTAAGTGGGTGAAAGGAATCAATAAAGGGGATATATATAAAGTTCTTATAATATCCGAGCAGGATAGGACTCGGAGCAACGGATTCAAGTTGGATAAGTTTAGGTTTAGGAGGGAGATAGGAAGAAACTGGTTCACAAATAGGGTGGTAGACGAGTGGAACAAGCTTAGCAACTTTGTAGTAAGTGCGGGAACTCTGGAAAGTTTCAAAAGGAGGCTGGATAGATTCATGGATGATAGAGAGTGGTAGTAACTCTCGACAGGAGCTGCCATGCACAGGCCAACCGGCCTATTGCAGACTCCTTTTTTCTTATGATCTTATGTAACTATTGCGACTTAACGTGGCTGCCTGCTTAATGGGAGGAAAGATGGAAGGGCGTCATGTGTGGTTTTCATCCCGGACACACACACACGCACACACACACACACACACACACGCACAGAGTCAGCTGGTAGAGAGAGTCACGTGCTGTGGTACAGATGACAGCTCAACAACAGTGTACAATACAATGGCCTTGTGACGATGATCTTTTTACATCTAGTTCCATGTGTCTGTGTGTTTACGTGTGTGTGTGTGTGTGTGTGTGTGTGTGTCAGAGGTGTCTAATCTATAGATAGCCCAGACTTTCTTTCGTCATTAAGGAAGTGTTTTGCATGTCGTCTACTAGTTATAAGAACCCAAGAATGGAGGAAACTGCAGCGGGCCTATTGGCCCATACTGGGCAGTCCCGTTTACACCCAATCCCTATTGCTCATATGAGCATCCAACCTATGTTTGAAGCTACCCAGCGTATTCGAGTTAATGATGATATTTGGTAACTTGTTCCACTCGTCCACTACTCTGTTTCCCAACCGATGTTTACCAATTTCGCGCCGATATCTAAATTTGTCTAATTTAAAACCATTGTTACGAGTTCGCTCCTGGTTGGATAGTTTGAGTACCTTTGTAATGTACCTTTGTTTAACCCTGACTTCCATTTATACACCTCTATCATGTCGCCCCTCACTCTACGTCTCTCGAGGGAGTGCAAATTAAGATGCTTTAACCTGTCTCTGTATTCAAAGTTCCTAATGCCCGGGATTAGTCTTGTCATTCAACTCTGGATTCTCTCCAATGATTCTATATTCATTCTGTAATACGGTGAACAGAACTGAACTGCGTAATCCAGGTGAGGTCTCACAAGCGCTAGATATAATTTTAAGATGACTTCGCTAGTCTTGTAACTAACACTCCTTTGTATGATCCCAAATACTTTATTAGCCTTGTTACGAGCAAAAACACATTGTTTACTTTGCTTAAGATTCTTACTTATCATTACTCCTAAATCTCTTGCGCAGTTGGATTCCACAATGGCATCGTTGTTCATCTGGTATCTGGTTTCCCTGTTTACATCTCCTATACTGAGTACTTTACATTTGTCCACATTGAATTTCATCTGCCATTTTTCCGACCATTCGAAAAATTTGTTTAGATCTTCCTGTACTTTTGCAGAGTCCTCGTCAGATTTAATTACACGTCCTATTTTAGTGTCATCAGCAAATTTACTTATGTTGCTGTCTATGCCGATATCTATGTCGTTTATGTATATAATAAATAATCGTGGTCCAAGTACTGAGCCTTGGGGAACTCCCCTAGTGACGTTGCTCCAATGCGATTTAGTGCCGTTTATGCTCACTCGCTGTTTCCTGTCCCTTAACCACGCCCTAATCCATTTAAGGATATTACCTCTGATGCCATGCGCTTCTACCTTTTTAATTAGTCTTTCGTGGGGGACTCTGTTCGAAGGCTTTGCTAAAGTCGAGATATACCACATCATAATTGTGCCCCTTGTCCACCGATTCGAAAACTGATAAAAAGAATGTTAATAGATTTGTTAGACATGAACGCCCACTTGTGAAGCCATGCTGGGAATCATTGATCAACTTGTGCTTCTCCAGGTGGTTTCGAATAGAGTTTGAAATAATTGATTCTAGTAATTTACCTACTATTGATGTTAGACTGATTGGGCGGTAGTTAGAGGATAGTGATCTATCCCCCTTCCTGAAAATCGGTATTACAATCGCTATCCTCCAGGATTCTGGCACGACACCTGTTTTTAATGACATGTTAAACAACTTTGCTAAGGGCATACTAAACTCATCCTTACATTCCTTTAATACTCTGGCAAATATCTCATCATCATAGTCATCATCGTCATCATCCTCATCGTCATCATTACACGGGATCTTACGAATAACTGTGACTTAATCATACAAGTAATGAGCCAGACTTAACCAACATGTGGTTTGGGTGTTAAACCATTATCTTCCTCCTACCTCACGCGACCACAGCCTCACCACGCAGTCCTTACAGCCCCTTGACACAGAGGTCATAGTAGCCTGGCAATACACGAAGCTGGAGATGAGGAGACTGTGTGTAGGAGATGGAACAGGTATACATACAGGTACAGGTATAGATACAATTACAGGTACAAACCTCCAGAAGTTGGAAACCTTATTGAACACGACGGTCATCTCTCCATTACACGCAACGAACGCGCATGTGTCGTGAATACATGACTGTGTGTGTGTGTGTGTGTGTGTGTGTGTGTGCGCATCACTGGGTACAAAAGATCAACTTCAGTATTTTCCCCTTCAGGAGTATATATTTTTTTCCCTAGAACACTCAGTTACGCGACCCTTACATTAACACGAGGTAATACTTGGAAAAAAAAAACATGGGGTCTTTTTTTTTAACTATATGACCAAATTCATTGTTTACCTTGAGTGTGGGTTAAAAACAAGACCTTACCAAACAGTTATAGTTTTATTTAGTTTAACGAGGCCAGAGGTGTAGAGGGCGTGAAGAGAGGTGTAGAGGGCGTGAAGAGGGGTGTAGAGGGCGTGAAGAGGTGTGTAGGGGGCGTGAAGAGGGGTGTAGGGGGCGTGAAGAGGGGTGTAGAGGGCGTGAAGAGGGGTGTAGGGGGCGTGAAGAGGGGTGTAGGGTTCTGTATAGTACAAATAAGATTGTTTTAACTTATCGTGAAAAGTCAGTCACATTATTGTAGTATCTCTCTCTCTCTCTCTCTCTCTCTCTCTCTCTCTCTCTCTCTCTTCTCTCTCTCTCTCTCTCTCTCTCTCTCTCTCCCACCTGACGCACGAGCCAGCCAACAGACGGACCAACAGGTACAGTACTGGACGACCATTACGATTCGGTAAATTCGGTGGTCTCCCCAACACTGTTTCTTTCGCCGCGTGTTACAGTAAGAGACGTAGAGTGAGGGGCGATGTGATCGAGGTGTATAAATGGAAGTCAGGGCTAAACAAAGGGGACATTACAAAGGTACTCAAACTATCTAACCAGGAGCGAACTCGTAACAATAGTTTTGAATAAGACAAATCTAGATTTAGGCGCGAAATAGGTAAACATTGGTTTGGAAATAGAGTAGTGGACGAGTGGAACAAGTTACCAAATATCATCATTAACTCGAATACGCTGGATAGCTTCAAACATAGGTTGGGTGGATATATGAGCGATAGGGGTTGGGTGTAAACGAGACTGACCAGTATGGACCAATAGGCCCGCTGCAGTTTCCTCCATTCTTATGTTCTGAATGTATGATGGTGATTATGTTGATAAAAGTCTTAATGGTAACAATATTAACAATAAATAATTATGATGATAATGATAATAATAACAACAATAGACGTCAAATAGCAAACACCTTAAGAGCACACACACACACACACACACACACACACACACACACGCACACGCACACACTCGCCCGCACGCACCGAATCTGACTGGACCCACACTACCACCACCACCACCCTGTGTGACGTGAATGTCTGCACCAGCATCTTAAAACTCTTGTCTTCTGGAGTTCACTGTGTTGGAGGATCTTCGGCGCCCTCAAGAGAGACCCTACTACCTGAGTCTCTCTCTCTCTCTCTCACCATCATGGAAGTCCTACAGTATCATCTTCACTATATTGCTTCCCGGTAACTCTCAAGGTCCCGGTGTGTGTGTGGGAGGAGGTGGCCGGCGACAACACCAAGAAGAGGACTCCCACGTCCGTTATAACCTTACACCGGTTTCTGAAACTCCTCCTACCTCCCCTACCTCCCTGCCTCCCCTACACCTCCTCCACCTTCCCTACCTCCTCCTACTCCTACCTCCCCTACCTCCCCTGCCTCCTCCTACCTCCCTGCCTCCTCCCACCTCCCCTACTACACTCTCCTACCTCCCCTGCACCTCCCCTCCTACACTCCCCTACCTCCCTTCTACCTCCTCCTACTCCTACCTCCCTACCTCCCCCTACCTCCTCCTACCTCCCTACCTCGTCCTCCTCCCCCACCTTCTCAGTTCTCCAGGTATTCTTCATAACATCCAGAAGATGATGGGAGTCTTATCACACCGGAGTCAGTTAGGGAGTCTTGTACCTGAGTCAGTGAGGAATTCTTATCACACCGGAGTCAGTTAGGGAGTCTTATACCTGAGTCAGTTATTGGTCACTTTTTTGTGGAGTCTTTGAATTCATTTGAGCTTTTTTCCCTTTTTGGAGCAACACAAAGGCGCTCTCTCAGTCCATGACTTGAACCTCCCACTCCTCCTCTTCTTCCTCCTCCTCCTCTCCTTCTCCTCTCTCCTCCTCCTCCTCCTCCTCCCTCCTCCCTTCTCCTCCTCCTCTCCTCCTCCTCCTCCTCCTCCTCCTCTCCTCCTCCTCCTCCTCCTCCTTCTCCTCCTCCTCCTCCTCCTCCTCCTTCTCTCCTCCTCCTCCTCCTTCTTCGTGGCGGACAATATCGTGAGAGATGCCATACGCTGTCTCTCCTCGTGATTCACCCTCACCTCCCTCTCTCTCTCTCTCTCTCTCTCTCTCTCTCTCTCTCTCTCTCTCTCTCTCTCTCTCTCTCTCTCTCTCTTCTGATCCTCCACCTCCTCTTCTAGAAAATAATAATACACACAGTTAAACACTACATGTACGTACACACACACAAACACACACAAAAGCCCAACACACGCACACACACAAAACCCAGCACACACACACACACACACACACACACACACACACACACACACACACACACACACACACTGGTACCAGCCTGTATCGGAATCAACTTACATCGTCCGGTATCAGAAAAGAACGTTCACATCAACAGCCCGTAACAAGATGACCAGACGATAAACTATGACACAGACTAAACCTGTTCTTGAGGAGAAAATCCGTTCATAGCGGTCATTGGCTTATCTTACTTGAGGGCAGAGAGGATGGACTAGAGTCTTATGTGTGTGAGCGCACGTTATAGTGAGGTGTCCTTACAGGTTGACATATATCGGGGGGGGGGGGGAGAATATGGAGGTTGGAATGTAACGGGGGTTGGAATATAGCTATTTAGTTTAAGTTAAATTTGTTTTTAGGGTAGGTTAGGTTTAGGTTACGTTATGCTGCTATGTAAGGATTAGTTTAGGTTGATGTGTGTGTGTGTGTGTGTGTGTGTGTGTTAGTACTGGCACAAGTTCAACACACTACTAAACCAGTAACAGACACAATAAACCCAAGACTCGGTCAGGTATTACTCTTCAGTGTTAACAGGAGCATCGTCTAGCAGGTGAGTCTTACGTCCACTAACACCAATTTAACACTCTTCAGGATCATTAACACTGATGAAACACAGGGTTGAAACTCGTTTTAGGAGAGTCTTCGAGGTAGTAGATAATGGCGAAAATTACGATGTTATTTACTTAGACTTTAGCAAAGCATTTGACAGAGTACCGCATCAGAGGCTTCTGAGAAAAATTAAGGCTCATGGTATCGAGAGGAAAGTTTTAAATTGGATAAAATCATGGCTCACCGATAGAACGCAGAGGGTCAGCGTAGATGGTGTTAAATCTGAGCCCCAGGGGGTCGATGCTGGGCACTCTTGTTCATAATCTACATAAACGATCTAGATACTGGGATCAGTAGTGACATAAGCAAGTTTGCGGATGACACCAAAATAGGGCGGCAAATTAATTCAGGGCAGGATGCAAATGCATTACAGGAGGGTCTAAATAAACTGCAGGGGTGGTCTGAAAAATGGCAAATGAAATTCAACACCAGCAAGTGCAGCGTACTTAATATTGGAAGAACAAATACTTATAATGTATGCAGCCTTAACAACATCAACCTAGAGAAGTCGACTTTTGAAAGAGACCTAGGGGTACTTGCAAGCCCGGACCTACGGCCTGAAAACAGGCACGTTAATGTTTTGAAATAAGGCAAACAAGAGTATTGGGTTTTATATCTACAAGTGTAAGTAGCAAGAATGCAGAATACTTATTGCAACTATATCTTGCGCTAGTCAGGCCACACCTCGATTATGCGGTTCAGTTCTGGTGCCCCTATTATAGAATGGATATAAATTCACTTGAGTCGGTGCAGCGAAGAATGACAAAAATGATTCCGGGACTTAGAAACCTTCCATATCAGGATAGGCTAAAGAAACTTAACTTGCATTCCCTAGAAAGACGAAGAGTGCGGGGAGATATGATAGAAGTATTTAAGTGGGTGAAAGGAATCAATAAAGGGGATATAGATAAAGTTCTTATAATATCCGAGCAGGATAGGACTCGGAGCAACGGATTCAAGTTGGATAAGTTTAGGTTTAGGAGGGAGATAGGAAGAAACTGGTTCACAAATAGGGTGGTGGACGAGTGGAACAAGCTTAGCAACTTTGTAGTAAGTGCGGGAACTCTGGAAAGTTTCAAAAGGAGGCTAGATAGATTCATGGATGATAGAGAGTGGTAGTAACTCTCGACAGGAGCTGCCATGCACAGGCCAACCGGCCTATTGCAGACTCCTTATTTTCTTATGTTCTTATGTTAAAATGACAAGAGTTTTATTAGGTATTACATGACAATAGTGATGTAATGTTAATGTTGTATCATGAAAGATTAAAGTATATAATTTTAACATTTGGACGATTTTAACACATTGTTGTAATTAACATTTAAAAATCATTAGAAAACTTTAAGAATCATGACTCCAATAAATATAGGATGGAAGTGATATGTTAGAGAATTTTCTTGTACAGGTAAGACGCTTATGTTAAATTATGTTAATATTATCACATTCCGTAATGATAAGCATTCGAGAAAGCTGGTAGACAGAGTGATGACGGTGTGTGTGTGTCAGGTCCCGCTATCACTGACCTGTTCAACAGTTATCCTCCTCAAGATATTAACTGCATGAGACCTCCCCCCCACTCTTACTGGCGCCCCCTCTTCACCTCACCTGACAACTTTATCACCACCTCACCCTCCTCTTCACCCCTCACCTCACCTGACACATAAAATCATAAGAATGGAGGAAACTGCAGCGAGACTATTGGCCCATACTGTGCAGTCCCGTTTACACCCAACCCCTATTGCTCATATATCCATCCAACTTATGTTTGAAGCTATCCAGCGTATTCGAGTTAATGATGATGTTCGGTAACTTGTTCCACTCATCCATTATTCAATTTCCAAACCAATGTTCATCTATTTTCTCACCTTAATCTAAATTTGTTTAATTTAAATCCATTGTTACGAGTTCTCTCCTGGTTGGATAGTTTGAGTACCTTTATTGTGTTTCGTGTGATACTGGAAGACATATTGTCCAATGTTTGTCTCATATATGACACATAAGAGACATATACACACCTGTTATCTCTCTCGTGATATATGTTGCTTTATCTTTTTTTAAACCTTATATTAAACAGGCGATTATAGGGTCGCTTTTCTGCTCGCCGTGTGGAACGTGACTGGCCAACGGACCCAGCACGAATGAGGTCAAACGTGAGTGAGTGTAGTTAGCATAGTACGTGATGGCTGACCGTTGTTGTAGTTACCGTACGTGATAAGGGTCCGTGGCTACAGTTACCGTACGTGCTGAGGGTCCTTGGCTACAGTTACTGCAGGTGGTGAGGGTCCGTGGCCGTAGTTATCGTGGGAAGTGACCGTCGCGGAACGTATCGAAGCGGAAGTAATGATTGTTCTCTAATTTATATATTGTATCGATATTTTTCTTCATGAAGAGCAAATATAACACCTAACCTAACTTAATTAACTTAATCTAACTTAATGAACCTAACCAGTTAACACCACCCTGGTAACATGTGACTCGCCTGAACCTGCTCTGCCGGTTCCTGCAACACGTACAATCAAACCTTTCCCCACCATTACCACCACCACTCTAACACTATCATAAGAACATAAGAAACTAAGGAGTCTGCAATAGGTCGGTTGGCCTGTTCATGGCAGCTCCTGTCGAGAGTTACTACCACTCTCTATCATCCATGAATCTATCCAGCCTCCTTTTTGAAACTTTCCAGCGTTTCAGCACTTACTACAAAGTTGCTAAGCATGTTCCACTCGCCTTTGTTAATCCTTTCACCCACTTAAATACTTCTATCATATCTCCCCGCACTCTTCGTCTTTCTAGGGTATGTAAGTTTAGTTTCTTTAACCTATCTTGATATGGAAGGTTTGTAAGTCCCGGAATCATTTACGTCATTCTTCGCTATCACCACCACTGCCACCAGCACCCCTACACTATCACCATTACCCCCACAACCACTCATCACCACCACAACCACCATTACCACTACCAACCATCACCACCACTGCCACCAGCACCCCTACACTATCACCATTACCCCCACAACCACCCATCACCACCACAACCACCATTACCACTACCAACCATCACCACCACCTAACACCCCTACACTATCACCAGCCCCCCACAACCACCCCATCTTTCACAACCACCATTACCTGTCATCACCACCTTTCACTATCACCATGCCCCCACAACCACCCATCGCCACCACAGCCACCATTACCACTACCAACTTCCTCCTGCCTGCCACCAGCACCCTACACTATCTGTACCCAACGCCACCCATCACCACATACACCATTGCCACCAGCCCATCACCACCCACCTGCCAGCACTCCTACACTATCACCATTACCCCCACAACCACCCATCACCACCACAACTACCATTACCACTACCAACCATCACCACCACTGCCACCAGCACCCCTACACTATCACCATTACCCCCACAACCACCCATCACCACCACAACCACCATTACCACTACCAACCATCACCACCACCAGAAAGCCCACATACAGTCACCACCAACACCCACCATCCTCCACCACTATCCACCACCAGTACCAGTCATCACCACCACACTGTATAAAGAGGAAGTAACAAGACCACCAGATTACAAGATGTTGTAACCGCTAGACTAAGGTTAAGATATAAGTACCTCTGGCAGTATGTCCCTCAGGCAGATGTGAACAAGACTAAATGTTAAAGTGTGTGGCCCGACATATGGCCACACACTTTCACACTACGTCTAGACTGTGAAAAAATAGAACCTTATAGAGATAGATCCAAGCAACACCACTTTATCTCTGGTGACAAGATAGCTGATATACTAAGGCTGTATCCACACTACCACATCTAGTAGCCAAGCCAAACGTCTATATACCGACTTAAACAAACAATATACAGGAAATACTCTGTGACATTCATTCCCATAATAACAAAATCACTGGGGTCTGATGAACACCCTTTGTGGCCTCTACTCTGTAATGCTTTTGTGTTACCGCTCACAGGATGAGTATGGGGCGCACAGTAAACTGACCACCACCGCCAACCATCACTACCACCTACCACCACCAACCATCACCACCACCACCAACCACCACCTACCACCATCACCACCAACCACCACCTATCACCTGCTTTACCTACCACCATCACCTGCAACCACCACACCTATCACCTGTACCACCTATCACCATCACCACCAACCTACCTATCTTACAACCACCACCTACCACCATCACACCAGCACCACCTACTCCACCACCTGTCACACCACCAACCATCACCACCACCTATACCACCAACCACCACCTACCACCATCACCACCAGCCACCACCTACCACCATCACCACCAACCACCACCTACTCACCACCAACCACACCTGCCACCATCACCACCAACCACCTATCACCACCAACCACACCTATCACCATCACCACCAGCCACCACCTATCACCCCATACCACCTACACCACCACCATCACCACCAACCCTCACACACCTATCACCTGTCATCACCCACCACCCCTATCACCACCAGCCACCACCTACCACCATCACCACCAACCCACCACCTACCATCACCACCAACTACCACCTATCTTACCAACCACCACCTCACCATCTGCAACCACCACCTATCACCACCAACCACCTACCACCATCACCCTGCAACCACCACCTATCACCACCAACCACCACCTATCACCACCAACCGCCACCTACCACCATCACCACCACCTATCACCACCATCTTGAGGCGGTCAAACAGTCACCAGCTCACCTGTAATTAAAGATCTCAGGAGTCACGTAATACAAGACACCTGAAGTTGACGTCCCTGGCTCCCTGCTGCCGGAGTTCCCCTTAAAGAACACAAGGTCTGGCTTAGGGTCGTCTACCCCAACGGTATACCCTGAGAAGACCTTACGTACCCCAGCAGGATACCTGTTCATTTGTAAAGGTGTTGGGGTGATATGAGGTAATTTGGTTACCTTTGGAATTTACGTGAGATAAGGTGTGGTCGTGGTAACTTGTATGTATGTATGTATGTATGTATTGTGTGGATTTAAAGTTACAAATACACACACACATACTCACACACAAATCTTTTCAACACACACTACGCTTGTCAACATATACACTTGACTCACACACACACACACACACACACACACACACACACACATCACACGTTCACGGTCAAACCATTAGTAACAGTTTACACCTGGTGATTAAGTTGCATCATTTACTCCATGTGGGTGACCGCGGGAACATCATGTAGGAATAGAAAGTTGAGTGTGTATGTGTGTGTATGTGTGTGTGTGTGTGTGTGTGTATATATGTGTGTGTGTGTGTGTATCGACAAGTGGTGAAGTAGCGTGTTGAAATGTACAGGTATATAATAATAGAGGAAACAAGTATCTCTGCCGTCCACTCCTTCCCTCATGGCCTCTCCACCCCACACCAATAAAACACTTCCCCATCAAGATCTCCCTCTCTCTCTCTCTCTCTCTCTCTCTCTCTCTCTCTCTCTCTCTCTCTCTCTCTCTCTCTCTCTCAAAACTGACTACCAGAACCTGACTTATTACCATGAAGAAACAGTAACGTCTGTCTGTCTGTCTGTCCTTCACGATGACAAAAACAAAAATCAAATCTGAACAAAAACAAGTATTTAATTTATAACAGTACAGATCTAAATATATCCAATACTTATTTTTTTTATCAATGCAAATTAATAAGAAAATGTAAATATATTTTTATTTTAATATTTTATTTTCACTAATATATTAATCGCAATAAGAAATAAACATAACGAAATATTCTGGTAAATTATCTATATAAAATTGTTTCTATTATTAATTTATATTTATTTTAAAATGATAATTGGCTTATGAAACTATATACATTATATATACATTCTTAAATACATTATATACATACGCTAATACATCATATACATTCTTCGATACATTATTTACATACGTTAATACATCATATACATTCTTAAATACATTATATACATACGCTAATACATCATATACATTCTTCGATACATTATTTACATACGTTAATACATCATATATATTCTTAAATACATCACATAAATTCTCTAAGTGAAAGTGTCAGCAAGGTGCCTCATCAAAAAGGTCACACCAACAGGGTACCACAAGGAGAAGGTCAGCCCTATAGGTTGAGAGTTCCCCGACAGTGCCACAGAAAGTGCAAGGTGCCACTAGGGTCTAGATTGTGGCACTGATTACAATTAACTGGTCTCAGCGGATGACGTCATATATCAATATAAACAAGTTTGGGTAAAAATATCTTGGTGTTTTGTTCGAGTCATTGAGTCCAGTGTTTACGGACGGACGGATGGAGACTTGAATGGGTGCACGGATGAATAAACTGACGCATGAATGGACGCATATACGGACGCACGGGCACATAAATGGACGCATAAGCGGACGCACGAACATAATAACAGATTGCGGACATATAAATGGACGCACGAACTATAAACGCACGGACGCATAAACGGACGCACGGACACATGAAAGGACGTCTTGTGTCTTGGTAGGAATCTTGTGTCTTGGTAGGAGTCTTCTGCGTGAGGTGAGAGACTCTGTATAGTGTGCTGTCGGAAGCCATCATGGAGAGGGAGGAGGAGGGGGAAGAAGAGAAGAGAGGGAGGAAGAGGAAAGGAAGGTAGAGACAGAGGGGTGAGGTAGGAAGAGAGGGAGAGGTGGAAGAGGAGGAGAAAGAGGAGTTGGAAAAGTGCAGGAGGAGGGAACAGAAGGAGAGAAGGAGAGACAGAAAGAATAAAGGAGCAGAATTGGACGAAGAGAAGAGAAGTGGAAAGAAGAGATATATAAGAAGTGAAGACAGATAGACGAGATAGAGATAGAGGAAGAAGAAGAAGGAATAAATAACTAAAAGAAAGTAAGAGAAGAGAAGAAAGGGAAGGTAGAAGAACAGAAGATAAATATTGAGAAAGAGTAAATAAAACTAAATAATATTGTCAATTAAAAACGCAAATTTTTCTCAATCTAAATAATCTCATAACATTTGACCTTATGATTTACTGCATATCCATCTATATTAACTTACAACCATATATTGTCTCAGATTATTAAGGCTTTTTACTCGATTTATGTAATTAGAGTGGAATTGGTAGTTAGGTGTTACGCTTGAGGGGGGGGGGGCGGTGTAAACGAGTCATTAGTGTGGAAAGGGAAGAGCTGTGTTAATTAGAATTTATTTCGGTGGTGGTTGGTGTGTTGTGGTGTGTGGTAGTAGTGATGGTGGTGTGTGGTATGAGTGGTAGTGGTACTGGTTGGTATTAGTGAGTGGTGGTGGTAGTGTGTGGTGGTGGAGTGGTAGAATTGTTATAGCAATGATTGTGGTTATGATATTGGTGATTGTGGTAGTAATGGTATTGGTAGTTGTGGTAATGGTGGTGGTAGTGGTAGTATTATCAGTACAGTACTGTTAGTGTTGGTAATGGTAGTAATAGTAGTTGCAATGGTGGTAGCGTTAATGAAGATTGTGGTTACGGTGGTAGTGGTTGTCATAATGGTTGTAATAATAGTGGTAGCGGTAGTGAAGATTGTGGTTGCAGGTCTCTACACTATCTCACACAGGTATCTCTTGTCTCTCAATCAATAGAGGAATCAATCTCTCTTTCACAACACACCTAAAGTCAAAACAACAACAACAACAACAATAATAATAACAATAACAAAAATAATAATAACAATAACAAAAATAATAATAATAATAATAATAACAATAATAATAATAATAATTGACAACAAATATCATAGTAACTCATTAACCATTCACTTTTAATCTACAGTCGTATATTACACCTGAGGAGAATAATAATTAACACACCTGGTATAACTTCCCCCTTGAGGCAACACTCCTGCCGCGTCACACCTGTAATATTAATTTCTAAAAAGTAAAAAAAAAATCTCATTGAACGAAAAGGTAAAGATTGACGTAACAGAACAAAAATACTAATTTATTATACATCATTGTTTTATTATCACCATCTCAATGAAATTATATTCCCTTCACGGTAATTACCTTTCATGGCTCAAATTGTGGTGGAGTTAATCGTGCGTCTGGCAGGAGAGGAGGGGGGGTGGTAGTGGAACATGGCAGTGCCGCGCCTCGCCCAAACTCTCTAACGTGTATCCGGCCATAGAGACTGTACTGTACTGCCATAAGAGTTTAGAGACAATGGGAGTTATGGGGGGGGAGGAGGAGGATGGTTATCTGATGGTCTGGTTAACATAGGGGAACGTGTTGGTTTGTCAGAGTTCATTGTATTTATGTAGTGTTATAAATCCTGACTTTCTCTCTCTCTCTCTCTCTCTCTCTCTCTCTCTCTCTCTCTGTCTGTTTTGTTTCCTGTTGTGTATGTATGTATGTATGTATGTATGTATATAGCTCCTACATAACTAATCAAAACATCCACCTCTCACCCATCAACACCCATAACCTATCATCCATCACCACCACCAACAAATCAGTCTTAGGCAACAATCAACAGTGAGTAACTCCCTTCACAATCACCAGGGGACCACGACACAACAATGATTTGGTCGTCTTGTGAAAATCTAAAATTTGACTTCCGGGGAAATTGGTTTAGAGAATTGTGATTGTTTTTGGTTCTTTACGTAATTTGATAGAGTGAAGGTGTGTGTGTGTGTGGTTATGAAGCACCGTTCATTAGGTCTAACCCCTAGTTTCACCCATGGTCTGACCCCTCTAGTTTCACCCATGATCTGACCCCTCTAGTTTCACCCATGGTCTGACCCCTAGTTTCACCCATGGTCTGACCCCTCTAGTTTCACCCATGGTCTGACCCCTCTAGTTTCACCCATGGTCTGACCCCTCTAGTTTCACCCATGGTCTGACCCCTAGTTTCACCCATGGTCTGACCCCTCTAGTTTCACCCATGGTCTGACCCCTCTAGTTTCACCCATGGTCTGACCCCTCTAGTTTCACCCATGGTCTGACCCCTCTAGTTTCACCCTGCCTGGGGATCGAAACCGGGTCCACATGCTTGAGAGGCTAGCATGCTGACCATTACACCACAGATCAAGTTATACATATATACACACATACTTCCTTCACATGTATACAAGCTTATATATGTATACTGCCTTACATATGTATACTAGGTAATATAATTTAATGGTCTAGTGTATTGTAAAAGTTTCTCACGATTATAACAGCAGGAGAAGAGGTCTATAAATTATATTTCCTTTAGTACACTTTCCCCGGGGTGATTCTCATAATTATAGTAGTTATAATACATGTTCAGTGATCTCTTATTGTGAACTTTTTCCCATAAAAGTTCAATAATTATGTTAAGTTCTATAATTATGTTAAGGTAAGATCAGTTAGTTTGTGCCGTTTGTTAGAAAGTTCAACTAATTAGGATAATATTTTTTGTTTTGTTATTAATCTGTATCGCCAATTTAGAACTTGTCAATGGTGAATTATTTATAAGACATTGAACAAATGAACTTCTTAAAAACAAGTTCAATAATAACCCGTTGTGAACATTAAGAAAAACAAAAGAGTTACACAATAACGAAGAAAATATCAAATTCCTTTCTCTTGTTCTGTCAATTAACTGTCAAAAAAGATCACACACACACACACACACACACACACACACACACATACACCTGTACCGTTACCTGGCGATAACTTACCTGGCGTCATGCATACCTTAAGACAATCACTCTATCACCTGTCATTATATCAATCTTCAGAATTGCTTGACAGACTGCAGGTAATGCTGCTATAGATGTGAACTGGAGATGGTAAGCGTGATGCCGTGTTGGTGCACAGGGGATGGGGAGGGGTGCACAGGGGATGGGGAAGGGTGCACAGGGGATGGGGAAGCGTGCACAGGGGATGGGGAGAGGTGCACAGGGGATGGGGAGGAGAGGTTGGTCTGCAAACTGTGTTCTAACGAGTCATGGTGTGTGTGTGTGTGTGTGTGTGTGTGTGTGTGTGTACTGTACAGTGACCAGGGTAGCAACACCTTTGGGTCAAGACAGTTAAGTGTGTGACCACGGAAACTAACTGTGGGAAACTCTCTGCATGATTGTGGTGGCTAGAGGAAGTGACTGTTAAATTAACTGGTAGGAGGAGGGGGGGAAACTGTTAGAGTAACTGACAGATAGAGAGACTGTTAGTAATTGAATGGACACAGTCAAGACCGTTTTAGCGGGAGGATAACTATGATGAGACACAAGAAATGATAGAGACGATGAGAGACACAGGGAGATAGAGACGATGAGAGACACACACACACACATGTCCTGAGAGAGAGAGAGAGATGTTACAGGAAATATAAGGCTATGCAAATAGACAGACAGACAGACAGACAGACAGAGAGAGACAAATAGACAACAGACTGACAGAAACAGGGAGGTGGAAAAAGCTGAATAAAGACGCTAATAAAAATGAAAGAACAATAATAAGAGAACAGCAAGGCGTAACATCATCTCTCTCTCTCTCTCTCTCTCTCTCTCTCTCTCTCTCTCTCTCTCTCTCTGCCGAACTGGGGTACCATACAATACCTGTGTTAATTACTTTCAGACACCTGCACTGTATAAGGTATAAGAAGGGACGATAAAGGTGTGGGAAGAGGAAAGGTGATGACGGGGTAAACAGAGCTTGTATTGCATAAACAAACAAACAAACAAACAAAGTATGGACCATCACTCTTAGTATGGACCATCACTCTTAGTATGGACCATCACTCTTAGTATGGACCATCACTCTTAGTATGGACCATCACTCTTAGTATGAACCACCAGTCTTAGTATGGACCTCCGCTCTTAGTATGGACCATCACTCTTAGTATGAACCACCAGTCTTAGTATGAACCACCACTCTTAGTATGAACCACCACTCTTAGTATGGACCTCCGCTCTTAGTATGAACCACCGCTCTTAGTAAGAACCATCACTCTTAGTATGAACCTTTTAGTATGAACCACCAGTCTTAGTATGGACCATCACTCTTAGTATGAACCACCACTCTTAATATGAACTACCACTCTTAATATGAACCACCACACTCTTAGTATGAACCACCACTCTTAGTATGAGCCACCCTCTTAGTATGAACCACCACTCTTAGTATGGACCATCACTGCAAGTATGAACCACCACTCTTAGTATGAACTACCACTCTTAATATGAACCACCACTCTTAGTATGAACCACCACTCTTAGTATGGACCTCCGCTCTTAGTATGAACCACCGCTCTTAGTATGAACCATCACTCTTGGTATGAACCACCGCTTTTAGTATGAACCACCAGTCTTAGTATGGACCACCACTCTTAGTATGAACCTCCGCTCTTAGTATGGACCTCTGCTCTTAGTATGGACCTCCGCTCTTAGTATGGACCTCCGCTCTTAGTATGAACCTCCGCTCTTAGTATGAACCTCCGCTCTTAGTGTGAACCTCCGCTCTTAGTATGGACCTCCGCTCTTAGAATGGACCTCCGCTCTTAGTATGGACCTCCGCTCTTAGTATGGACCTCCGCTCTTAGTATGAACCTACGCTCTGTATGAACCTCCGCTCTTAGTGTGAACCTCCGCTCTTAGTATGGACCTCCGCTCTTAGAATGGACCTCCGCTCTTAGTATGGACCTCGCTCTTAGTATGAACCTCCGCTCTTAGTGTGAACTCGCTCTTAGTATGGACCTCCGCTCTTAGTATGGACCTCTGCTCTTAGTGTGAACCTCCGCTCTTAGTATGGACCTCCGCTCTTAGTATGGACCTCCGCTCTTAGTATGGACCTCTGCTCTTAGTATGGACCTCTGCTCTTAGTGATGAACCACCGCTCTTAGTATGGACCTCGCTCTTAGTATGGACCTCCGCTTTAGTATGGACCTCTGCTCTTAGATGAACCACCACTCTTAGTATGAACCACCACTCTTAGTGTGAACCTCCGCTCTTAGTATGAACCTCTGCTCTTAGAATGAACCACCACTATTAGTACGAACCACCACTCTTAGTATGGACCTCCGCTCTTAGTACGGACCACCGCTCTTAGTATGGACCTCGCTCTTAGTATGGACCTCCGCTCTCAGTATGGAGGCCTGGGCAGATAGACTTTCACTCTCTCGCCGCCCTCAAGAGTGCTTCAACAAGCACTTGAGTGTGATGATATAACACGGAAATGATAAAGTCATTAATACAATACTGCCGCGTCAGTGTGTGTGTGTGTGTGTGTGTGTGTGTGTGTGTGTGTGTGTGTGTGTGTGTGGGCAAGAGTAACAATAAGAATGACAATAACAACAATAATAAGAACAACAACAACAACTACAACAAAAACAACAAAAACAACAAAAGCCACAACAATAAAAACAACAACATATAACAACAACAACAAGAACAACAAATACAATAATACCAACGACAATAACAATAAAAATAACAACAACAACAACAACAACAACTAGTTATCTCCTCAGTATTTGTATGTCTCAGCCAAACATTTCTTTCAATATAAGTAAAATATTCACATTCTTTCTACATTCAACATTCTCTCTCTCTCTCTCTCTCTCTCTCTCTCTCTCTCTCTCTCTCTCTTTCTCTTTACCTCTCTTGTTTTCTCTCACTTTCTTTTGCTTTCTCTTTTTTTCTCTTTCTTACTTTCGTTTTCCCTCTTTTTCGTTTTTCTCTTTCATTTTCTTCTCTCCATTTCTCTCTCTCTATCTCTCTCCTCCTGGGTTTAAAACTCAGGTAATTGATATATATTTTCCCAATTAAGGTCACTTTTTACCTGCCTTTACCTGCCAGGTGAGTTTTTTCCCCAGGTGATTTCATTTTCTACCTTGACTTGCCACTGATACCCGACAACAACAGGAGGGGGAGGGAGAAGGAGGGAGAAGGAGGAGAAGGATTAAGACAAGGGTGGAAGAGGAGAGGACAAGGTTAAGGGGAAAGGAGAAGGAAGGCTAAGGGAAAGAAAGAGAGTGGAGAGAAGGGGATAGGTTAAGAAGAAAGGGAGACAGGAGAGGGAAAGAATAGAAAAGTAGAAAGGAAGAAAAGGAGAGAGAGGGTTAACGAGAGGAGAAGTGAGGGTTGAGGAGAGGGGTAAAGGAAAAGAAAGTGGAGGTGTTGTGAGGAGAAAGAGGCGGAGTTGAGACAAAGAGAACAAGGGACGCATTACCTGTTTACTCAACCTGTGTGTGTGTGTGTGTGTGTGTGTGTGTGTTGGTCGTCGCCTGTACAGAACTGCTGACGACGGAAGCCATAGAGATGTTACCACATATTGCTGCTGCTCATTTACTAGTTGTCACTGGCTGTCTGTCCGTGCGTCACTGTCCAGCCACAAGGACAGACAGACAGACAGACAGATAGATATAGATAGATAGATAGATAGATAGATAGGTGAATATGCAGTAGATATATAGAAAGATAAATATGTATAGTTAGGATGGTATTAGATCAGCAACAAACAACAACCAAACCGCAACCAAACAATACCAAACCACAACAACCACAACAATAACAACATAAACAATAACAACAACCAAACCACTCAACCACATAACAACCACAACAAATCACCCCAACCACAACAACTACCCCAACCAGCAACAACCACCCCAACCACAACAACTACCCCAACCACACAACAAACTAAACCACCCCAACCACAACAACCAATTTCAACCACAACAAACCAAAAACCACCCCAACCAATAATAACAACAACCAAAACCACCCCAACCACAACAACCACCCCAACCACAACAACCACCCCAACCACAACAACCAATTCCAACCACAACAACCACCCCAACCACAACAACTACCCCAACCACACAACAACCAAACCACCCCAACCAACAACCACCTTCAACCACAACAACCAAACCACCCCAACCACACAACAACCAAAACCCACCCCAACCACAAACCACCCCAACCACAACAACCACCCCAACCACAACTATAAAGAGGGCAGAAAATGACACAAACAATGGTAGAGGAAAACACATTTATTCTCGCCACACCTTTGTTTCCTCAACAATGGTCCACCCACCTGTGTTATACATATTTTTTTCCCACGCCCTTTCTTTTTTTCCCACGTCCCCTCTTTTTTTCCCACGCTCTATGTGACGTCACGGCCCTCTGCTCCCAACGCTATGAGGAATTAGAGTGAGAGAGATTGTTTAATATTTTTTTTTGTTATATCTCATAAAATGTTACTCAATTGGTCTAGTTGTGACGATAGACGGTGATTTTTAAAAGCTATCTCTACCGGGTGAGAGAGAGAGAGAGAGAGAGAGAGAGAGAGAGAGAGAGAGAGAGAGAGAGAGTTAGTTTATTTGGGTTCTTTGTTTCTCTGTCTGTCTGTCTGTCTGTCTTTCTCTCTCTTTCTCTCTCTTTATCTCTCTCTCTCTTTGTCTTTGTCGTTGAAATAATAACAACAACAACAATAACCACCGCCAAACAACAACAACAACACCTCCGTTATGACTTCAAGCACGGCCAAGCACCAGAGATTGACGAATGACTGACGAACCCAAACACAAGGACACGGTCTCCAAGCATTGTGACTCTCGGGATGTCCGTCGGGATGTCTGTCGTGATTCCTGTCGGGGTATCTGTCGGGATGTCTGTCGGGGTGTCTGTTGTGATTCCTGTCGGGGTATCTGTCGGGGTGTCTGTCGTGATTCCTGTCGGGGTATCTGTTGGGGTGTCTGTCGGGATATCTGTCGGGGTGTCTGTCGTGATTCCTGTCGGGGTATCTGTCGGGATGTCTGTCGTAACGTCTGTCAGGGTGTCTGTCGGCTGATACCATAGGATAGATGAATAAATAGAAGACAAAATAGATGAGTCATAGAGAGACATAGACGAGCGAACAGGAGACAAAAAAATAACGAAAATAAATGGAGAATGAACGAAAAACACACACAAAAAGCGAATTAAATAGCGAAGGACACACACACACACACACACACACACACACACACACACACACACAAGGAAGGGTGACGGTATGTAGGTATTCGGAAGTCGTGTGCTGGTCGTAGTAGTAGTAGTAGTAGTGGTAGTAGTAGTAGTAGTAGTAGTAGTAGTAGTAGTTGGGTAGTAGTGGTAGTAGTAGTAGTAGTGGTAGTAGTAGTAGTAGTAGTGGTGGTAGAATGCAACAGGGAAGTGGACACCAGCGAAGTTAATAAGATCCGTAGGTCCATTACAACAGATCGGCAGCACTGCCAAAATGACATGTTGCAGCAACTATTGCTGCATGGTTCCAGAAAATTTGACAAAAAGTAGCTATAGCGCAGGAGGTGGGCGCCTCGAACTGGTTAACTACGTTACCGATAAGGGCAAATGGTTTCAGCCTTAACAAACAAGAATTTACAGATGCCATTGCTCTAAGGTACGGTTGGCCAGTAGATGGTTTGCCCTCCCAATGCGTGTGTGGCTCTTCCCTATGATGGCGATCACGCCATGGTCTGCAAGAAGGGGGGCTTCATATGCATGAGGCATGACGAGGTAAGGGATCTCACAGCAAATATGTTGAAGGAAATCTGCCGGGACGTCATGGTAGAACCGACCCTCCTTCCACTGGATGGCGAGATCTTCCAACATAGGACTTCAAACACTTCTAACGAAGCCCGTGTGGACGTCAGTGCTCGAGGATTCTGGACGCGGGGACAGCGAGCTTTCTTCGACATCAGGATTTTTTATCCCATGGCCGTTTGTCACCGTAACCTAGCTCTCGATGCTGCGCATAGGAGGAACGAGAACGACAAGAGAAGGGCATATGGGGAGAGAATACAAAATGTTGATCAAGGCAGCTTCACTCCTCTAGTGTTCACAACCTCGGGTGGGATGGGCCCAAGTGCAAGATGTTTCTACGCCAGACTCGCGGAGCTGATCTCCGAACAGAAGCAGCAGCCCAGAAGTTATGTTACAGCCTGGATGAGATGTCAACTGTCCTTCTCTCTCCTTCGGTCGGCTTTGCTCTGCCTCAGGGGAACGAGAGCTTCTGCCCCTACTCCGACAACTGCTGCAGATATTGACTATGAGGCTACAGTCACTGAATGCCGCATAGATCTGCGGCTCAACTAATTTAACACAGATAGGATAGCTTCTTATGTATTAGGATATTTAATATTAAGGTAAATAAATGGTGGCGAAGGTGTGGCTATTAGGGGAGGCTGGAGGCCAAAAAAAAAAAAAAAAAAAAAGTAGTGGTAGTATTAGTACCTTCAGTATCTTTTCAGCTGTAAGGTTTCACCCCCGTTTATACAGTGACTCTAGAGCTAGTGGCGTGAGGTACCTGAGAGAGAGAGAGAGAGAGAGAGAGAGAGATAAGATATTATGACCTCTTCCTCCCCCTTTTGACGTCTCCCTTCCCCCTTTTAACCTCTCCTTCCCCCTTTTAACCTCCCCTTTCCCCCTTAACTTCTCCCTTCCACCTTTTAACTTCCCCTTTCCCCCTTAACTCCCCCCTTCCACCTTTTGACCTCTCCCTTCCCCCCCGTTTGACCTCTCCCTTCCCTTGACCCCTTAGCAGAGACAGGAAAAAGATTGGCATGGAGTAGACAATTTCGTCTCCTGAGAACACCAGGAAGCTTCTCGCTCCTCTGCAGCTTCATGGGGGGTGAGGGGAGGAGAATGAGGGTGAGGAAGGAGGGGGGTGGGGAGGGGGTGAGGAGGAGAATGAGAGGGGTGAGGGAGGAGCCAAGGAGGTGAGGAGGAGGGAGTAGAGATGGGGGTGAGGAGGAGGGTAGAGAGATGGGAAGGAGGTGGGGGGTGAGGGACTGGTTGGGAGAGGTGAGGAGGAGTGGGGGAGGTGAGTGGGAGAAAGAGAGAGAGACAGAGAAAGGAGAGAGAGAGTACTTAAGAATACAAATATGAGAGATTTGAATCGTCCCCAAGGGTCTTGTGTAAATCAAGCATGTAAAGTGTGTGTGTGTGTGTGTGTGTGTGTGTGTGTGTGTGTGTGTGTGTGTGTGTGTATAACCCCACCCTTCCTGTATGGTCCGTTCTAAAGTGTAGGGAGGTAAGGGGGTGGGAGGAACGGGAAGAGAAGAGAGAGGAGGAGGAGGAGGAAGAGGGAGAAGAAGAAGGAGAGGGGGGGAGGAGGTGAGAAGACTGAGGACGGAGAGAAAGTTTAATTTTTACCATCAGTCACTACGATATACCTACCTGGCCTAATTAAGCTATGGTATAAAAACAGACAGGTAAATATGACACCTAAACTGCACTAAGACTCTACCTACCTGGATACGTTTTCTAATTAACTCAGGTGGGGGATAACGGACAGGTAAATATAACACCTTAACTACACTGAGACTCTAGACCTGGAAGTGAACCTTGTCGAGCATATGGACTCGAGACCAGGTTTCTAAAAGACACCTTATATGTATGTGTGTGTGTAAGTGATCACGTTACGACCATTATGTGGTACTGGAGGAAACTCGTCCACTGATTGGCTGACTTTAACACCCAAAAAAAAAATTATGAAAGGGGTATTTGATGATTTAGAAAGTGAATTTTAGGGGTTTGTCTCTCTCTCTCTCTCTCTCTCTCTCTCTCTCTCTCTCTCTCCCCCCTTTATCCCACAACACCTTACAAGTGGGACGTGTTGATATGTCACTTAAGTAGTAAAGTGGTTGACGTCATTTGGAAAAGATAAATGATAAATACGTGTGTGAGTGTGTGTGTGTGTGTGTGTGTGTGTGTGTGTGTGTTTGTGTGTGTGTGTGTGTTCCATATAATCGGCCTTCAGTCTCCCTACAGTTTACCTTACAATCTCGATACAGTCTGACGGCCAGAGAGAGAAAACATCTCCCAGGCTGGGTATGTAGTGAGGTGGCGGTAGAGACAGACAGACAGACACAGACAGACATAAACAGACAGATACAGACAGACACAGACAGACACAGACAGACAACATCTTCCAGTGATCTTCCTAATACGCACATTGTCAACTTGGTAATTCCCTAATAGCATTACACGCGAAGCCTCTGGGTGCCACACCACCAGGGCCGGCACTCGCTAGCTTCCTGGGGCCGCCCCTTAGTAGTGCCACACACCAGTCTGGCACCCGGTGTCTCTCACATTCGTCTCGTTCACTAGATACAAGTTTAACCTTCTCTATATAAAACTCACAGAGACGTTTTGATCTATTTGTGTGCGTCACGTTTGGGCACTTGGCGGATAATTAGTGAGAGTGCCAACCAGGAGGGGGGAGCCTGGATGTTGTTGCTACAGTCGTGGATGATTATTAACTACTGAGAAAGGTAGAGTGTTATGTTCGTGTGTATGTTAATAACTGAGGCTATTATTGTTATTATTATTATTATTATTATTATTATTATTATTATTATTATTGTTATTATTATTATTATTATTATTATTATTATTATTATTATTATTATTATTATGATTATTATTATTATTATTATTATTATTATTATTATTATTATTATTATTATTATTATTATTATTATTATTATTATTTCTTTATTAAAGCTCCTTGTGAAAGCTATCAGATGTGTGTGTGTAATAATAATAATAATAATAATAATAATAATAATTAACTGTTTATTGAAAGATCATGGCAGCCGGAAAGCTGAAAATGAACAGTTATATAATTGGGGAATGGGTCTCTTGATTTACAAATAATATACAAGTAACATAAGTGATACAAATAAAATATATATAATAACTGGGTGGGGAGAAGGTCATACTACAGGGCATTTCAACATAGGTAATATTTACTGGGAATGAACACACTGGTTGATTACGAGTTGGGGCTGGGCTGTTCTTATAGCCATCAGTACGTGCTCGTATGGGCTGGATGCGATTGTGGTGTTTAACAGCAATTCGCGGACGAGCGATCTCGGGTGGTAGTAGGAGCCGGTATCGAGGATGGTGTAGAAGTTTCTCACCAAATTTCCAGATGAGGTCGTGGTGATGGTCAGTGAGAGCCGAGAGGGTCAGTGTGTTGAGCGCTTCTTGATATGTGGAGTGGGAGGGGGAGAGAATAATCTTGCATGCCCTCTTTTGCACTTTTTCTAGGTGTTTACGTTGTGTGGCATTTAGGGAGGAAAACCAGGCATGGGAGGCATAGGTGAGCTTGGGAAGTATGAAAGATGAATAAACACTGAGGAGCTCGGGCGCAGGAACTCCGAGGGGCTTGAGTCGGCGGAGGAGGTGGAGACAAAAACTGGAGGATTTGACAACTGAACTGACGTGTGCTTCCCAATTTAGTTTGTTATTTATAGTGACGACGAGGAGCTTAGTGGAGTCCACAACCTGGAGTGTGTTGGTACCTAAAGTAATGGAGGGAGGTGGGACAAGGTCGGAGGAGAGGTTTATGTGCGTGTGTGTGTTGCGTGCGTGTGTGTGTGTGTGTGTGCCTGTGTGTGCGGGTGCGTGCGTGCGTGTGCGTATGTGTGTGTGTGTCCAGGTAATAGGTACTCTTCTTAGGTCCAATATTAGTACCGGGAGAAAACCTGACTTGGTTTACTCGCCATGACTACACTACACCACACTTCACCACACTACGCTACACTACACTACACTACACTACACTACACTACACTACACTATACTACACTACACTACACTACACTATACTACACCACACTACACCACACTACGCTACACTACACTACACTACACTACACTACACTACACTACACTACACCACACTACACCACACTACACTACACTACACTACACTACACTACACAGTATCTCAAAAAACTACCCAAGGAAAGAACTCGATTCTGGGACACAGTAGTGAGAGACGTGTAAATTTCACTTCCTACACCGGTTATCACTATCTTCCTATCTTTTTTATCTTTAGTTTATTTTTACCTATTTTCCTTATTCTTTCGTTCACAGAGGAGTTCAAGTATGATTATTATTATCAATCATCTTATTTTTGCGAAATGTTAAGCTTCTCCCTAGATGCCAAACCGGTCTAAATTTCACACTGACACAGCATGTTTGGTTAGGTTAAGTTGGTGGGTGAAAAGTTTATTTTAGGGTTAGGTTAGGTTAGGTTAGGTTGGGTCGGGTTAGGTTAGGTTCGGTTAGGTTAGGTTAGGTTAGGTTAGGTTGGGTTGGGTTAGGTTAGGTTAGGTTAGGTTAGGTTCCAAATCCAAGACAACCTAACATACACTTCCGGGTGACGCAGGACCTGGGACACATAGCACAGGTACGAGGAGGACTAATTATAAAAGGTAAATAAAGAGACAGGTAAACAGGTTAATTAAAGGTGAATTAGTATGATTTAACATACATACGCACACATACACACACACACTACTACTACTACTGCTACTACTACTACTACTACTACTACTACTACTACTACTACTACTACTTTGCTGTCACTCGGAATCGACTATGACGATCATCCAGCTATGATACAATGATATGAGTTAATACATTTGTCATCTAGGTTGGTGAGTTTTGAGGTGACTAAAGAGGCCGATACGGGACCCGCTGGGTCTTTCACATTCGTTGCACATGTGGAGGGCTGCATCTAGTGCGGGAGGGGCGGTGGCAGCGTCTTTCCGGCGTTGGCGCTTGTCTGCCTCGGTTTGCAGTCGGGTTAACTCGAAAGTATTGACACCTTCTCGTATGGTGCTCCTCCAAGCGCTACGGTGTGGAGTAATCGTCTCCCAGGTGAGGGGGTCGATTTGGCACTTTTTCAGGTTTGTCTAAGACTATCCTTATACCTTTTCAATCGCCCGCCTCTTTTACGTTTACTATTCGTTAGGTGACTGTAAAGTAACTGCTTTGGCAGTCTACTGTCGTCCATGCGGGTAACATGACCAGTCCAGCGTAGTTGCTCTTGGATAATGGTAGTCTCTATGCTCCTACAGTTGGTGTCAGCAAGAATATTGGCATTTGTTCTCTTGTCTTACCAGCGAACTCGGAGGATGGAACGTAGACTACGTTGGTGAAAGTTTTCAAGTGCCTTGAGGTGCCTCCTGTATGTGACCCACGTCTCACTGCCATATAGCAGGGTGGGGAGGACCACTGCTTGATATACGTGCAACTTTGTAGATAATTTCAGCTCCCTACAGCTGAAGACACGGGTACGGAGTCTGCCAAAGGTTTGAGATGCACATCTGATCCGATGTTGAATCTCTTCATCGATGTCCGCAGTGGTGGACAGGTGGGACACACACACACACACACACACACACACACACACACACACACACAATAGACAAAGTTCTGCTCTCTCCTTGACACATAGAACAACGCAGAGAGAAACACACATGCAGACATACATACAGACACACACACACACACACAAAACACACACACACACACACACACAAGCACACACACACACACACACAAACACACACACACACACACACAAACACACATACACACACACACACACACACACAAACACAAACACACACACACACAAACACAAACACACACACACACACACACACATAATCAGATCACCCACCGCGTCAGGTCTTATAAGGCAACAGGTCAGGTTTTCGTGTCGTCAGAATCTTATCACTAATACACGGTAGTAGTGGAGGAGGTGGGCGGGGCTAGAACCATGTGTGTGTGTGTGGTGATTGGTCCTAGTGGGGTGAGGGCGGGGCTGAAATGGTATAATCCACGTGTATGAGGGCAGGAGTTAAAACTATGTAGACACACACACACACACACACACACACACACGATATAATTAGAGTTGAGAAAGTCTTTAGTAAAAGCAGTGATGGAGAGGAAGGGATAATGACAGTACTTGTGAAATACAGATTATGAGAAATATTTCACAACGGGAGGAGAGAGAGAGAGAGAGAGAGTGATTAAAGGAGTGGGAGTAAGATTGAGCGATAATAAGAAGGATTAAGAGAGGGGAAGACACACTGATAAAGGAGGAGATAGAGATAGATAGGGATATTAGTAGAGATATTAACAGGAAAAACGTGATTATTGTGAAAGGGAAAGAATCTCTCTATCTCTCTCTCTCTCTCTCTCTCTCTCTCTCTCTCTCTGTCTTTGTTAAGCCTTCACTGTGTCAAAACATATAGTGAGTCTCTCCAATATAATGACAGACAGACAGACAGACAGACGTGGTAGTACTGTATTGGGTGATGGGAATAATAATATAATTGGCTTTGATGAAACACCTTTTGTTTTGTTTATGGTGGATGTGTGTTTGTTTGTTTGTTTGTGTCCCCCCTCCTCCCCCCCTCCCTCCCCTACCTCTCTCTCCCTTCCCCTCCCCCATCCCCCCTCCTAACCAATGAGTTACAACACCCTCGGTCCAGACCTCTGCGGATATCCGATTTCCCTGTGACGTCACTTCCGGGCCATTGAATAACAAGGCCTGGGCGTCCCTTATGTTGTGGTAAAAAGGTCCACATTACCTGGTGAGGGTGTGAGCGTTTTATCCAGGGCTATTGGTGGATGGGGTGGATGGGGGGTAGATGGATAGGGGGTAGACAGATGGGTGGGTCTGTACGGGTATGTGGATGGTTGGATGGATTGGTAGACAGAAGGATATGTATTGGTGGATGGATGAATGGACGGATGAATGAATAAACAGAGACTATATTATAGGTGGCACTATAGGATCCATATAACAAGCAGATCAGGTCAGGTCAGGTCAGGTCAGCGTGACTCTCTGACAGACGTAACGCCCACCTCATCAAGGCCACAGGACGAGTGACTCACAGGAACCCAGCACAATAACAATAGACGGGCGGATCCTGGTCCATGTGAAGGATATCGCGCTTGTGTTTACATCTAGATCCCTGGACTCTGATTCATGTGAGATAAAATACGTCAACAGAAGCGTGAATTCGAGTCCATGGGAAAATTATTTAGTAAATATGATTTTTTGGTTTTTATTTATTTATTTCTCGTGATTTTATAAATTGTTTTGAGGCGAAAGTTAGGAAAAGTTAATGATTTTTTTTTTAAGTTTGTGTTTATTATTATTATTATTATTATTATTATTATTATTATTATTATTATTATTATTATTATTATTATTATTACTATTATTGTTATTATTATTATTATTATTATTATTTTATTATTATCATTATTATTATTAAACTCTAAATGAGTATCTGCACTCTCTCTCTCTCTCTCTCTCTCTCTAAATAACACACATAAATATCAACACTTAACTACGTTGTCTTGATGAAGGGTGTCAGAGTCTGGCCAATCATCTCTCACCATTAGCTAAACCTTACTTCTCATTGGCTGACAGCTCTCCTGGTGAAATTGAGATTCTTTTCTCCCGAGATCTCCTTTGGTGAGGGAAAACTCAGGTAGGTAGAGATTAAGTACTCGGGGAAACTGACGTCGATTACGGCCGATTTAGGGAATTTCCCGAACGTAATAATGGAGAACACGGACATTATTATCTCTCAGTGTCTCTCGGGCGTGTCTCCAAAGGTAAACTCTCTCTCTCTCTCTCTCTCTCTCTCTCTCTCTCTCTCTCTCTCTCTCTCTCTCTCTCTCTCTCTTCCATTCATATAGTTGTTAAATGATAAGACTTATAATTTGAAGTATATTACATTAAATGACAAATATGTACTTACTTAAAAGAGCAATAAATTATTTACTTAAGAGAGCAATAAAATAACCAATACGAACTTAAATAACAATAAATAACAAATACGTCATTGAAAGAGCAATTAAAAAAAACACATCCACTCTTAACTTTGAGACATTAACAAGAGTTATTTAATGTAGAGAGATAATTACATGAGCGATTAAAACATAAGATACCAGACATTGTACACACACACACACACACACACACACACACACACACGAAGCATCAAAACAGTACGTGAGGCAACAAGAAAAACTATAATTATAATTTATTTTTGTCTCATTTTCTGTTGTGGTTTTCAGTGTGTCAGTAACATTAAAGTGACCGTCATGACCTAAAAGCTGATGATTCTTGTTGTCATCGAAAAAACCTTCTTATTGCCTGACATAGTTTCTAAAGACAGTGAAGAGCTGGACTTATTTACAGGGTGGCGCTTAGTTATCGGTAAAATGTCGATCACTGTTGGAGTGTGAGAGACGCCATTAGCTGTCACTTGTAGAAAGATCTGGTAAAAAAAAAAAGTTTATTGTTATTTTCAAGCACCGTAGTTATTGTTGGGTGTTGAGTATTTACCAACGTGATTTATTGAGAGATATAAGAGCGTCGTAATGAGAATGATATAGCAATCAATTTTTATTACAGGAACACCGGTAGCTTGACTTATTTACCAATGTTTTTTATTAATTCTACTACACTAAAATAATAAATTGTGACATATTTTCCAGTTTTATTGACATTTGAAAAAGACATATTTATCAGGTATGTTGACATTTCCAAACCCCTTCACTTATAAAGATTGTGAAAATTTGTACCTGTTTGGTTGACATTTGCACGAACGCTACATTGGCAAGAGTACTGATATTTACCAAAACAAACACCACAACGCTTCACTTACAAAAAAAATCGTGACATATTTACCAGGTTTGTTGACATTTACACGAACGCTACATTGAATAAAGTCGTCACATATTTACCTATAATACTGACAAATACACAAACGTTGTAGTGAGAAAGATGCAATTGACGATCACTAGAGAAACAGATGAAGATAATGAGAAATTCTGGCGCGGTGAGAAGAGTTAAATGGAACAAGTCAGTCGAGCAAATCATTTAGCGTGGATTGGCTGAGTGGGTAGGTGGGTGGGTGGGTGGGTTGGTTGGGGTGGGTGGGTTGGTTGGGGTGGGTACATGACTGGCAGGAGTCTGTTTGTCTGGTAAGTTCCTCGTGGATGGGGTAGAAGACGTGTAGATATAGGGAAGGGGAGAGGGAAGAAGGGTGGAGGAAGTGGAAGAAAGGAAAAGTCAGGAGGATGAAGAGGAACAGGTGGAGGGGAGGAGGAAGGAAGAAGAAAGTCGTGAGAAGGAGGAGAAGGAAGAGGGGTACAAGGGATGGAAGTAAAATAAGAAGGAAGGGAAAGGAAAGACGGAGAAGGTGAAGGAGGAAGACAACAAGAAGAACATCAAGACAGAAAAGAACAGATAAACAAAAGAAAAACACAAAAGAAAGAAAAGAGAATAAGAAACACTGAAATATCACACTTGCTAAAAATTTATATTCACTTATTCTTTTGATAACTTTTACTAAACTATAAGACACAGTTATTTTGAGCTTCGTTAAGATATATAAATAAATTCCAAAGACAAAATACTCCTCATTTGTTTTAATTTATAATGATATTTGCAAATTAATCTTATTTTAATTTTTTATTATAGTATTACTTATATTTATTAATTTGTCCCTATTTCTCACTTTCTTTCTTTTGATATAATGCCCATTTTCTTTGAATGTTTGAACGTAGGCTAATCCATCTTCGTCTCGCTTTCCTGAGTGTTACTGGTGCGTTTTACTAGACTTGGTAGGAAAAAATAAACTGACTCACTAGAATATATCCGTGAGCTGGCATTGTGTGACCGTGACGAATGATGGGCGGGTGGGGTGGGCGTACGGGCGTGAGTTCCCAACCTACTTACCCAAAGGAGCAAGTAATTCGTCTCATCCTCACGAAGCTAATTTGGTTAGTTCCTCTGAAGTCTCTCTCTCTCTCTCTCTCGATGGTCACGTTCTGCTTTCCATCACACGGTCGGTTGGTTGGCTGGAAGCTGACCCGAGTCCTATGGCGTGATTTTCAGTTTGTATTTTTGTTTGTAGTTTTTTTAGCTAAATGTCTAGGATTTCAGAATTTTATTAGGTTAGGTTGGGTTGAGTTGGGGTTAGGTCAGGTCAGGTAAGGCCGGGTCAGGTCAGGTCAGGTAAGGCCGGGTCAGGTCAGGTCAGGTAAGGCCGGGTCAGGTCAGGTCAGGTGGCCAGGCCGGGTCAGGTCAGGTCAGGTCAGGTTACGATTTACTTAGACTTAAAAAAACAATACTGCCAGTGAAAGTAAAACCAGAACTTGTTTGTGCAAAATTCTTGAACTCTCGCAAGGTGTAGAGATCCTGTGGTTACCTGTGGCTACCTGGGGCTACCTGGGGCTACCTGGGGCTACCTGGGTGCTACCTGTGGTTATCTGCGACTACCTGTGGCTACCTGGGGCTACCTACAAAAGTAGAAATTCTCAGGTACGATTCGGGAGAAACTTGAAGGCCAAACAATGACCTTAAATAAGTCGCCCGGGGCTGTATTCCGGGGCTTCCTAGGTTGAATTTTTGGGGGCTTCTTAAGTTTAAATTCCGGGGCTTCGGGGTAAAGAGAATCCTGGCTTTTTCGGGGGTTTTAAAATCCGGGGCTTCCTTCTTAGCTTGGTTTCCGGGACTAACAGTAAAAGAAAAATGGCCTACAATGTCTAGAGCTTAATTCCCGGGTTTCTTTAGAGTAATATAACAGGGCTTCCGGAAGGTTAATTACGAGGGTTTCCGGTTGAATATCTTGGTTGTCTGGCAGTTAATTGGTGGACAAACTTGCATGGTTGTGAATAGTTCTCTCTCTCTCTCTCTCTCTCTCTCTCTCTCTCTCTCGTCAAGAGAAACTTGACTTTTGTGAAAGTTCAAAGAGAAGAAAAAGACTGATAGATCATTCCTGTGTGTGTGTGTGTGTGTGTATGTATGTGGTGAAACCTGTAACACACACAGCCAGCAGGTTAAGCACACACACACACACACATGAACAGAGACCAAGAATGTAATACCTCACTGTATAATATTTTACCTTTCAATAGGAGAAATAAATAGCTATCCACTCGACACTGACCCCTAACCTAACCTAACCTAACCCCCTGAATAGCGTTAGGATGGTTAACACTTTCGCCGCGGAAGGTTACCCTAAGGGCCTAAGCTGAATAAAATCGTCTGGTCGTAGGCAGATTAAATGACAAGTGAATGACACGCAGCGATAGGGTTAATCTTCAGGTGAAATAAACTCAGGTGGTGATTTTATAAGTAAGGTCGATGATATATATTATTATTTAGCTATGTATATCACGTTTGAGCTTCATAAATGTGTAATTTGGAAAAAGATAATTCTCCTTTTTTTTTTCTCTCCAACAAAGTCTCCCTCAGAATCTCCCTCATCACCAACATAATTCTCACCACCATCATTATCTCTCTTTCAGATATCTCACATCTTCCTCTCCTCCTCCCTCCCTCCTCACCACTACCATTATCTCTCTCCATCTCTCACCAGCATTATCTCCTCCCTCCCTCCTCGCTCCCTCTCCATCTCTCTCACCAGCACCATTATCTTCCATCTCACCAGCACATTATCTCTCCCCAGGTCTCACCAGCACCATTATCTCTCCATCTCTCACCATCAATTCCCTCCCTCCTCCTCCCTCCTCTCCATCTCTCACCAGCACCATTATCTCTCCATCTCACCAGCACCATTATCTCCCCCAGGTCTCTCACCGTCCATCAAGATGTCTTACCTCGGGATGACAACACATAGACTTTGACAACCTACCAAACCCCAATGCGCTTCGAGCTGCTGGAGATTATTGGGAAGGAACTTATGCAGAAGTGTTTGCTGCCAGGACCATGAGACAGGTAAGGGGAAGGGGAAGGAAGGGAGGTAGGGTAGGGATGGTTAAAGGAGGGGGGAGAGTGGGGGGAGGAATGGGAGGGTGAGGGAGGAAGTAGGGGATGGTTAAAGGAGGGGGAGGGGAGGGAGGGAGGAATGGGAGGTGAGGGAGGTAGGTTAGGGATGGTTAAAGGAGGGGGGGAGAGAGGGAGGGAGGAATGGGAGGTGAGGGAGGTAGGGGATGGTTAATGGAGGGGGGGAGAGGAGGAGGAATGGGAGGTGAGGGAGGTAGGGGATGGTTAATGGAAGGGAGGGGAGGGGGATGAAGGAAGGGTAGGTGATGGAGGGGATGGGATTTAAAGGAAGGGGAAGCGAGGGGAGGATGGAAGGGGAGGTTATGAATACTTAATGAAGAAGAAGTGGAAGGAAGAGGAGGAGATGGATGATTAAGAAGAGAGAAGGTGGGACAGGGGTGAATAGGGAAGAGAAGAAGAGGAAAAGGAAACAGAAGTGGGAAGGGGATGAAGGGAGGAAAGAGGTCACAGGTGATGGAAGAGTCAGAGGTGGGAGGGAGAGAGGTAAGGAAAGGAGGAAAGGGATGTAGGAGGGTGAGAGGGAGAGAGATAAAGGTGAGAAATGGGAGATAAAAAGAAACATGTGAGACGGAGAGGAGAGAGAAATGGGTGAGTGGCAGAGAGATGATGCAAGGAGAGAGAGAGAGAAAACGGCAAAGAGACCTCACAGGTGAGACAGGTAAGAGACAGGGAAGAGACAGTTGGGAGAAAGGAAATGATACTCTTAGACAGGAGACGGCAGGTGTACTAATTACCGGATGACAGTAATTTAACACGGGGGGAGGGAAGAGGTGACGGAGGGTGGAGGAGAGGAGAGACAGAGGGAGGGAAGAGGAAAAGGAGGAGGGAAGTAGAGAGGGGGGGGGGAAGAGGAAAGGAGGGGAGGGAAGAGGAAAGGAGGGGAGGAAAGTAGAGAGGGAGGGGAGGAAAAGGAAAGGGAGGGGAGGGATGGAAGAGGAATGGGAGGAGGAAGTAGAGAGGGAGGGTAGAGGAGGGGAGGTAAGAGGAAAGGGAGGGAAGGAAGAGAAAGGGAGGAGGAAGTAGAGAGGAGGGGAGGGAAGTAGAGGAGGGGAGGTAAGAGGAAAGGGAGGGGAGGGAAGAAGAAAGGAGGAGGGAAGTAGAGAGGAGGAGGAAAAGGAAAGGAGGAGGGGATGGAAGAGGAATGAGGGAGGGAAGTAGAGGAGGAGGAAAGTAGAGAGGAGGGGAGGTAAGAGGAAAAGGGAGGGAAGGGAAGAGGAAACGGGAGGGAGGAAGAGGAATGAGGAGGAAAGTAGAGAGGGAGGGGAGGGAAGTAGAGAGGGAGGGAGGGAGGAAAGAGGAAAGGGAGGAGGGAAGAGGGAGGGGAGGAAAGAGGAAAGGGAGGGGAGGGAAGAGGAACGGGGAGGCGAGAGAGGGAGGAGGAAAAGGAAAGGGAGGGGAGGATAGAGTAAAGGTGAGAAGGAAAGGGAGGGTGAGGGAAGAAGAAGGAAGGGGAGGGACGAGGGGAAAGGAAGGGAGGAGTAGGAGTGAGGATTACAGAGAAAGAGGGAGGAGAGAATAAGAAAGGAGGGGAGGAGAGGATAGACAGAGTAAGGAAGGAGGGGGGAGAAGGGAGGGAAGAAGAATGAAGGAGAGGAGAGATAGTGAGAAATACAAAATAAGGAGGAGGGGAAGGAATCAGTTAAGTCAGTGAGGTCGGGATATGGGTCCCTTCTATTTTATTTATATATATATAAAAGATAAATAATGAAAGAAGAACAACAAGTTGTAATTACTCAGGGTGAGCATGCCTGTACTCACCCCTGAAGATGTGAATTACACGAAACGCTTGGGAACTTCGTGTTTTTCTTTCATTTGGTTATCAGCATATATATATATATATATATATTTTTTTTTTTTTTTTTTTTTTTTTGTCCCCAACAGACTCTGTTAAGGTAGAGAGAGAGAGAGAGAGAGAGAGAGAGAGAGAGAGAAATCCTACATCCATATCTCCTACACTACTAACGTCTCCAACACTAATATCTCCTACTCCTTCAGATACCCAGGTGGCTATCAAGATCATGGAGAACATCGGGAGAACCTGGAAGAGATCGAGGAGGAGTATCTCATCCTCCGGGACCTCAGCCTCCACCCTAACCTGCCAGCCTTCCACGGCATATTCTTCAAGAAGGGCGTCAAGCAAGAGGAGACCAGGCCTGGCTCGCCATGGAGGTAAGGAGGAGGAGGAGGAGGGGGAGGAGGAGGATGGGGTAACTCGCAAGGAAAGGGGGAGGAGGGCAGCAAGCAAGGAGGAGAAAGGGGGGGATGGGCAGTAAGCAGGAGGAAGAGGAAAGATCAGTAAGCAGAAGGAGAAGGAGGAGGAGGAGGAGGAAGGGAAGAGGGAAGCAAGCAGGAGGAGAAAGGGGAGGGCAGTAAGCAGGAGGAAGAGGGAAAGATCAGTAAGCAGAAGGAGGATAGGAGGAGGAGGAGGAGGAGGAGGAGGAGGGAGGAGGAAGGGAAGAGGGAAGCGAGCAGGAGGAGGAGAAAGGGAGGGGCAGTAAGCAGGAGGAAGAGGAAAGATCAGTAAGCAGAAGAGGAGGAGAAAGAGGAGGAAGGAAGAGGGAAGCGAGCAGGAGGAGAAAGGGGGGAGGGGCAGTAAGCAGGAGGAAGAGGAAAGATCAGTAAGCAGAAGGAGGATACGGAGGAGGAGGAGGAGGAGGAGGAAGGGAAGGGGAAGCGAGCAGGAGGAGAAAGGGGGAGGGGCAGTAAGCAGGAGGAAGAGGAAGGTCTGTAAGGAGGAGAAGGAGGAGGAGGAGGAAGGGAAGAGGGAAGCAAGCAGGAGGAGAAAGGGGGGGAGGGGCAGTTTTTTAGTTTAACAAATTTATTGACAAAGCTTATAGTACAGTTTGCCTATTGTAAGTAATTCAGTCAGGTCTTGAGGGTGGTATCACTGCCACGTAGGACAGAGGTTCATACACAAAGAAATAGATCTTATTCATTCTCAACTTCCCTCTTTCCCTCACTCACTTTTTCCTTCACTCACCCCCACTCTTTATCTCCCTTTCTCTCACAGTATCACCCCCTCATTCACCATCCCTCACTCCCTCACTCTTCCTCCCTTACTCCCTCATTTAAACCCTCTTTCTCTCCCTCACACCTTCCACCTTTCCCTCACTATCTCACTCTCTCCTGCCCCCTCACACTCTCCCTCCCACTCACTCTCTCCTGCCCCCTCACCCTCTCCCTCCCCCTCACTCTCTCCCTCCCCCTCACTCTCTCCCTCACTCACTCTCACTCTCTCCCGAGAGACGTAGAGCGAGGGGCGACCTGATAGAGGTGTATAAGTGGAAGTCAGGGCTAAACAAAAGGGGACATTACAAAGGTACTCAAACTATCCAACCAGGAGCGAACTCGTAACAATGGTTTTAAATAAGACAAATTTAGATTTAGGCGTGAAATAGGTAAACACTGGTTTGGAAACAGAGTAGTGGACGAGTAGAACAAGTTACCAAATATCATCATTAACTCGAATACGCTGGATAGCTTCAAACATAGGTTGGATGCTTATATGAGCAATAGGGGTTGGGTGTAAACGGGACTGCCCAGTATGGGCCGATAGGCCCGCTGCAGTTTCCTCCATTCTTATGTTCTTATGTTCCTTACAGCTGTGTCCTCGAGGGTCGGTGACTGACCTGGTTCAAGCACTCATCAGGCGGGGACAGAGGCTGACGGAGCAGCAGCTGGCGTACATTCTGAAGGAGACTATTGACGTAGGTGTTCCTCTCCCTCCATCTGTGGTGGTGGTGAGAGAGAGAGAGAGAGAGAGAGAGAGAGGAAAAAGTATATAAAAAGCTGTTCCTTGTTACAATAATACCATATAATTTGTAAGTCAGGCCGCTAGTCAGGCCGCACCTCCATTATGCGGTTCAGTTCTGGTGTCCTTATTATAGAATGGATATCAATTCACTGGAGTCGGTGCAGCGAAGAATGACGAAAATGATTCCGGGACTTAGAAACCTTCCATATCAAGATAGGTTAAAGAAACTAAACTTGCATTCCCAGAAAGACGAAGAGTGCGGGGAGATATGATAGAAGTATTTAAGTGGGTGAAAGGAATGAATAAAGGGGATATAGATAAAGTTCTTATAATATCCGAGCAGGATAGGACTCGTAGCAACAGATTTAAGTTGAATAAGTTTAGGTTTAGGAGGGAGATATGAAGGAACTGGTTCACAAATAGGGAGGTTGACGAGTGGAACAAGCTTAGCAACTTTGTAGTAAATGCTGGAACGCTGGAAAGTTTTAAAAGGAGGCTAGATAGATTCATGGATGATAGAGAGTGGTAGTAACTCTCGACAGGAGCTGCCATGCACAGGCCAACCTTTCAATTGCAGACTCCTTATGTTCTTATATCACGGAAGGAATCAGGAAATTCTCCACATGTGCCAGTACCAAAGTATTGCCACACGGGTACTACTGACCCAGTGACACTCAGGGAGGCGGGAGAAAGCCAGGGCAGGTGAGGCCATGGCAGGTGAGGTCAGGGCAGGGTAGTCACGTCGGAATGTGGTCTTGTCCTGCTCGTTAAAGGTCACAAAGGTATAATGACCAATATACCTGTCGATAACGAGTATATAATGCGTCTGAGAGAGAGAGAGAGACAGAGAGAGAGAGAGAGAGAGAGAGAGGTGATATTTTTCTTCTTTCATTATATTTTCAAAAGACTTTGTATTTTGAGTGAGAAAAGATTCATTATTTTTTTTTTTACTGGTATATATTTTTCAGGTTGTTTCTAACGTTTTTGTAAGTTGTTGTTACCAGGAAATGAGGAGTGTGGAGGAAGGTGAGGAAGGAGAGGAGGTAGGAGGAGGAAGGAGGAGGAAACAGGAGGGAGGAGGAGGAAGCAGGTGAAAAGCAAACACTGGAGGAGAGACGAAGGAAGTCCGACTAATGCTGCCTCTTTCCCTCCCCCTCCTTCCCTCCCTCCCTCCCTTCCCCCCTCCTTCCCTTTCCTTTTCTCTTCCTTCCCTCCCTCCCTCCTTGTATCTCTGTCCCTCCCTTCTACTCTCCCAGCCTCTCTTTTTCTCAACCTTCCCCCTCCTCCTCCTCCTCTCCTGTCTAAATAATATTAATCTCTAATGTAAAACGATCTCACCTTTTCACTGACGCTGACGTTGATGCTGACGTTGATGCTGACACTAACGACGTTAATGTTGCTGCTGGCGCTACTGCTGACGCTACTGCTGACACTACTGACGGATGGTGATGTTGGTGGATACAGGCGATGGCTTACCTACACCAGAACAAGTGTATGCACCGAGATATCAAGGGTCACAATATCCTTCTCACCCAACACGGTAACATCAAGCTGGTCGATTTCGGTGTCAGCTCTCACCTGGCCTCCACCTGGGGCCGCCGTAACACTTCCGTCGGTACTCCGTATTGGATGGCTCCTGAGGTACGTGGTGGGTGTGGTGGGTACGTGGTGGGTGTTTTATGTACGTGGTGTGTGTTTTGTGTACGTGGTGGGTGTTTCATGTACGTGGTGTGTGTTTTGTGTACGTGGTGGGTGTTTTGTGTACGTGGTGGGTGTTTCATGTACGTGGTGGGTGTTTTGTGCACGTGGTGGGTGTTTGATATAAGTAGGTTAAACAAATATATCATCCTTAATTTAGTAAATCCTAAAGAAAAACAAATCCGAGTAAATCCACTTAATTAATCCGCTATGAATCCGGCTTCAGGTGATCGCGTGTGAACAACAGCTGGACTACAGTTATGACGTGAGGTGTGATGTGTGGTCTCTAGGTATCACGGCCATAGAGCTGGCTGACGGCGAGCCTCCCCTCTCAGAGATACACCCGATGAGAGCCTTGTTCCAGGTACGTTCATACACAGGTAATTTTAGCTTTCCAGGTGATCAAGAGAGCTAATTATTGGTCCACCTATTTTTCCATATACTTTCACACAGGTAATTAGCTTTCCAGGTGACCCAGAGAGCTAATTAGTGTGCCACATATTGTTACAGTTTATCTAGACAGGTAATTCTAGCTTTCCAGGTGATCGAGAAAGCTAATTATTGTCCCAGGTAGTCCAGACAGGTAATTTGTGTTATAGTTGGGTTCACAGGTAATGAGAGTCTTTGCTACAGGTATATACACACCTTTACTTAGCGCTCCTGTTGACCTAGACAGCTAATTGGCTTCTCAGATGATCCAGAATGCTAATTAGTATTCCAGGTTAACCCTGAAGCCTAACCAAACCTAACCAAACCTAACCTAACCAAACCAAACCTAACCAAACCTAACCAAACCTAACCAAACCTAACCAAACCAAACCTAACCAAACCTAACCAAACCTAACCAAACCTAACCTAACCAAATCTTTCCCTTCCAGATCCCCAGAAATCCACCACCAACTTTGGAACGCCCGGTGGAGTGGTCATTTGACTTCAATGACTTCATTTCCGAGTGTTTGGTCAAGGACTTCGAGCAACGAGCCGGGGCCAAGGAACTACTCCAGCACCCATTCATCAAGGCCGTACCCAATAACCCCGAGGAGGTGAGGTGGTGGTGAGATGGGATAATGGTGGAGGATGGTAAGGTGGAGTAGTGATAAAAAGTGGTTGGAAAGTGGTCTGAATATAGTGGGAAAAGTTTATTTTTTTTGGCTATTGAATGAGAGACGACACGCATGGCAGTGGTGGAATGTGTGTACTAATGCGGTCAGGGAGTGGGGAGATAAGGTGAGGGAGTGGGGAGAGGAGGTGAGGGAGTGGGGAGATGAAGTGAGGGAGGGGAGATATGTGAGGGAGTGGGGGGAGGATAAGGTGAGGGAGGGGCTGAAGGGAGGGAGTGGGGAGAGGAGGCAGGAGGGAGGGGAAGAGTGTTTGGGGAGATGTGGAAGAGGGAGGGGGAGAGGAGGTAAGGGAGTGGGGAGATAATTGAGTGGGGGGAGATAAGGAGGGGAGGGGAAATAAGGTGAGGGGAGGGGGGAGGATAAGGAGGGGAGTGGGGGAGAGGGGAGGGGGAGGGGAGAGGAGGTGATGGAGGGGGGAGAGGAGGGAGGGGAGTGGGGAGGAATGTTTGGAGGTGAGGAGGGAGTGGGAGGAGGAGGGGAGAAGAGGAGGGGAGTGGGGAGGAGTGATTGGGGAGTTGGAGGTGAGGAAGTGGGGAGGGGAGGTGGAGTGAGTGGGAAGGAATGTTTGAGGGATGAGGATGGAGGAAGCAAGGAGGGATGAGAGTGGGAACGAGGCATTGGGAAGTTTGTGAGGAGAGGTGAAGTGTTGAGAGGTGTGTTGAGAGGTGTGTTGAGAGAGGGTGATAGAGAGGTGATGGAGAGAGGTGGAGAGGTGTATTGAGAGGTGTTGAGAAGTGTGTTGGAGAGGTGATAGAGGTGGTGGAGAGGTGTATTGAGAGGTGTTGGAGAAGTGTGTTGGAGGAGGGTGAGAGAGGTGGTGGAGAGGTATTGAGAGATGTTGAGAGGTGTGTTGGAGAGGTGATAGAGGAGGTGTGTTGGAGAGGTGGGTGGAGAGGTGTTGGAGGTGTGTTGGAGAGGTGGTGGAGAGGTGTTGGAGAGGTGATGGAGAAGTGTGAGGTAAAAGAACAAAGATACATCATGAGGTCCAGGAGGCCACGTGACTGTGAGGAGAGAGATAAACAATAACAAAAGAAACAAAAACACATGAACAAATAAACAATGAATATGTAAACAAAGAAGACGAACAAGAACAATAACAAGAATAATAACAAGAACATGAACAAGAACAAGAACATAACGTAGACGAAGAAGAAGACGAACAAGAACAATGACAAGAACAAGACGAAGAAACAAATAAAAGCTTTAAAAACACCAAAAACTCAACCAAAAACATAGGTCACTGTACAAACTGCAACACATCCACAACACATCCAACACACCCCAACACATCCACAACACATCCTGCAACACACCCCCAACACATCCACAACACATCCCAACATCCCAACACATCCAACACGTCCTGCAACACATCCCAACACATCACAACACATCCACAACACATCCCCACACATCCACAACACACATCCCAACAACACATCCCAACACACCCCAACACATCCCAACACATCCCAACACATCCCAACACATCCCAACACATCCCAACACATCCCCCAACACACCACAACACATCCCAACACATCCCAACACATCCCAACACAACCCAACACACCCCAACACACCCCTGCAAACACATCCCAACACATCCCAACACATCCCAACACAATCCCCAACACATCCACAACACATCCCAACACATCACAACACATCCCAACACATCACAACATATCCCAACACACCCCCAACACACCCCAACACATCCCAACACATCCCAACACATCCCAACACATTTCAACACATCCCAACCTTATAACATCTCCCTTCTCCTGCAGATGCGCCTCGCCCTCACGCTGCTACAGGACGATCTGAGGAAGAAGAACCAGCTCATACAGAAGGAGCCCGAGACCACCATCAAGGGCGGGGCACTGAAGGCTGACAGGAAGACCAAGAGAGTCCCGTTGTGGATGGATGACTTGGCCTGTCTAGAGAAGCTGTCTGAGGTAAGATGAGGCTTCGATCGATGGTTCGTCTGGCGTAGCTTACTCCAGTGTGGGAGGGTTGTGGTGATTGTGTATTGGGTGTGTGTGGGTTGGTGCTTGTGTGTGTGTGTCTCTCTCTCTCTCTTTATTTTGAAAGGGAATGGGAAATAGAGATTGAATGAGAAATAAAGAGATAGGCAGAGGTAGAGAAAAGAGAACAGAGACAAAATGAGGAAAGACTGAGAGAGAGAGAGAGAGAGAGAGAGAGAGAGAGAGAGAGAGAGAGAGAGAGAGAGATACCCTCCACTAACAAGCCCTCCTCCTTCTTCGCCTCCTACAGGAAGTTATCGTAGACCACCTCGGCCGACGCTACGAGACTGACCAGATCTACACATACATGGGCGACATCCTCATAGCAATCAATCCCTTCAGGGAGATCGGCGTGTATGGTGATAAGGTCAGTCTGTCAGTCTGTCAGTTTGTCAATTTGTAAGTTTGTCAGTCTATCACTCTGTCAGTTTGTCAGTATGTCAGTCCACATTTATGATGTAACTCTTTTGGGTACAATTTTCTTCGTGTTCCTTGACCAGACACAGATACTGACAGAGTGTTTATTATCATTTTTATTAAATCACTATTAAAGGCATAGGGATAAATTGATGGCCCATATATTAAATTTCTCAAGAGTCTATTGTTATTATTTTCACAGATAGACAGACATTCATATGGTAGTTTATATTTTTTTGGGGGGGGGGGGTTTGAGAAATTTTCGTAGACTTAGTTTAAATTAATTGTCTTTTAGGCTTTCTATATATATATATATATATATATATATATATATATATATATATATATATATATATATATATATATATATATATATATATATATCAATTTATTAAGTACTATACGTCAAGTTTGTCTATAAACCTCGAAAGATTATACTTCACGTCTAATATCATATTCTTCGACGCCTTCTGCAGGAGTCTCGTTTACACCGGGGGATGGTGAAGAGTGAGAACCCTCCCCACATCTTCGCCATGGCAGACAACGCCTACCACAACATGTTACATCAAAAACAACAACAGTGTATCGTGATATCTGGCGAGTCTGGCGCTGGCAAGACGGAGAGTGCAAACTTTCTACTTAAGCAACTCGTCACCCTGGGCAAGGTAAAGGGGTGGCTAGAGGGTGTATAGTGTTCCTTATATCACAGTAACAGTAGCAATAGTGTTCCTTATATCACAGTAACAGTAGCAATAGTGTTCCTTATATCACAGTAACAGTAGCAATAGTGTTCCTTATATCACAGTAACAGTAGCAATAGTGTTCCTTATGTCACAGTAACAGTAGCAATAGTGTTCCTTATATCACAGTAACAGTAGTGTTCCTTATATCACAGTAACAGTAGTGTTCCTTATATCACAGTAACTATACCAACACCTCCAATTCTCACCTTATCCTACCTCACCTCTCCACCTCTCCACCTCTCATCTCCATCATCCTCTCCTCCTACAGGCACCTAACAGGAACCTAGAAGACAAGATCCTGCAGGTAAATCCCATCATGGAGTCCTTCGGTAATGCTAAAACGGGGATTAACGATAACTCCTCCAGGTTTGGCAAATATCTGGAGCTAACGTACACTCGTCTGGGGAAGGTGACGGGCGCTAAGATCTCTGTTTACCTCTTGGAACAGTCCCGCGTCGTCCATCAGGCTGAGTAAGTTGAGGTCTTCCTTCTGCAGGTTGTTCCTCTGTTAGTGTTGGTTTCTGTTTGGTTTTTGTTTTTTTTCTTGTTATTCTTTTGTTTTTATTGTCCTGTTTATTGGTTATATTTTTAAGTGGATTATTTTCTTATTATTTTATTTTTTTATTTTTGTTTTTGTTAAGTTCATCTCTATTGTTTTGGTTTGTTTGTTTTGTATATGTCTCTTTACTGTATGTCTCTCACTCACTCATCCACACACTCTATCCAACTCTCACACACTCTCACACGCACTCACACACTCTCCCACACCCAGACACTCTCACACACACACACTCTCACACACCCACACACACTCTTACACACCCCCACACACTCTCATCCACTCCCACTCACACACTCACACACACTCACTCACTCTCACACACTCACTCACTCTCACACACTCACACACTCTCACTCACTCTCCCACACTCTCACTCACTCTCACACACTCTCACTCACTCTCCCATATCTTACAGAGGGGAGCAGAACTTCCACATTTTCTATTACCTGCACGATGGCCTAGAGGCAGAGGACAAGTTGCTTCAGTACTGCCTCGACAAGAATAAGAGGGACAAACACCACTACCTCTCAGGAGCCAACTGGAGCAAGAGCAAGAGTGAGGTGAGGGAGGGAAGGAGGGGGAGTGGGGGGTGGGAAGGAGTGGGGGGTGTGGGAGGGAGAGGGATCGAATGGTGGATGTAGGAGGGGAAAGAGGGTGTAGGAGGGAAGGGAGGTCATGGAAGGGAGAGAGTAGGGGGAATAAATGATAAAGATAACTTATATCTATCCACCTCTTTTACTATCCACCTCATAGTATCTACTCCTCACGCTATTCACTCCTCACACTATCCACCCCTCACTATCCAGCCCTCACACTATCCACCACCTCTCACTATCCACCCCTCACACTATCCACCCATCACACTATCCACGCATCACACTATCCACCTCTCACTATCCACCCCTCACATTATCCACCTCTCACTATCCATCTCACACTATCCACCTCTCACTATCCACCCCCACACTATCCACCCCTCACACTATCCACCTCTCACTACCCATCTCACACCATCCACCCACCATCCACCCCACACCATCCACCTCACCATCCACCTCACACTATCCACCCCACACTATCCACCACCACACATCCACCACCACACTATCCACCACACACCATCCACCTCACACCATCCACCCCACCATCCACACACATCCTCACACATCCACCCCCCCACATCCACCCCACATCCACCCCACACTATTCACCACCCTCACTATCCACCCTCACACTATCCACCCATCACACTATCCACCACCATCCCTCACTATCCACCCTCACACCATCCACCCTCACACTATCCACCCACCACCCATCTCACACTATCCACCACCTCACACTATCCACCACCTCACACTATCCACCTCTCACTATCCACCACACTATCCACCCTTCACACTATCCACCACCACACTATCCACCACCTCACACTATCCACCACACATATCCACCACCACACTATCCCACCTCACACTATCCACCACCTCTCACACTATCCACCTTCTTCTCACCACCTCACACTATCCACCACCTCACTATCCACCTCACCTTCCCACACCTCCACACTATCACTTCACACTATCCACCACCTCACACTATCCACCTTTCACTATCCACGTCACACTATCCTCACACTATCTACCTACCTCACACTATCCACCACCTCACACTATCCACCCCTCACACTATCCACCTCTCACTATCCACCTCACACTATCCACGTCACACTATCCACGTCACACTATCCACCCCTCATACTATCCACCTCTCACTATCCACCTCACACTATCCACCTCTCTCTCTACAGGCCAACGTGGCACAGTTCAAGAAGGTGGTGGAAGGCTTCAAGTCCTTGGGTTTCCGTGATGATGAACTCGACTCAGTGTACAGGATCCTGGCGTCGATCATCAACCTGGGAGACGTCGATTTCTACCAGACCATCGACAAGGATAATATGGAGCAAGCGGCGGTGAAGAATGTCGAGCAGATTAAGATAGGTGAGGATAATGGTAGTGGTGTGGTGTGGTGTGGTGTGGTGGGGTGTGGTGTGGTGTGGTGTGGTGTGGTGGGGTGGGGTGTGGTGTGGAGGGGGTGGTGATGATGGTGATGGTGATAATACGTAAAGTTAATCGTCGTTTGGTTTGGTGATGCGTCATTATCGGTGTTGTTGTTTTTTATTGTGATTTTGAATGTTAATTGGTGATTTTTAACCCTTTAATTTAACTTTAACTGTGAGTAGTTATTTATAATATATTTTTTAACTATAATGTTAATTTTGATTGGTGTTTTATTGTGATTATTGGTGATTTATTGATCTAACGAGTGATTGGCGCTTTAGGGCTGATTCCTGACGAAGACGCTGACGAGGTTACAGACAATATGACGTAGATAATTAACTTCATTATTATCGTCTCTAAGTTCGCTCTTCCCTGCCTCTTGTTCACAGTGTCGGAGCTGCTGGGAATCGACCCTGCAGATCTGACGGAGGCGCTGACGTCGAACAGTGTGGTGACGAAGGGGGAGATCATCACGAGGAACAACACGGTGGAGGAAGCCATCTCCACTAGGGACGCCATGGCTAAGGCTATGTACGGGAGACTGTTCGACTGGATCGTCAACAACATCAATCGACTCCTCTCCTTCTGCAGGATTGTCTAGTGAGTGTGGGTGGGGGTGTCTCTTTCTCTCTCTCTATTGTTACTCTCAGTCTCTCTCTCTCTTTCTCTCTCTCTCTCACATCTAACTAGCTAGCTCCCCCTCCCCCACACACACCCTGACCTACCGTATTACATTGCAGTGGTGAGAGCATAGCAGTGGGCCTCCTGGATATCTTCGGCTTTGAGAACTTCGAAATGAACTCCTTCGAACAGCTGTGTATCAACATCGCCAACGAACAGATCCAATATTTCTTCAACCAACACATCTTTACCTGGGAGCAGCAAGAATATATGTCCGAGGGTATTGAGGTGAGGTGGGGTGGGGTGGGGTGGGGTGGGGTGTGGAGGTTTGGGTGTGGGGTGTGGGGTGGGATGGGTATGGTGATTGTGTGGGTGTAGTAGTGGTGTGATGGTTTGGTGGTGTGGTTGTGGTGGTGGGTACAGCGGTTGTATGGATGTGGGTGTAGTGGTTGTGTGGGTGTAGTGGTTTGGTGGTGTTTTTGTGGTGCAGTGGTTGTGTGGGTAAAATGGTTGTGTGGGTGTAGTGTAGTGTGGGTGTGGTGGTGGTATGGATGTGGTGGTTGGTGTGGTGGTGGTATGGGTGTAGTTTGGGCGTGGTGGATTATGGGTGGGACTGAGGTTTTGTGTTAATGAAAATGAATTCAAAATGATATGAAATACCTTTTAGCGCTTACCTGTCAGATCTGATGTCCCCTTGATGTAAACAAACCCCAAACACCTGTCAACACACACCTGTTATTTTCCTGTTTAAGACCACTTATAAACAAACCCCAAACACCTGTCAACAAACACCTATCATTTACCTGTTTAAGACCACTTATAAACAAACCCCAAACACCTGTCAACAAACACCTGTTATTTACCTGTTTAAGACCACTTATAAACAAACCCCAAACACCTGTCAACAAACACCTATCAGTTACCTGTTTAAGACCGCCTGCAAACAAACCCCAAACACCTGTCAACAAACACCTATCATTTACTTGTTTAAGACCACCTGTAAAATCCCAAACACCTGTCAATAAACACCTGTTATTTACCTGTTTAAGACCTCTATAAATCCTCCTTAGCACCTGTAAACACCTGTCTGAAACACCTGCTCTTTCCCGCAGGTGAACATCATCGAGTTCTCAGACAACCGGCCCGTGTTGGACATGTTTCTGGCCAAGCCGATGGGTCTCTTGGCCCTGCTGGACGAGGAGAGTCGCTTCCCTAAGGCCACGGACCAGTCCTTAGTGGGTAAGTGTGTGTGTGTGTGTGTGTGTGTGTGTGTGTGTGTGTGTGTGTGTGTGTGTGTGTGTGTGTGTGTGTGTGTGTGTGTGTGTGTGTGTGTGTGTGTGTGTGTGTGTGTGTGTGTGTGAATGAGATAAATGATAAATGAAGAAATACGACATCAGAGAACTTGCTCGTAGTAGTATTGAAGTGATAACTAATGACCGTGCATAGTATGTATGTGTTTTTACCTGTGTACGTATCAATACATGTATAGGTGTATATTTATGTATGTGCACAATATAAGTGTATGTGTATGAACGTGTTTATGTCTGTATGTATGGCGACCTGTGGTGTAATGGTCAGCACGTCTCGGGTTCGATCCCCGGGCAGGGTGAAACTATGGGCAAGTTTCTTTACGCCATTTGCCTCTGTCAGCCCAGCAGTAATTAGGAACCTGGATGTTAATCGATTAGTGGATCGTGTTCCGGGGTAATGGCTAGCCAGTGCAGTTGGCGAGTTGTCCGGTCTTCTCAGACTATTCCTTGACACTGGGTCATGCAACTCGTTAACTCAGGGTGTAGTTGTTGCGTTGGCGACAGCTTCTACACCTTAAACAAATTCACTCTTTGGTGGTCCTTGGGCCGGCCATCCTGGTTACACGAGGGGCAACCATTACTATATGTGCATAACATTAATTACGTAATATATTTAACAACAAGAAAGTAAACCAAATTAAGTCCTCCTCTCACTGTCTCGTCCTCAGAGAAGTTCCACGACAACATCAAGTCTCAGTACTACATGAAGCCCAAGGCCCAGGGTTATGACTTCACCATCCGCCACTTCGCCGGGAGGGTCGCCTATGACACTCACCGGTTCCTCGAGAAGAACAAGAACTTCCTCCCCACTGAGGTCATCCAACTCCTGAGGCAGAGTTCCCACGATATTATCAGGTGAGGGAGAGGTGAGGGAGTGATGGAGAGGTGAGGGAGTGAGGGAGGGGTGAGACAGCAAGGGGGTGAGAGGTAAAGAGGAGTGGGGGTGACATGTGAGGGAGGGAAGGTGAAGGATGAGAAATGAGGGATTTATGAGGGAGGAGTGAGAGATGATAAAGGGAGTGAGGGTGAGTGGTGAGGAGAAGAAGGAAGGTGAGGAGGAAAGAGTGAGGGAGAATAGTGAGGAGAAGAAGGAAGGTGAGGAGGAAAGAGTGAGGGAGAATAGTGAGGAGAAGATGGAAGGTGATGAGGAAAGAGTGAGGGAGAATGATGGACAAGATGAATAAAATTTAAGATGAATTGTTATAACTGATCATATGCACTAACTAACACAGTCACCACCTTCTTCTGTGCCTCCGCCAGGTACCTCTTCCAGTGTCCGCTGACTAAGACGGGCAACCTCTACTACGCCACCCCTAAGAACTCCCCCAGGGCCACCCTCACCAAGCAGAAACAGGCCAAGAGCACCTCTGGCAGTACCAGCGTGAGTACTGGAGCGGTCACTAGCCACCCTCCCTCCCCCCCACCAGGAGACTGTGGGGGGAGGGGGGGGGAGAGAACTTTTAGGACACCTGATGAAAATATTAGATAGATAGATAGATAGATAGATAGATAAATAGATAGATAGCCTAACATAACTTAACCTAACCTAACCTAACTTAACCTAACCTTAAGTGAGAGTCATTGTATCAGAGAAGAAAAATCTGGCTTATTACAGCACCCCACTCACACTACCTCCCTCTCTCTTATCCTCCCTCTCCCTCTCCCTCTCCCTCTCCCTCTCACCCTCCCTCTATCTCTCCAGACGCAGTACGACAGCCGCGGTTTGGCCTCGCAGACGAAGGCGCAGCAGACGGTGGCCACATACTTCAGGTACTCTCTCATGGATCTCCTGCAGAAGATGGTGAACGGGACGCCTCACTTCGTCAGGTGCATCAAGCCCAACGACGAGAAGGCGCCCAACAGCTTCGACAAGAAGAAGGTACTGCGTGTGTGTGTGTGTGTGTATGTGTGTGTGAAGCTATATGTGTGTGTCTATGTGTAGTCCTTTACATAGATAACTCAACATGTGCGTTTATGTATGTATGTATTTATGTATGTCACTGATCACCTCTCCCTCACCTGCCAGGTACTACGGCAGCTCAAGTACGCTGGCGTCATGGAAACAGTGAGGATAAGGCAACACGGCTTCCCACATCGTATCCCCTTCGCTGAGTTCCTACGCAGGTTAGTAGATGGCGCTGGTGTTCGTCTCTGTTACTATTGAGAGAGAGAGAGAGAGAGAGAGAGAGAGAGAGAGAGAGAGTATGGATTAAGATTAAAATAGAGATAATAATTGATTCTGTTCATCTCTTCATAACACAACAGGTTAATTACAACACCATACCTGTCCTCTGTCTCAGGTGTGATGTGAAATGGGTCAGGGGAAGCTTCAGTATCTAACAGTAACACAGGAAGGGGTTGGTGGGTTGGTGGGTTAATGGGTTCGTGGGTTGGTGGGTTGATGAGTTGATGAGTTAATGGGTTGATGGTTTTATGGGTTCTATGGGGTTAATTAGCACTACCCCCATTAGTAACTTGTCTCTATATCCCCATAAATCAACTGGTCTTCAATCCTGCTCCTATTCATCCTCCTCCTCCTCCTCCCTTCTCTTCCTCTTCATCCTCCTCCTCCTCCTCCTCCTCCTCCTCTTCATCCCTTCTCTTCCTCCTCCTCCTCCTCTTCATCATCCTCCTCCTCCTCTTCCTCCCTTCTCTTCCTCTCATCATCCTCTCCTCTTCCCTTCTCTTCCTCTTCATCATCCTCCTCCTCCTCTTCCTCCCTTCTCTTCCTCTTCATCATCCTCCTCCTCCTCTTCCTCCCTTCTCTTCCTCTTCATCATCCTCCTCCTCCTCCTCCTCTTCCTCCCTTCTCTTCCTCTTCATCATCCTACTTCTCCTCCTCCTCCAGGTATTGCTTCCTGGCCTTCAACTTCGACGAGAGAGTCACAGCCTCCAAGGAGAACTGTCGCCTCCTTCTGCTGCGACTCAAGATGGACGGCTGGGCGCTGGGCAAGACTAAGGTGTTCCTCAAGTACTACCATGTTGAGTACCTCACCAAGATCTACGAGAAGCAGGTGAGGTCAAAAGGTCAAGATAGTTAACGAGGTCAGGTCAGAGGTTAAGATAGTTAACTATGTCAAGTCAGAGGTTAAAATAGTTAATGAGAAGGTCAGGTCAGAGGTTAAAAATAGTTAATGAGAAGGTCAGGTAGGTGGTTAAAATAGTTAATGAGAAGGTCAGGTCAGAGGTCATAATCGTTAATGAGAAGGTCAGGTCAGAGGTTAAGATAGTTAACTATGTCAAGTCAGAGGTTAAAATAGTTAATGAGAAGGTCAGGTCAGAGGTTAAAAATAGTTAATGAGAAGGTCAGGTAGGTGGTTAAAATAGTTAATGAGAAGGTCAGGTCAGAGGTCATAATCGTTAATGAGAAGGTCAGGTCAGAGTTCATGTTGGTTAACGAGGAGAATGAATGTCAGGTCAGAAGTCAAGTCAAGAGAGCCTGTTCGAGAGAATACGGTCGTAAGAACAGGGATTAACGTGTTAATCTTATCCCCTTCTTGCTCTCAGCTTATTGTGTTTTGTTTAATTATTCTGTATATAAACTTTGACAATTACTTAGCAGAGTGTCACACCCATTCACACCATCACCACACCCACAACACCAGTGCCACACCCTTAACACCATTACCACATCCTCAACTCCAGTGCCACACCCTCACCACCAGTACCACACCCTCATCACCAGTACCACACCCATGAACACCAGTGCCACACCCTCACCACCAGCGCCACATCATTAACGCCACCCCCTCCCACAGATACGACGCATCATACAGGTTCAGGCGTGCGTCAGGATGTGGCTGGCCAGAATTCGGTACCAGAAGCAGAAGTGGGCAATAGCTCGCTCCGTCCTCACCCTGCAGAGGTAAGTGTCCCTACCACCCACGAGAGAGAGAGAGAGAGAGAGAGATGTAACTGCCCCCATTCATATTAAACTGCCTTAAAAACATACGTATTTCCTTCATAACACCTAAGTTTACCGTTTTGCTCCTCAACACACCTGTCATTACCACCTGTATTTGTCCTAAAAATACAAGGAATTGCCCTTAAACATCTGTACTTAGCCTAAATCTCCAGTATTTTCATTATTTTATCTGTATTTGTGCTGAAATTATCTGCATTTGCCCTAAAACATATGTAAAACCTGTACCTGATCTGAATACACCTGTAAATACCTTGAATATCTGTACTTAACCTAAAACTACCTGTCAACACCTTCAACACACCTGTGCCGCCGATAGGTTTACCCGAGGCTGGATCATCAGGAAGAAGTACCAGGAAGTGTGCTCCAAGAAGACTCCTGAGGAGGCCCGACACCCCCCTGCCATGAAGGCTCCCTCCCCCCCTCCACCTGATAAGAGGAAACTCATCCACAAGGACTCAGGTACGTGAAGACTCCAGTTAAATCAATGGGAAGGCTCACTAAAGCCCAACAAAGCTTAAGATAAGACTCTTAATCAAGCAGAGTCAACATAGGCTCTTATGAATCACATAGACTAAAATTAAACTCAGTTTTGTCCAGCGAGACTTAAGAATTTTTTTTTCATTCTCTAATTCTTTCCTAAATGCAAAATACACCTAAAATATTATTGCCTGTATTAATATTTCTAGAATTACGTAACGACATGTGTCTTCTATACAGTAGCCTATACCATTGTGTTTATTTATTCTGTTTATCATTGGTAATAATCCTAATTTATCTACATTTTCCTCCATTTTCTTTATGTTAGTTGGGTAACTTTTTTTTGTCATTCACTGTTATCGTTAAAATCAAAAACATTTATATATGGAATATCTCTACAATACATTATACAATATTTCCAACAGCAAAAAGATTATTTATTTTAATAGCTTCTTTTTATAAACATATAAATTCATTACTTTTTTATGCATTTATTCGTCTATTGGGTTGACTGGATGTAATCTCTGTGTCAATAATCAAACATCTTTACACTGACCTCGACACTAGAAGCCCAGTCCATCCAGCTTCACCCTCAGCGTACAGTTACTTCCTGTAGGTCAGTGGGGGAAGGCCAAGATGATAGGGGCCCTCGGAGCACAGTCCTCCATTGATCAAGTGGCCTCCCAGGACCACACCGACGACCACAAGGTTAAAAATGCCTCGGAACTGACGAAGGAGGAAGCCGCCCTGATCATCCAAGCCTGTAAGAGAAGCCACAGGGAGATCCTTTAAACCTTTCTGCTTCTGTCTGTAGGATTTCCACGACTGTAGAAACATTGTCAGTTGTGCTCCTTCACCCTGTAGACTCCTGCCTTTAGAAACTGTACGAGTGACCCTGGTGGAAGACCCGTCCTTCAGTGCATCTTATCCTGTAGATTATTCCACCTGTGTCCTGTAGGACTCCTCTCCCGTCGTGTTGTTGAACTGTAGACTTATCCCTTACAGGATATTTCAGGACATTATTGAATTCAGTCTTGTGTTCAGATTCTCCTGTAGGACTATTGTAGGACTTTCCTTCAGATAGTCTTAGGAGGAGGACACGAGCTCCTTGTGACACTGACCAGAACCAGATATATTACAGACATTTGCTGGCTCTCCACGAACCACTTGAAACTGTAACTTGCTGAAACTGTAACTTGCTGAAACTGTAACTTGCTGAAACTGTAACTTTCTGAAACTATAACTTGCTGAAACTGTAATTTACTGAAACTGTAATTTACTGAAACTGTAATTTATTGAAACTGTAATTTACTGAAACTGTAATTTACTGTACCTGTAGTGACGTATTGTAAGACTGTGTTGCCTGATGAACCAGTAGTGATGATGAATAGGACTAAAAGACCTTTGGAAAGTTATAAGACGATTTACTGAAGATCTTGATATGCTTCTGGACCAAACTGCATGCCAGACGGAGCCTCTTGTTGATCCTGCAGCCGCCTGAGCTTACAGTCTACAGCACAGCATGTTGCCACCAAGAACTGTAACAAGATTTCACTGTACATCCCAGCCTACCCAACCTGTAACCTGATGGACCTGTAATGATCATTCTACTCTATACCAAGCCTGCCGAGTCTGTATCCTGTTAACTGTAAACCGGCAGCCTGTTTCATGCAGAATGTAATCCTTGAACCTGTATCATTCTACCTGTACCGGGGTTAATCGTGCATCTCCTAGTACAGGTGTTAATGACAGAACACCTGTGACTGACCCCTGGAGAACTCTTCCGTATATCTGTAATACTTCATTCGTTTGTTAAGAGAGTCTTGTTGGCTATTACAGCTGTTACATGTGTAGTCTAGTGTTATGTGTACTGTTATTATCTCTGTTATTCACTTTATCTTGTTATTTGAGTTATTTTTGCCAGTTTCTGTATTTCTTCTCTACATTTGTTCGTCTTCTTCCCCCTTTCTTCCTCTCTCCATCCCTTCCTCACCTCTGCTTTTCTGCTTCAACTCTTCTTCCTCTCTCCCTCACCTCTCCTTCCCTCCCTCACAACTACTTCCTTCCATCATCCATCACCTTTCCTTCCATCCCTCCCTACCTCACCTCTGTATCTCTCCCTCACCTCTCCCTCACTACCCACAGACTACCGCGGACACATGGTGAGGCAGGAATGGGGACCAGTGTTGGAGGAGAGACTCAAGAAATTGGTGGAGAAACATATCGACAACCCCGAAGAAGCGTCAAAAGCCTTGGAGGTAAGATTGTGGTTATGGTGATTGTGGTTGGTGGTGGCTATTGTGGTTGGTGGTGGTGGTGATTGTGGTTGGTGGTAGTAGTAATTGTGATTGGTGGTAGTAGTAATTGTGATTGTAGTTGGTAGGAGTGATTGTGGTAGTAGTCATGAAAAATGTCTCTGATCCATACTAGGACACCACTCTTCCCCGCATCCCTTACCCTTCCAGTTTAATTTTTAGCTTCTTATGGGCAACGCTGTCGATAGCCTTGGCAAAGTCCAGGTATATATTGTTCATATTGCCACCCTGTTCCAGAATTTGAGTTCAAACATCCAGCACTCACTCACTCACTCACTCACTCACTCCTTACAGGCAGAGGGACTATCACCAGATGAAGCAGCGCTGGTGATTCAGAAGTTCTGGGGTAGACATAAGAAGAAGAAGCGGACTGAAGCAGCCACCAACGAAGAGCTCGGACGATACACGAACAGCAAGAGAATGACCAGTCTCATCATGTTTTCCCAGAATGTAAGGAATATATGAGTTACCCTTAAAATATATTCGTTTTCTCTGTTTTGTGATAGTTTTTGTTTTCTATGATACTCTCTTTGTAAACTATAAGAAGGAAGTTATAGTGGATTAATTAGTTGAAGTTAGTGAGTTTTTGCTTTATTTTAGCTCATTATGTAAAAACAAAATAACGTAATTGATTATTTAAGGCTGTTTTGGAAATTTTATGTGTGTTTTGGAAGATAATGTTTAATTACCCTGTGATGGTGTTTATTTTCCTCATAACTAATAGAAAAGTCAATGATATCTTCCTTTCTTTCTCTTCAAAATTTCCTCTTTTTCCTTGGTGTTGGGTTTTTTACTTGTATTTTCTCCCAATTAATGAAAAAAAATACTAGTTTCTCTTATACTGTATGTTATTTTTTTTAAACGATATTATATTCATTCAGTAAAATCATCATACGGGTTTAGATTGACTCAGTATGTGTATAGACAGTGTAGGTATACTGTAGATACAATGGTAAACAGTAGATCACCTGTACATTACCTGCCCTCACCTGACCACCTGTACATTACCTGCCCACACCTGACCACATGTACATTACCTGCCCTCACCTGACCACCTGTACATTACCTGCCCACACCTGGTCACTTGTACATTACCTGCCCACACCTGGTCACTTGTACATTACCTGCCCACACCTGACCACCTGTACATTACCTGCCTCACCTGACCACCACATTACCTGCCCACACCTGACCACCTGTACATTACCTGCCCTCACCTGACCACCTGTAATTACCTGCCCACACCTGACCACCTGTACATTACCTGCCCTCATCTGACCACCCGTACATTACCTGCCCACACCTGACCACCTGTACATTACCTGCCCACACCTGACCACCTGTACATTACCTGCCCTCACCTGACCACCTGTACATTACCTGCCCTCACCTGACCACCTGTACATTACCTGCCCACACCTGACCACCTGTACATTACCTGCCATCATCACTACAGGTACACATGTCGAACCAAGAGACACACAAGTTCCTGAGGCGTCACAAGGCTGGGGTGCGTCTGGAGGAGGTCACGACCCCTGACAAAGACTACATACGTCCTAGAGGCTTCGATCATATTCCTCAAGTGATAAATGAGCAGAGGAAGAGAGCAGCGCCCCAGCCGGTGAGAGAGAGAGAGAGAGAGAGTAGTATAGTAGTAAGGAGCCTGAGGAGTGAGCGAGCCGAGGGTCGAGAAGAACTTTTTCCCAGAGTGACATTAAGGAATGACACACATAAAGCTGACTGATGCAGCTGAAGATATATACAAGAATATTGTCTTAGCTTGTACCACATTAATGACTGACAGTAATGAGTTAAACAAGAATATAACGATACATATTTACTTCTTTGTTTGTTATGTATGTCAGTGTTGTGTTATCGTCTTCCTCTCCCCTCAGCCTGGCAGCGGCAACACTCGGCCGCTTATCAAGATCACCTCTACTGACGATAGTGTGTCCAACTACTATGACTTCCTGCAGGAGGAGATGCGCAGGTGAGGCAGCTGGATCCCCCACCAGGCGGTTCCTCGTCTTGGCAGATATAAAGCGTGGGGTAACAGGTCGATCATCTCCCTTAAAACGAGATGATGTGTGAATTGGAGTGAAACAGTTTATTTAGCGTTAAAAACACAGATACAGAGTGGATAATAATAACAATATTAACATGGCTGAGCCAGTTGAGGACCTGAGCTCTCTTTGAGGCACCTGATATATACTATACATTTATGTCAAGGAAGTATTATGTAACATTTAGTATCATCTGGAATAGTGCAATAGCATGGTGGTGATAAGAACATGTTACCTCGGTTATCACTTCGTTATATATCTATTTTTATTTATTTTTTATACATAAATTACAGTGGAATTTAAAAACGTAAGTATAATGGGGGAGCAGTACAAGATGGGCTGTACAGTAATAATCAGGCAATAGATATTTTTTAAGAGATGATTTAAAGGAAGGGAGCGTAGTCTTTGCTCGGAAGGGTGGGGGTAAGTTGTTCCACACCTTCACACCATGATTTTTTATGGAGGTCTGGGACTGAGAGGAGCGCATGGGGGGTGGTCTTAGTAGCTCTGGGTGCCTTAAATTGTATCTCTGATTATTTCGGAACTGGAAATAATTATTGTCAAGCAAGTGATTATTAGATTTGTAAACAAAGAGGGCACAGCAGTAGGTGTTAATATCCTCGAATTTTAAAATTTTCAATATAGCAAATTTCTCGTGTGTGTGATCTGTTTTTCAAAGAGATCATTGTCCATACAACTCTCTTTTGTGCAGTAACCAGAGATTGTGTTTTTGAAGAACCAGAGGCTCCCCCATAGTGTGTGACAGTGTATCAGGTGTTGGTAAACAAGATCATGACAGATTTCTTTCATTGCTGAGAGAGTGAGTGACTGTCGAGTGTGATACATGATACCGCACTCTTTATTGACTTTACTGTGAATGACGTGTATGTGGTTTCTCCAGTTAAGTTTCTCATCAACAATAACTCCGAGGAATTTAGTATTTTGTTTGCGTTTGAGGACTGTATTTCCAAGGTACAGGGGGTCCAAGTCTGGGGGTAAGTTTTTTCTTCTGTGAAAGATCGTGTAGTGGGTTTTCTCAAGGTTTAAGGTCAGTTTATTACGTATTACCCAGGTCCTGACTTTAGTTAATTCAGTGTTCATAGTTCTCATCAAGGAATGGAGGTCTGAGTTGCTGGCATAGAGATTACTATCGTCTGCATATAAATTGTATTTTATGAGTGAGCTGGCGTGGAGTATGTCGTTTATGTACAACAAAAAACAGTATTGGACAGAGAATGGAACCTTGGGGGACTCCATACAAGATTGGCGAGGAGTCAGATTGGTGATTATAGCAGACACACTGCATCCTGTTGGACAGATATGAGGTAAACCAATTGTGGGACAGGCCCCTAACGCCGTAATGTTCAAGCTTTGAAAGGAGGATGGTATGGTCGACAGTATCGAAGGCTTTATAGAGGTCCAAAATATACCGACTGTGAATTGACTGTCATCAAAGGAATTTAAGATGTCATTAGTAAAGGATAGCAGAGCACTCTCAGTCGACCTTCTAGCTCTAAATCCAAACTGGGAGTCTGTAAAGATGTTATTGGCATTGCAGAAGGAATTTAGTTATTTGATAAGGAAAGGATTATGAACAGGGGAGGAAGTTCTTAGAGAGGATCTATCTTAGGTAAAAGTCCTTTGGTTTATGAAGAAAAGGAGTTTGTATAGGACTCCTGTATCGGACTCGTGTGGTGTTTGGGAGGGTCACACTAGATAACACCCTTCTCACGTGTGTCTGGGCTGAGATTCGAACCCTTGATAATTTGGTGAGAGATAGACGTCAACGCCGTTCCACCAACACCCCTGAAAAATGAATACAACGGAATAGAAACACGTCACTTGAGAAATTGGAGTGGAACCTAACTTTACCTAACAAAATCTAACTTAATTTATTGTAACCTGACCTAACCTAACCTAACACGAGGGCCTAATCTTACCTAATCTATTCTAAGTTAGAATGGGTTAGGTTAGGTTACATTAGATTGGCATAAGTTAAGATTTGGTTAGGTTGTGTTAAGTACCACTCTTATTTCACAAGTGATGTGTTTCTATGTCATTGTATTAATTTTAGACAAAGAAAAACACTGTTATTATTACATAGAACATTTTATTACCTAGAGAACATACATAAATTATATAGTCACCTTAATTGTCTATGTAAAACAACAGAACTAAATGGAGGTCCAATGTTAGCCTATATGTGACGACTAATATAACACACAGTGAGGGAGGACGGTGGTCTGGCCCAAGGAAGTTCTCTCTCGTGGTTAAAGTTTCCGGGGATATTATTATACATTTACCAGTACAGCTTGAGAGTGGTCAATGATACAGTGCATGTGTCTCTTATTTCTCTTCACGTAGACAACTATAAGCATCTGTGTTATTACCAATGTTCTTCTAAAGGTTTTCTTCTACCCCTGAGGCAGTGAGCACTCTCAGCTGCCCACTAGACTAACCACTTCCCTACCTAAGCAACATTACTCTCTAACTGGTGAAGTCATTTAGATGGTATTTCTCCTTTTTCCTTGTTTTAAAGACCTTGTCTCGCATGCCACTAACACAACGCCCTTCCTGGCACCTTCTAGTCCTACACCGGAATACAACCCTGAAACGCCGTGGGATGCTCCCTTGGCCTCGAAAATCCACCGTCAGAGCGGGCGGCAGAGGTTAGTTCACCTCACAGTAGCTGGGGGACGGAGTAGTTGGCACCACTGTAGAGAAGCTAAACTTACACAGGGTCTGTACTGGGGTCTCTAATACGCTTTTCTCTCTCCCTTGTATTAACTGAGTCATCGTGGAGCTGTTTGTACCGCCGTGAGGAGATCATGGCTGGCTGCTGCACCTTATGATACATCACATCTATGTTAATGCTGACGACCTCTGCTAGTGACGGACTTGATTATAAACTTATGCTGTTCTGAATCTGTATCCGCGTGACTTGATTACGACACATGCCAGACAAGTGACACCGACTCACAGATGGGGACGAGGAGGTGTCCACAAAATAACATCACTTTATTCCTATTAAGATCGTCATAGAGAAATTATCTATGGGAAAAATACACAAAGACTTACATAAAGACCGCACCTGGGACACAACTGATACCATATTTACACTGTTAGTATGACGCAGCTCAGTGACAGTACCATGACAACCTGTGATCAGTCAGCCCTTATATGACTCTGATGACGTCCTGTGTATGACACCTCGTATACGCCAGTGTTGTCCCTCTTGTGTGAGTGTGGGGGTCAACCTCCAGCAGTAGTAGCAGTGGATCAGGGGTATCCCGTTATGGCTTCCGTACGCTTCTTGTGTCCTGTTGCAGTTGTGTAGAGCATTGTGGCTTTACCTGGCGTCTGAGTTGTAATGTTGTGTTAGTGAATTGTTGATAGAATTTAAGAGCTTCTATTTATTACCTTACTAAAGTATATTACACGAGCATTTATTATTGTGATGTATATTTATCATCGTGTCCACCACAAGTTAGGATCTACAAAGTTCCTCTCGCTTTAACGAACCAAATATTTTCTCCCTTCACCCAGAGCGGCAGAGAACGCGGGCGTTAAGGTCGACCTCAGGAAGGAGAAGGTGAAGAAGGTGAAGGAAGGACTCAAGACCCAGAATATGGTCAACGAAGAGACCGAAGAGATGAAGCTGCGGCAGTGGAAAGGTGCGGTGGCTGTCGGTGCGGGAGTATCGCCCCCGGAGTGGAAGTGAGTAGTGTGGAGAGTCTGTGTCGCCTCGCGGGTTCACGTGTTTGGTTAACAGAGAATATTGTGATGATGAATAATTGTTCACTTAAAGTCATGTTATTATTATTCCAACACCTAACTAACATAAGTCCATGATCACTGGCGGCATCCCACATACTGCCTGAGTTAATATTGAAAACCCTTTTGTCCCCAAGTCCATTTTTTGTCGAGACCCGCCGATGTCCTGTAGATTCTGATAGATTCTTGTACTGGCCACATCAGAGCCATGTTATTGAAGGGTGTCATTATTACATTGTCTTGTGTATATGGGTGTTAACTGTCACCTCGTTGTCACAGGGGAAGACCCGCCACATCCACCACCAACATGCAGGCGGCCTCAGAGCTCAGACAGATGTTACGCTCCAATGGCGCCGTGCCCCCGAAAAGACAAGCTCCTCGAACACCAGCGCCAACGCCCCCCAAACAAGATCAACCTAGAACGTCAAACGACGCCGCCTCCCAAGGTTCTCAAGGAGGTGCTGAAGTTGAGGTAGAAGATACCGGACCTTACAACTTCAGACAGTTCCTCAGGAAGACAAACTACGCCCCGACGGACACCATCAGGAAGAGGCAGCTGAAGAGAGATGGTCTGAACGGATACGGCGCAGAGTACCAGATGTAAACAAGAAGAGATCAGATTCTCTTCCTCAGTGACTAGAAGGACTTGATCGCTTCTCGGGTTTTTTCTCTCTATCCTTAAGACTAACGCAGAGAACCGAAGGAAAATAATAGTTCTAGATCCGTGCTGGGAAGTTTAGGGAACTACCGACGAGGAGAGCCTCTTGGTATAGTAAGGAGTTGGCTTAAGCATCTCCCAGGTTGTAATGTAACCACGTGACTGATACCCTCCACTACTACCCGCTGGAGGAGACTGACGACCCACATCCACGGAGACAACTTATAAGAACCATTAGCCTTGGAATGAGGACAAGTTGTAAAAGTTTTGGTCTCAGGCAAGAACTCCTAAGACGGTCATCCTCGGTGCTGTTGTTATGTAAGATGCAGAAGCTTTAGAGACCTCAGACAGGAGGAGTGATGGATGGCCTCTGTGCTCCTTCAGAGGTCAACACGTAGACCGCCGCCTCTCTCCAGTAGAAGACATGGTTATTGCTTCCTTAGAGCCCGAGTCTCCCTCATGGCCAGAATGTGTTAGCTTAGCGCAGTAATGTAGAGTCACTGAAACACAAATGTTGCTTGGAGGTCTGTAGTTCAACACAGCTGTGCAGTAGACATTGAAATAGACTTAAATGTTTATCAACAGAATTTTAGGCAAAGTATATACCAAGATTGATACATGCAAATGTTTTTATTTATTTATATTAATATTAAGATTATTATAATTTCCATTATTATTAAAATTATTATTATTAATATTAATATTAGTATTATTTTATTGATTTATTATTATTAATATTAATATTAGTATTATTTTATTGATTTATTATTATTAATATTAATATTAGTATTATTTTATTGATTTATTATTATTATTATTATTATTATTATTATTATTATTATTATTATTATTATTATTATTATTATTATTATTATTATTCAACCTGCTTTCTGTAGATACATTTACTGCAAATGGCAATTTTTTGGCATTACCACAAAGGTTCGGCAGTTAGTGTTTACAACGAATAACAGTCTGCTAAGCTTACTAGGCAAGGCGATGACGATGATGATGAGGATGATGATGATGGTTGATGATGATGGTTGATGATGATGACAGAGAACCTTGGAGTAGAAAGACGTCTGCTGTAGGCCGTGGAGGAGGTGAAGCTGTAGAGGGAGGTGTAGAGCCTTGGAGGGTGCAGCCTGTGTGTGGGGTGTCGGGTAACGTCTTGAAGGTGAAACAAAAGAAAACAGAATCAACCAAGAAAATATGTTAGGCATGTATAAATACATAATATATATACATATACATAGACCATTTTTTTTTTGCAATGCTAGTCAATTTTGCTCTACCAGTGAGCTCTCTCTCTCTCTCTCTCTCTCTCTCTCTCTCTCTCTCTCTCTCAGTTCAGTAGACATATATGACGTAAACCAGACATATTAGAACACAATCTTGACTTTCGTTGTACCATATTTCTTCACTAATGTAATTATGTCTTTCTTGATATTATATGGAAGTGAAATTTATTCTTAATTCATTTTCTCTGAGTTTATTTGTCCCATTAATATATATATTTTTTTTTACATTAAATTATTATAGTGAAAAGCTGAAGAGATAGTTAGAACACTGTTGATGTTGCTGCCCTCTTTTGTACTTTATTTCCACTACTGTTCCATTTATTTTGAACAGTTCAGAGCTCGAAACAATTAAGTATCATTCGAATCAATTTCATTAAAAGGAATATCACTGAAACAATGCTCGAGACACTTCATATCGGTTAGACAAAGTGTATCTGTATAGACATCTTATAAAACTATGTGAGTCAATAGGGCAAATATTAATAACACTGATAATATTACAATATATACAAGGTACTACTAGAAGACTGTCTGAGAGCCTTATGGGTTTGAGTACCGTCAGACACCCATATCCATACCTACGGTCGACACTCATGGCGAAACACCAGCAGTCCCGTAGAAGTTGACTTGTCTTGGATAATTTAACATGGCTGTGTGTTGTGGTGATCTGTCGGTGTAATGTCTGCAAGTCTGTCCAAGTAATCTGATGGAATGATCGATTCATAATGAGATGGTGTCAAAGGTTATGATGTAGTGGTATAATGTAAAATATTGTCTATATATTATGAATTTCCGTGGGAGTAAAGTGCAAAAAGGGATACTACTATACTCCTACTACTACTACTACTACTACTACTACTACTACAACAACTACGACTACTATTATTACTACTAGGCCGTTTTCTGTACAAAATGATAGTAAAGGCATCAGGGGAGCATTTGAAGAACTCTCTGTCGTGTGAAACAAGTGACAGTGTTCAGTAAATAATAAATATGATACAACTGTCTTTATGTTTTATTAATCCTGAGTATGTATGTATGTATGTATGTATGTATGTATGTATGTATGTATGCATGCATGTAAATAATAATAATAAACGGTTTATTAATAGAGTTGCAGCCGGTGGCTGAAAATATACAGACTTACGAGTGATTTAGACATAATAATATACGTTCAATACATTTACAGGGCTGTACAGTACATAAATCAGGAGTTGTTTATTATTTTAACAATAGATGGGATGGTGCTGTTCTTATGTCTATCAGTGTGGGCTCTTATGGGCTGAATTTTGTTGTAGTGGCGGACTGCAAGAGGTGGGCGGGGGACTGCAGGTGGCAGTAGGTGGGGATGACGAGGGTGGTGCAGTAGTCCATTGTCAAACCCTGCTAGTGCGTGGTGGTGGAGGTCACTGAGGGATGGCATTTCCAGGGTGGAGAGAGCGTTGGTGTAGCCGGAGTAGTCTGCGCCGAGCATGATTCTGCAGGCCCTCTTCTGTACCTTCTCTAGCTGACGTTGTTGGGTAGAGTTGAGAGAAGACGACCAGGCTGGTGACGCATACGTTAGTTTGGGGAGAATAAAGGCGTTGTAGATGGTCCTCAGCTCTGGAGCAGGTGTCCCAAGTGACCTGAGTCGTCGTAGCATGTTGAGTCGGTAGCTGCCCAGATTGTGTTGTTTACATGGGCCTTCCAGTCCAGTTTGTGGTCTATCGTTACACCCAGGAGTTTGACAGACTGCACTAACTGGAGATGATGGCACCCACTGTAACTGCTGGAGCTTGCACTGGAATGATGGCGGTATTGATGTGTGTGTGTGTGTGTGTGTATGCATGTACAGTATGTATGTATGTATGTCTCACAGAACAAACAACACAAGGACCTCAAGAAAGACTATTATTTACCTGTGTGTGTGTACAAGAGAAGGCTAGTGTTGAGTTGTTCAGCTGTTATTTTTTTTTTTTATTTCAACAGTTTATTCTATATTACAGGAGCCGGGATGCTAGTGCTGTCATCAGGTACCCACGTACAGAGTTACCAGCAGCATCTGGCCGGAGTCTCAAGTACATATAAATTAGATAATAGAAATGGGCTTACTGAACCCTAAGGAAAGAAGGCTAAGCATCGTGCAGCCGTCAGGAGATCGCTGAGCGGTGGTCCAGTAGGAAGAGTTGTGTGCGGGACGTCTCAGGATGTAGTGGATGAGTGTGCGGCTGTCTGCTCACTTGCATGATACACAAGCACGGTGCTCTAGGGAGGTGGGGATACCAATCTCCCAAGCAAAATCGTACTCGACCCTTCCCCGTACACACACGAGAAGTCAGGAAGTTTACAGAGGTCATCGTACCAGGTAGGCGGGGAGTCCAGGGGAATGGCTGCTTCCCGAAACACTCTCTGTTTGTGACGAATTTGTGTTCTAAGTTGTCGAATTGTTTGAAGGGCAATTTAAGCAGGTGTGACCTTGTCAGAGTCGGTATTGGTAGTTCAGTTGTTGTGTGGTAACTGAGAGGTGGGGAGGGAGGGTTGTGATAGGGGGAAGCGGTCAGTGATCAGTAAACAGTGTGGGTGAACGGATGGAATCGAGGCTTATGAGAGGGAAGAAGTCAGAGGTCTTGTATCCGGCGTGTGATCAGGTCAAGTCTTTAAGGAGCAGAGGTCAGTATCTGTAGTTCAGTATGAGTAAATATGAGGGGGTTAAGCTTGTACAGTATGAGTAAACCTGTGAGTATGGTGTAGACCCAAGGGTCCTAAAATCAGTGTGAGAAAGCTTAGGCGTGGTAGGGTAGATGTAAGACCCTGTTACTCAGTTTCTTGACGCCATTGCAGTAATTGGGAACCTGGATGTTAATCGATATTGTGGATCGTGTTCCGGGGTAATGGTTAGCCAGTGCAGTTGGTGAGTTGCCCGGTCTTCTCTGACTATTCCTTGACACTGGGTCATGCAGCTCGTTAACTTAGGGTGTGTGGTTGTTGTGTTGGCGACAGCTTCTACACCTTAAACAAACTCACGCCTAAGTGGCCCTAGGGCGCGGTGTAGTCTGTTGCTGGGGTAAGCTGATAGTTCCTCGTAGCTCAGCTGAAGAAGGCGACGACGAGGTTGGAGGCCAAGTCCTCAATAAAAAGACATTCCCTTACATTAACTGGACTTTGGGGAATATTTCAGTAGATCAGAGGAGACACGATACGATTTTAGTGTCTGAGTGAGTGTAGGTGTGTAACAAAGATGCTTACAGTATGACCACAAATAATCGTCAGGGTAATTTGAAACTCCTGAAATGAGCTTTGAACCTGTATCAAAGCTTATGTGAGTTAGGGAGTGTGTTATCCCCCCCCCACACACACACCTGGACGTTGACTCACCTGAACACATTAAAACAACAAGAACAATTGTATGTATATTTGGTTTACAATATAAGTCAATACATCACAGGTAAATATTTGTAATTGTTTACATTGAAGACAAGGAACAGTAAACATTGTAGCAGAAAATACAGTAAATATACAGCAAGCGTACAACAAAAAATCACCCTAAATACAGCAAAAAAATACAGCTATACTATACAGCATCTGGGTCGGCTTAGGGTTCCCGGGTTAGAGCCAGTGAACGTTAAAGTAAGAGACAAGCGCCCTATCCACTCAGCCACAACACCAAGGTACCACTATCACCACTAACAACATGAGAACAGCAAAAGTCACTATTATTACACCAAGACGCTAAGATCACTATTGTATTAGCGATACCACTATAAAAACTAAGTCACCAATAATACCACTGTAACACCATGAACATTTGAGATCACCACAACACCAAATCACCAATATAATCGAAACTACACAGTGAAATCACCATCCTTAAGAACACATCACCACTATCACCACTACAGTAACCAAGACACCAATATCACATCTTCAAGTCACCACGATATAAAATAAGTCACCAATATCACCATTACTATAATACGATGTCACTAATATCACCACTATTACATCTAGTTATCATTATTGCTTTGTCAACAATATCACCAATATAGGATATCACCAGTACCACTAACACAATAACTAGAGTTGACTGTCTCGTGCACCAAGGATATCACCATTAGCCTACAAAGTGCACCTTCCCCAATGTGCACCCCTTTAGCTAATCACTAACACATAAACGATTGGTGCACCTTGTAATATGCACCCAAAACACTCGGTTACAACCAACAGTATTATGTGCACGTAAAGATTTCTGTATGCTTATTATGTGCACGTAAATATGTGCACGCAGTCTTAAAATATAAAGTGCACCATTTAAAGTATTTCCAAAGGATCAGAATACACTTGTGCACCGTATCAAGTGCACAAAACTCCATAATATACTGTAAATCTTTTCACAGTGCACGTAAAAAACTCAAAATAACCCCCCCCCTCTCCTCCTCTATGTTCACAAAATCACCATTATACCCTGTGCACCACTATAATCACCAATCACCTCACCATAGACAGCCAAATAGACAGACAGCACAATTCACCACTCAGATCACCAAGCAGAATACAGTGGGAGATGGCTAAGTCAAATCACCAAACACCACTAATCACTTCAGCTATTTATCCTCACCACTTAACACCTTTGGCACTGTAAGAATACACCATACAGTATTACATGTATGTCATTACAGAAAAATACATACACGGTTACAGTTAATACAGAGAGAGAATATAATAAACTTTATACACAACATAGATATACAACTTTAATGATATACACATTATACATTATCTTTAATACACAGTGAATACATCAATATACACAAATTCATTAATACATCACTATAGTGTATACTAAGTTATTAACACTACAGAAATACAGCAAAGTATACACCAATACACCCATGGTAGTTGTATACTCTGGCAGGTGTGTATTATCGTCTATTAACACCACACAAATATAAATAAAAAAAAAAGCTTTATTTCGATTAACAAATTCATCTATTGACACTTTTAACAGATAGGATATTTACCCTCTACACCCCTAGCCCGTCTTGGTGGTGATAGTGATGTCTTGGTGGTGGTGAGTTCTTGGTGGTGGTGAGTTCTTGATGGTGAGGTCTAGGTGGTGGTGATGCCTTGGTAGTGGTGGTGATGGTAAGGTCTTGGTGGTGATGAGGTCTTGCTAGTGGTGAGGTCTTGGTGGTAGTGGTGGTGTGGTGATGGTGGGGTGTCTTTGCAGATGAGGTCTTGCTAGTGGTAAGGGTCTTGGTGGGTGGTGATGGTGAGGTCTTTCTGTGGTGATGGAGTGTCTCATTAGTGGTAAGGTCTTTGGTGGTAGTGGTGGTGGTGATGGTGAGGTCTTGGTGGTGGTGGTGGTGATGGTGAGGTCTTGGTGGTGGTGGTGGTGATGGTGAGGTCTTGGTGGTGGTGAGGTCTTGGTGGTGGTGAGGTCTTGGTGGTAGTGGTGGTGAGGTCTTGGTGGTAGTGGTGAGGGTTTGGTGGTAGTGGTGGTGATGGAGGTGAGGTTTTGGTGGTGATGGTGAGGTTTTTGGTGGTGAGGTCTTAGTGGTAGTGATGGTGAGGTCTTCATGGTGGTGATAATAATTGTGAGATCTTAGTGGTGATGTTGAGGCGTTGGTGTTGAGGTCTTGGTGGAGTTGTGGGGCTGCCAGCCTACCTGTAGCAGCACCACCAGGTAAGTGGCCACAAAGCTCCCCACCTGGAGGACACGGAGACACGCATATGAGGTGGCTAGACGGATACGTGAGTTGGGAGGACAAGTATAGTCCCCTTCACTACTGCGTTTACAGGGGCTCGTTATATAAACATTCCACAAATCATTACATTGAGATATTTGTTATAATATTGTTTAAATTTGATTCTATAGTATGTTTACTATTGGGAGGTTCCTTCTGTCGAGTGTAGACAAACACAGGGCTGCCATAGAGACGAGCCCCTGTAAACGCACTAGTGAAGGGGACTGTATATAATGGCTGGACAGGATACGGATATGTTGGATAGGAAGAGGAGAGGGAGAAGGATAAAGCGGTATGTGTCGGTTCTATTGGATTTTGTAAACAATGTGACGGCTGTTTCGTGTATAAGGGATCACCTGAAGAATCCCCCCCCCCTTCTCTGTTTTCCCAGGTAACACCGTGGGAAGGGTGGTGGTGGTGGGTGGGTGGGGGGGGGTTCTTCAGGTGAGGTCAGGATAAATGGGTGGGGGCTGTGGAGTGGGTGTGGAGGGGGATTATTCAGGTGGAGCGGGATGGGGTGCTGGAGAATCTTCAGGTGTTTATATATATAAGTATACAGACGATTTCCACTCATTGCTTACTAAAGAAGAATGTAAATCGGAGATGGGAAAGTGCGCACACACACACACACACACACACACAAAACGCCGTATGTGTCACCAGTGCCCAAGTCAACCAGCCCACAATCCTTATATGAGCTACGACCCATTACCGTCACCCCAATACCCAGCTTAATCTGTGAAAGTTTCGTGTTTGACTGGGCTTATGCTGATATTGCAGGCGCCGTAGATTCTCAGCAATTTGGCAATATGAAAACTTCTTCCACCACTCACTGTCTTGTCAGCTTTCTCGACTCAATATACCACCATCTGGAAAAACGGAAAACGTCTGTGGCTGTCGCCTTCACTGACTTCTCCAATGCATTTGACCTAGTCGACCACAATTTAATCATCAACAAAGTTATCGACCTCGGGTTTCGAAGAAGTCTTATACCATGGCTTACAGACTTCCTTAGTGACCGACGCCATGCCATGTGCTTCCGAGGGGCTGTCTCCACCTTTCAGTCACTCACCTGTGGCGTCCCCAAAGGCACCAAAATGGGACCGCTCTGCTTCCTTAGGCTTATCAATGATGCCTCAAGAGAAACCCCTGCTCGCTGGAAATATGTCGAATACTCCACCATTGGGATTAGTGTCAACAAATCGTTTCCCGACTACACCGCCCTCCAGGATATATTGAACAGTCTCCAAAATTGGGCCAACAACAACCATGTCGCCATCAACCACGCCAAGACCATGGTTATGCACATCAACCTCTCCTCCGACCTTGTTCCACCCCCTCCATTACTTGGGGCTCCAACACACTCCAGGTTGTGGACTCCACTAAGCTCATCGGCGTCACTATAGATAACAAACTAAATTACCTATGCCTCCCATGCCTGGTCTTCCTCCCTAAATGCCACACAACGTAAACACCTAGAAAAAGTGCAAAAGAGGGCATGCAAGATTATTCTCTCCCCTTCCTACTCCACATATCAAGAAGCGCTCAACACACTGACCCTCTCGGCTCTCACTGACCATCACCACGACCTCATCTGCAAATTTGGTAAAAAGCTTCTGCACCATCCTCGACACAGGCTCCTATTACCACCCGAGATCCCTCGTCTGAGAATTGCTGTTCAACACCACAACAGCATCCAGCCCATACGAGCCACACTGATCGCTATAGGAACAGCCCAGTCCCAACCATTGTAAAATTTATCAACAACTCGTAATCAACCAGTGTGTTCACTCCCAGCCAATCTTTCCTCTTTGCACTGTCACTATGTTGAAATGCCCTGTAGTGTGACCTTCTCCCCACTCAGTAATTATATATCATATTTGTATCACTTATGTTACTTGTATATTATTTGTCAATCAAGAGACCCATTCCCCAATTAAGTAACTGTATATTTTCAGCTTTCCGGCTGCCTTGCTCTTTGAATAAACCGTTAATTATTATTATTATTATTATTACTATTATTATTATTACACACACACACACACACTTACCGACACGAGGGTGGAGGAGCCCAAGCTATACCATCCGGCCACGTCGAAGGTGGTGATGTGTTCCAGGCGGAGAACAAGTAACTGTAACTGTGAGAAAGACACTGTTGCTGAGAGAGAGAGAGAGAGAGAGAGAGAGAGAGAGAGAGAGAGTATTGCTTCCACCTAAGATCCAGACTGTTTCCTTCAATGAAATAAAGTATCAATTTAATGGTGTATTGAAGTCACCTGTCATCACCGTCGAATATAAACGTTTACCTTTTTTACTCACCTGGGCCTTGATGGCGACGTTTGACTCCTGGCAGCTGAACTCCTTCAGGTGGCTCACTGATCTCTGTACCTGTGTCATGGTGTTAATTGGTGAATGAAAGAAAAGCGATAGATTTAGCGAGGCGGTGGACGAATCTGACCCAATGTATCGTATGACAGATTTTATTTTAGTTTTAGTTTTTAGGTTACATAGAAAAGGTTTATGAAGTACTTCCATAAGTTTAAACATTAAATTGAGAATATTAACCACAATCATCAACATACTCACCATCATCTCTCTCTGATACTGAAAACAAACCCAGCATCTGACGTGAACACAATACCTTGTTGACAAAATTCTGGGCAGAGGCGCACAGGAACCAGACCGAGCCGGCAGCAGAGAGGGGGATGAAGGTCTCATTGGTGATGCCCTTGTGGAAGAGTGTACACAGGCCGGAGATGAGGAGGATGGTGTTGTTGAGGAGCTGGATGCTGACCATTCCACCGGTGAAGGTGGTGACTGCCTCCCTCAGCTTCTCCACCTGTACCACCACACCTGTTAATCTTATCTTTCTCTTATGTTTATTATTTTTTATCATTATATATTCTTTTCATTTGTCAGTTTATTAGTTATTTGTTTATTATATTCCTTGGGTTTGTTTTAGAGGGGCAGCGCCTAGCCTACTTTTAGGTGGGGGGTTGCTCCTATGGGGCCGATCCCCCCCAAGTTTAGACGTCTTTTAATTATGGGGTCCACCTTGGGCTGGGGGTTAGTCCTCTAAACTAGACAGGAGTTTAGGGGAGACAGTCTACTAACACTGTGTACAGGTTCCTCCTTGTGAATAATGTCAGACGATTATTATTAGGTTGGTCTACTACAACAAAATCACCCAGGATGTGTTTACGGACCTAAAATGTATTTCCTCACCTTTCTTATGTGACCTTCAAGCGCGAAGAGCTGAAGCATCTTGTGTGTCCTGAGTAGTGCGGTGTGTGTCGCGTCCTGACCGGGTGTTTGACAAACAGACATGTGTAGCTTCATATTCTCCGTCAGCTGCGTCGTCGACTCCACCAGGTGTCTGCCAAGAACCTTCAACACAGCGTCGAAGAGGAAGTACACGACCTGGCAGGACCCCAGCAGCAGTACCCAGTAACAGCAACGTAACAGCTTCAGCGGGATGGATCTCTGGTCGTTGATGAGCTCCATGTAGAGGGCATTGACGTTTGTCGGAGCCAGAGAACACACCAGCACCATCGGCATCATGTACTCCTCCCAGAGGCTCCTCTTGGTATCCTTGACATTCACCTGACGGTCTATGGGGAACAGTTTGTCCAGCTCCAGCAAGGACGCCTTGAGACTCGGGCTCTTGATCACAAAGAGGAAACAACTAAGCACCATTGAGCCGTTACTCACAGCGACACTCACCAGCAGCGTGATGCCGCCCACACTGTCTTGAGGCATCGCCAGGATGTCCGAGAACGTGAGAACGATGCCAATTACTATGATCATCTTAGTGAAGATCATCCACAGGAGGAAAACAACACTGAACTCCGGGAGGAGGTGAGGCAGAGAGTCTGGCCACCTGTAGGGGAACAGCCCGAGCACCTGGATGGTCGTCATTAAGGTGCGGAGGAACTTGGAAGGCTTCTGCATGGTGATCCAGTTGTCGCTCCCCTGCTGAGGTGTTGCCTCTCCCACGGCACCTGCCACACACCGTCCAACACCGCCACTCTCTCTCAGCCATCAACATGCCAACACTGGATCAATGAGAATTGAGATTCACGCAGGTGGTAACCGTCCAATGCACCAGGGAGGAGGAGGAGGTCGATGCCTCCCCGAAAAAAAGTAATTGCGCGGACGAGACCAAGACAAAGACCTGAGATAAAGCATCAAAGTTATGGTAAGCGACCAAAACATGTTTATGTCTTCACGGGCTGACAGACCAAACTCTCCCGTCCACTCGTTATATCACATCCAATAGATCGTCTAGTGCGAAAATGATAACACAATTTAACCACCTCACAGCTAATGAATCAGCCTATTGTTGTAACTTAAACCACCACACACTACTACCTTAACTCTATCGCGTCACGGAGTAAGTTGTCATAGAGGTCTGTGAACAAGTTACTGTGAAGAAATTACTGATTAAGACATTGCCACGAGGCGATCCATACCATGTAATGTTTCTCCTGCAAGACATAAGGTAGACACTCAGCCAGTAGTCATCCCGTGAAGACATAAACACCAGGCAACTCACATAAACAAGGGTTAAATTAAAACGAGACAGAGCTATATTAACTCGTAGAGCTATGATTATTAACTTCAAGGGGCAGATGTGGCCAGAAACATTAACTTTAAGGGTATATGTGGCCAAGATCGTTAACTTCAGAGGTAGATGTACAGAATAAACAACAAATTAAACAATAACACCTTTAATTAAACATCAATCAACTTACACAACTTAAGGTTATTTGTAATTTTCTTCGACTTTTCCCACCCAAGATATTTTCCCTCACAAGTCTTACATCTTCTCTACAGTCAGTTAAAACTCGGCAACTGTTTCCGAAATATTGATTCCAAATCATCTTCCCTTTTTTCTTGGGTGTTGTAGGCGGGTTCGTTGTTGGACTGGGTGGTTCGCTGCTGCTGGATTCGGTGGGGTCTTGCTGGACTGGGTGGGCTGTTGACTGGGGTCGTTGCTGGACTGGGTGGGTCGTTGCTGGACTGGGTGGGGTCGTTGCTGGACTGGGTGGGGTCGTTGTCGTCCGATTGGACGGCACTGTTGCTGTTGACTGAGCGGCATCGTTGTCGTTCGATCAGGCAGACGTTGCTGTTGGACTGTGGCATCGTTGTCGTTCGATTGGCATCGTTGCTCTTGGATGAGCGGCATCGTTGTCGGTTCAAGCACTGTTGCTCTTGGACTGCGCAGCATCGTTGTTTGGACTGGCGCATCGTTGCTCTTGGATCATGTACGTTGTTTGGATCAAGGGGCATCAGCTCTTGGACTAAGCATCGTTGGTGGCATCTTTTTGTTACCCAATTGAATCCTTTTGACAAGACATTGAAATTCCGTTCCACCATTCGTCCCGGACCTGTCAACAACAACAACAGCTTTACATGAAACTGAACAATATATAAACCAAAACTATTCCTGAATAAACAATTTGTCTCCAGCTCATTCCAGGTTTCTGAGATAAAGCAAATTAAATATCTAAGCATAAATAATTATCAAAACCCTCAGCCATTCCAGGTCTTTGTCGTCTCTTGCATATCATCTTCTCATCCTCGCTAATTTACCTCATCTTCATTCTCTTCTTTTTTTTACTCAATCACTCACCCACTACCCCTTATCCACACTCTCACCCACACACACACCACCCCACCAACACATTAAAGTCTCCTACTTGCTGGGCGCCGAGGGTAGCCTGGGTTTGGTCTGGAATCTATGCAAGATCCAGTCAATATTGTGCTGATGAGGTCCCTCTTCACAGTAGCTGCGGTACATCAACATCAATACCATCTGAAGGAGAGAGGAGTCTGTCAGCCTTCACCATCTAGTTGTGTCTGTCAGCCACCACCATCTAGTTGTGTCTGTCAGCCACCACCATCTAGTTGTGTCTGTCAGCCACCACCATCTAGTTGTGTCTGTCAGCCTTCACCATCTAGTTATGTCTGTCAGCCTTCACCATCTAGTTGTGTCTGTCAGCCTTCACCATCTAGTTGTGTCTGTCAGCCTTCACCATCTAGTTATTACATTCAATTTGGTATAGACAGTGACTTTCCCTCAAGCTTGATAAGACAATGTGGAAATTATTGATTCGCTTTTTAACAACATGACAGAGAGAGAGAGAGAGAGAGAGAGAGAGAGAGAGAGAGAGAGCACCCATAATCACGACCAAAACAATTCTCTGCATCTAACCCATCACAACTTCTTACAACAACAGCAAAAGAAGCCTAACATTCTCAGTCTAACATTCTCAGTCTATAACATTCTCATCCCTCTCCTATCACCCAATCTTTAATCTCCTCCTCGACTCACCATGCAGACCAAGACGATCAGTACCTCGTAGTCAAAGAAGAGGATAATTACTGAGAAAAACCCGACGTGGATCAGGGCGAGATAAAGCACGGTCTTGAGTCCTGTATATCCTTGGCATCCTATGGCCTTCGCTTCCTTCTGTGGGATACCAAAGAGCCACAGACATCCCCACAGCAGCAGGCTAGGTGAGTTGGAGGGGGTGGTGGTGGTGGTGGTGGTGTCCTTAGCGGCCATCATCTGAAATATCGATATCCTGATTATTCGTTTTTGTTTATGGTGGAGGAGGAGGGAGGATGAATAAGGTGGTGGTAGTACTGGAGGGAGGGAGACGAGGTGGTGGTGGAGGAGATGGAGAAGGAGTGGTGGTGGTGGAGGAGGAATAGGAGGGGTGGAGAAGGTGGAAGAAAAGGAAGAAGGAAGCGAAGGAGACGATATAGAAATAGAATTAGAATAATAGAAGGAACAGAGGTAAAGATAAAATCGTGAAAGAAGAGGTACTATGACCTGGATGTAGTATTTTGTCAAGTAACGAAGGAGATGAAAAAAAAAAAAAATTCGTCATAGGCCTTTTGGATAATCTATAAACATTTCACCAATAACTTCATAAAAAACAGTATTTACCTCATGCATTTATAATACTTTAAATAAATATGAATTCCTACATTACAGTTCCTTAATGAACTGACAAATCCACCGTCTACTCTGTCCCCCTATTCCGAATCCATCTATTATAGTTATCCTTAAAACTTTAAAGAAAATGAACATTGAGAGAAAACGAAAAATATTTAACATTAACTAAACTAAATATGATTAGATACGTTAATTTGTCGCAGGTCCTATGAATTAAATCGTTTCTAATTATATTGTTAACTACGAATCAATAAACTGACAATTTATTCGTTTGGTTGGCTAGTGTTTCATCAGTCCCCGAACAAACTGGTAATATTCACACAATTTCAGACTCGGGTGTGTTGAGAGTTTTGTTTTCTTTTACTATTGACGTTAAGTGTTGAGCGTCACGTCCATACCAGCTGACCAGTGTTAGGAGTATGGCTGTAAACAGTTTAGACCAACACTGCTCCCAGTTATAAGGTGAATAACATTTTAATGAATTCGACAAAACATAACTGACAACAAGGAGAATATTTACATGGGCTCCACAACAACGTAGCAATATTGGTAACTTTGGCGGTAACATTGTGGAATAACGATGTCATCACTGTCTCACACACACGCGCGCGCGCTAACAATTTATACAACTACCTGCACTACTACCTCCACCAGCACCGGCTACTACCTGCACCGGCTACTACCTCCACCACCACTACCTACACCACCTCTACAACCACCTACGCCACAACCACCTACGCCACAACCACTTACGCCACAACCACTTACGCCACAACCACTTACACCACTATTACCACCACCTATAACTACCTCCACAATTACTACTTACAACACCACCTACACCATCACCACCACCACCGCTACACCACCTACACCTACCTCACACACTCACACCTCACCTGTTTTACCTCAGATTCAACTTTATGTCTCCTTGATTTCTTCTCTATTTACCGGTTCTCCCTCGTCCTTGGTGTTGGGTTAAGCTACAGTTGCTCGTCGTGTTGGTATAGATTCATCCACTCCCTGAACTCTGCTTGGAAGAGACGACCTTCCCAGAGATGTTGACCAAGTAGTACTATTCAAAAAACTCACCCAATGTAATAAGGCAAACACGACTTCCTTCTATAACTTCGGCTCTTAGGTTATTTGGTGACGTATGGTAAGGTTGACGTCCACAGTGTAAGTGATCTATGAGACTAAACATATTAGACAAGACAGTAAAGATCAGCATAAACCCCAACATTAATAACCAGTAACGTAATATGTGTGTAATGGGGAGATAGTATGGTAATTTTTTTTTTACGTTATAGTTTGATATTCCGACACTAGATGGCGTCTCCGTCGAGCATATTGACATTCTTACATGTCTCCTTACTTTGTTTACTTATTATAACCAGTTAATATAATGTGTTGACTTAATTTGTAGAAAAACGGGATATTTATAGTATTTTCAACAATAAAAATTCATAACTAGATATATTAAGTTTCTAAATACCCCGTGGAATGGTATCAGATGTTATAATTGGGTGTTTCAGTAACAGATGGCGCTACTGTTAGATACTGTATACAAACGTTCTTACCCTTGAAGCTTCGTTTACATATAATAATAATAATAATAATCTCACAAGTACGTTTCTTTATACAGTCACTCCGCCATCCTGCGTGTGTGTGTGTTCATCTGTTTGTGAGGGATGAATATGTTTACGTTGACAGGCCCTCTCACCAGTCGCTGTCCCTCTCACCACATCACTGTCCCTCTCACCAGTCGCTGTCCCTCTCACCACATCACTGGCCCTCTCACCAGTCGCTATCCCTCTCACCACATCGCTGTCCCTCTCACCAGTCGCTGTCCCTCTCACCAGGGTGAGTCGCTGTTCCTCTCAGCAGTCGCTGTCCCTCTCCCAGCAGTCGCTGTCCTCTCACCAGTCGCTGTCCCTCCTCACCAGTCGCTGTCCTCCCACCAGGGTGAGTCGCTGTCCCTCAGCAATCGCTGTCCCTCCTCATCAGTCACTGTCCCTCCCACCAGTCGCTGTCCCTCCTCACTCAGTCGCTGTCCCTCCCCATCAGTCACTGTTCCCTCCAGTTCAGCGGTCCCTCCCACCAGTCGCTGTCCCTCCTCACCAGTCGCTGTCCCTCTCACCAGTCGCCGTCCCTCTACCTGTCACTGTCCCTCCCACAGTCGCTGTCCCTCTCACCAGTCACTGTCCTCATCAGTCATTGGTCTCTCACCACCCCACCATCCCTCTCACCAGCCACTCTCCTTCTCACCAGTCGCTCTCCCTCTCAATAGCTGTTATCTTTCTCACTAGCTATCCCTTTCTCTAGTCATCATTCCTCTCTCTAGACATCATCCCTCTCACCAGCCGTTGTTCCTCTCACTAGCTATTACCTCTCTTACTAACCACTGTCCTTCTCACCACCCACCATCCTTCACACCACCCACCATCCCTCCCCACCACCTACCATCCCTCACACACACCCACCACCATCCCTCCCACCACCTACCATCCCTCACACCACCAACCATCCCTTTCTCACCACCTACCATCCCCTCCCACCACCTATGTACCATCCTGGGCACCACCACCATCCCCTCCCACCACCTGCACCATCTCTCACACCACCAACCATCCCTCTCACCACCTACCATCCCTCTCACCACTCACCATCCTCACACCATCCAACACCATCCCTCCCTCACCCACCATCCTCACACCACTACCATCCCTCCCACCACCTAACATCCTCACACCACCTCACCATCCCTCTCACTCACCTACCATCCCTCCCACCACCCACCATCCCACCACCCAACCATACCTCCTCACACCACCACCATCCCCCTCCCACCACCCACCTTTCCCCCCACCACCCCTCATACCCCCCTCTCCCTCACCACCTACCATCCCTCTCACCACCCACCATCCCTCCCCACCACCCACCATCCTTCTGGCACCACCACCATCCTCCCACCACCCACCATCCCTCACTCACACCCCTCCTCTCACCACCTACCATCCCTCTCACTCACCTACCACCTCCCACCACCCACCTTCCCCTCACCACCCCTCATAATTCTCCCACCACACCCACCATCCCTCCCTCACCACCTACCATCCTTCACACCACTCACCATCAATCCAACCACCTACCATCCCCCTCACCACCCCTCACACCCCTCTCACCACCTACCATCCCTCTCACTACCTACCATCCCTCACACCACCCACCATCCCTCACACCACTCACCATCCCTCTCACCACCTACCATCCCTCTCACTTACCCCCTTCACCCCTCCGTCTCCTGAGCCACTCATTACTAGTTGCTCTTAGCTGTGACGATGCCATAAAGAGGAGGGTCGCTCCACCATCGATCTCATCCCGCCAGGAGCACCGCGTCCGTCCGTCCGTTCATCCTGCCAGAGTAAACCCATCTGTATATCTCCATTAAAGTTGAAAAGTGTGTCGCCTTAGGGAAATATGGCAGTTAAATTCCCTCGTAAAATCTTTACGGCTTGGGGATAAGGTGATCCGAGCCTCAGGGCTGACTCGTGTTCCTCGTCCCTCCTTCCTTCCTCACCCCAACGTCTCCCCCTATAGTGACAGTCTGGCCTGGTCAGGTTTGGCTAACTGTTGGCCGTTTCTGGTCAGGCCTCTCCCACTCTCCCTTACCCCTCACATCTTCCTTCTCCTCCTCCCTCCCCCACTCCTTCCTTCAGTGCTTAGAACCTTAAAGCAGACTTAATTGATACGAGGGGCGTCTAATCCCCCCTCAGAGTATTTAGAACAAGTTACGCGGCTCTCAGGAAAACGTATAATCTTGTAAAGCGGCGCCTCAGTCAGCCGTCGGTAAACTGGTTCAAGACTCTGGTCCGCAGCGGCCAATATCGGCTGCTGGAACCCAGTAAAACCTCATGGAAAGTCCTGAATGGCTTCGAGGCTCCCAGGAGACCACTTCAGGGCTGGCCAGGGGAGACGGGAGATCGCGTTCTGTGGCTTCAATTTTTAACTAGTCCTTTCCGAGAGGTGGCGCCTGCGAGGAAGAAGGTCGCGCGCCCTCCGTCGTGTGCTGCGTGAGAAGGAGCTCCTGCCCCTTCAGGATGGTGCTGGAGCAAGTGGCTGGCGATGCTGGAGTTATGACCGTCTTCGATGACACCGAGTCGCTTAATCAGGCGTTATGGTCACTACTCCGCCACCAGCGCCCCCGGCTCCTCTTCCGCCTCCCCTGCTACCACTAACAGGCTTTATCCTTACCTGGCCAGGAGGTGCGCCTATGTAAAGAGAGAGAGTTACATAGACAGACAAAGAGAATGAGAATTATGCTTCATCCATTTCCTCAACCATAACGTGAGGTGTATTTATCTGTCTCGACTAAGATATTAAGTTCAGATACAAAGACACAAGTTAACTTTATATACACAGAGAATAATATACGCGGACCTTAAGTTAATAGTCCGAGGGTCACCGTAGTAATACCCGCACACTCACGGCCTGATAGTCTGAGCACCTCACTTGTTACACAGGCCGTCCACCGCCTCTAAGCGTGTACAGTACATATAAAAGTGTTGTAGCACAGTGGTAACACACTCGCCTCTCACCAGAACGTCCCGGGTTCGATCTCTTCTGAAGCCGGGTGTGAGAATGGTGTTGTCCAGTGTAACTCTACTGAATATTTCAGGTTCTCTCCAGGTATTCCAGTTTCCTCGTACACCTAACATGGGCCAGTGGTCGATGGCTCTCACTGCCCTTCTTGGGAGATTAAGTTAACCTATAACTGGTGGATCCGTCCAGTGTATAATCAATCCATCATCTCCTTACGGCCAGCGGGTTATCCACCTACGTGCGTTAGTCTTCAGATCAACAAACAGTCGTATAATAAAATATCCATCGAATTTGAAACTGAAATTTAAGCAAAATATTTACCCATAATCTTCCATATACAAAGTGAACCACAACAGCACTATTAACTTGGTTGTGTTAGGTTAGGTTAGGTTAGGTTCGGTTAGGTTGGGTTGGCCGAGGTTAGGTCAGGTGATGCATACTCGTCGAGGACTTGGAAAACAGTGACAACTAAAAACAACCTTAGAAGAACAACAGAAGGACCATAGTAATTGAGATATAACTCTTCCTGACCTCTCCCTCACCCCTTCCCTCTTCCTGACCTCCTCCCTCACCTCTTCCCTCTTCCTACCTCCTCCCTCATCCCTTCCTCTCACCTCTTCCTCTCTTCATTTTCCTCCTCCTCCTCCCTCACCCCTCTTACTCCAACACCACCTCCTCCCTCTTCACCCCCTCTTACCCAACCCCACAACCTCTTTCATCTACTCCCTCCCTCCTCCCTCTCCATCTCTCACCCCTCCCTCTCCCTTTCCCCTCACCGTGACCTCAGAGTACTGTACCTCAAACTCCCTAATACATGACGGAGGGAATTATCATTTTCTTCGCGTCTCTTCGCTTCCATATTACCTTCCCTAATACCCTGCAGTGAGCCCTTACCTCTAGCAAGATCCCTGACCATCAAGTGACCCCTAGGACCGTCTAGGGGCCGGCCTGGGACACTCTAATGGTCACCTGGGACTCATCAAGGGCTCACCTGGGACGTCTCACCTCACGTTACGGCAATGATAGAAAACGGAATATTATGTTAGGGGAAACTTCGTTGCTTTTAAGTGTTTGGTTGATGAGTGTTTGGTTGGTGTTTTAGTTGTGGTTCTAGAAGGTTCCTGAGAGAGAGAGATTTTAACTCATATGTAGAAACACAAAAGAACTTTTATCCTTAATCCTGAACCTTCTGGAACCACAACTAAAACATCAACCAAACACTCACCAACCAAACACTCACCAACCAAACACTCATCAACCAAACACTCACCAACCAAACACTCACCAACCAAACACTCCCACCAAACACTCACCAACCAAACACTGTATGTGTGTGTGTTTTCTAAACCCACTTCCTTACAACCCACGCCCACCACCACACTCAAGCCTACACCCACACCCACGCCCACAGTCATCCACCATCACGCCCGCGCCCACTCCCATCACCACCACTCACGCCTGCCACACCCACACCCCCTCACATCCACCACCACACCCACGCCAACACCCATCCACGCCCATCACTACCGACATCAATATCCACCTCACTCTATAAGATGTTGGTGACGGAAGACGTGCAGAGTAACATGAGAGACCATGCGTGACCGTGGGCGTGGGGCGTGGGGAGGACAAAACCACCCTACAGAGCCAGAAATTAATTTACCCTCGGAGTTTTCCAATATTTTTGACCTGATGATGATGATGAAGGTGGGTCCTCTCCCCTGTGTCTCCCCCTCCTGTGTGTCTCCCTCACCTGTGTCTCCCCTCACCTGTGTGTCTCCCTCTGCCTGTGTCTCCCCTCACCTGTGTCTCCCCCTTGCCCTGTGTCTCCCCTCCTGTGTCTCCCCTCACCTGTGTCTCCCCTCACCTGTGTCTCCCCCTTACCTGTGTGTCTCCCTCACCTGTGTCTCCCTCACCTGTGTCTCCCTTACCTGTGTGTCTCCCCTCACCTGTGTCTCCCCTCACCTGTGTCTCCCCTCCACCTGTCTGCCTCCTGTGTGTCTCCCCATCACCTGTGTCTCCCTCACCTGTGTCTCCCTTGCCTGTGTGCTCTCCCCTCACCTGTGTCTCCCCCTCCTGTGTCTCCACTCCTGTGTCTCCCCTCCTGTGTCTCCCCCTTGCCTGTGTGTCTCCCCTCACCTGTGTCTCCCCTCACCTGTGTCTCCCCTCACCTGTGTCTCCCTTACCTGTGTGTCTCCCTCACCTGTGTCTCCCCTCACCTGTGTCTCCCTCACCTGTGTCTCCCCTTACCTGTGTGTCTCCCTCACCTGTGTGCTCCCCCTTACCTGTGTGTCTCCCCCTACCCTGTGTGTCTCCCCTTACCTGTGTGTCTCCCCCTCCCCTGTGTCTCCCCTCACCTGTGTCTCCCCTTGCCTGTGTCTCCCCTGCCTGTCTCCCCTCACCTGTGTCTCCCCTTACACCCCAATGGCCTTCTCCCCTCCTGTGTCTCCCCACCTGTGTCTCCCCTCGCCTGTACCCTTACCTGTGTGTCTCTCCCCTCACCTGTGTCTCCCCTCACCCCCTGTGTCTCCCCTCACCTGTGTCTACCCTCACCTGTGTCTCCCATCACCTGTGTCTCCCTCTCACCTGTGTCTCCCCCTTACCTGTGTGTCTCCCCTCTTATTAATGCTCCCCTCACCTGTGTCTCCCCTCACCTGTGTCTCCCCTCACCTGTGTCTCCCTCACCTGTGTCTTCCCCTCACCTGTGTCTCCCATCTACCCTGTGTCTCCCCTCACCTGTGTCTCCCTTACCTGTGTGTCTCCCCTCCTGTGTCTCCCCTCTTGCATGTCTCCCCCTCACCTGTGTGTTCTCCCCTCACCTGTGTGTCTCTCCCATCTGCTTGTGTCTCCCCTCACCCCTATGTCTCCCCCTTGCCTGTGTGTCTCCCCTGCCTGTCTCCCCTCACCTGTGTCTCCACTCTGCATGTTTTCCCCTCACCTGTGTGTGTCTCCCCTCACCTGTGTCTCCCCTCTGTCTGCTCCCCCACCTGTGTGTCTCCCCTCACCTGTGTCTCCCCTCACCTGTGTCTCCCCTCCTGTAGCCCTCCCCTCACCTGTCTCCCATCACCTGTGTCTCCCCTCACCTGTGTGTCTCCCCTCCACCCCTGTCTCCCTCACCTGTCTCCCCCTCACCTGTGTCTACCCTCACCTGTGTGTCTCCCCTCACCTGTGTCTCCCTCTTCCTGTGTCCTCCCCCTCACCTGTGTCTCCCCTCACCTGTGTCTCCCTCACCTGTCTCCCTTGCCTGTGTGTCTCCCTCCTGTGTCTCCCCTCACCTGTGTCTCCCACTGCCTGTGTTTTTCCCCTCTACCTGTGTGTCTCCCCTCACCTGTGTCTCCCCCTCCACCTGTGTCTCCCCTTACCTGTGTGTCTCCCCTCCTGTGTCTCCCCTCACCTGTGTCTCCCCCTCCTGTGTCCTACCTCACCTGTGTGTCTCCCCATCTGCCTGTGTCCCCTCACCTGTGTCTCCCCTTGCCTGTGTCTCCCCCCTCACCTGTGTCTCCCCTCACCTGTGTCTCCACTCACCTGTGTGTCTCCCCTCACCTGTGTCTACCTCACCTGTACTCCCCTCACCTGTCCTCCCCTCACCTGTGTCTCCCCTCCTGTCTCCCCTCACCTGTGTCTCCCCTCACCTGTGTCTCCCCTCACCTGTGTGTCTCCCTCACCTGTGTCTACCCTCACATGTGTGTCTCCCATCACCTGTGTCTCCCCTCACCCCATGTCTCCCTCACCTGTGTCTCCCTCACCTGTGTCTCCCACTCACCTGTGTTTCCCCTCACCTGTGTCTCCCTCACCTGTGTCTCCCCCCTCACCCCTGTGTCTCCCTTACCTGTGTGTGTCTCTCCCCTCACTGTGTCTCCACTCCACCTGTGTTTTTCCCCTCACCTGTGTCTCCCTCACCTGTGTCTCCCCTCCTGTGTCTCCCCTTTGTGTGTCTCCCCTCACCTGTGTGTCCCCTCACCTGCATGTCTCCCCCTCCTGTGTCTCCCCTTACCTGTGTGTCTCCCCTCACCTGTAATGCTCCCCCTCACCTGTGTCTCCCCTCACCTGTGCTGCCCCCTCCTGTGTGTTCCCCTCACCTGTGTCCCATCACCTGTGTCTCCCCTCACCTGTGTCTCCTCACCTGTGTCTCCCTTACCTGTGTGTCTCCCCCTCACCTGTTGTCTCCCCTCACCTGTGTCTCCACTCACCTGTGTTTTTCCCCTCACCCATGTGTCTCCCATCACCTGTCTCCCCTCACCTGTGTCTTTCCCCACACCTGTGTGTCTCCCTCACCTGTGTTTCCCCTCACCTGTGTCTCCCCTCACCCCTGTGTGTCTCCCATCACCTGTGTCTCCCCCCTCACCTGTGCCACTTACCTGTGTGTCTGTCCCCTCCTGTGTCTCCCCTCACTGTGTCCCTCACCTGTGTCTCCCCTTACCTGTGTGTCTCCCCTCTGCCTGTGTCTCCCCTCACCTGTCCTTCCCTCACCTGTCTCCCTCACCTGTGTCTCCCCCTCACCTGTGTCTCCCCTCACCTGTGTTTTTTTCCCCCTCACCCCCTGTGTCTCCACTCCTGTGTTTTTCCCCTCACCTGTGTCCTCTCCCCTTACCTGTGTCTCCCTCACCTGTGTCTCCCCCTCACCTGTGTCTCCCCTCACCTGTCTCCCTCACCTGTGTCTCCCCCTCACCTGTGTTTTTCCCCCCCTCACCTGTGTCTCCACTCCACCTGTGTTTCCCTGTGTCCCTTTGCCTGTGTCTCCCTCACCTGTCTCCCCTCACCTGTGTCTACCTCACCTGTGTCTCCCCTTACCTGTGTCTCCCCTCACCTGTGTCTCCCCTCACCTGTGTCTCTTCCCCTCTGTGTCTCCCCTCCCACCTGTGTCTACCCCTCCCCCTGTGTCTCCCCTTGCACATGTGCCCCCCCCTCACCTGTGTCTCCCCTCACCACTGTGTCTCCCTATGCCTGTGTCTCCCCTCCTGTGTCTCCCTTACCTGTGGTGCCCCCCTCACCTGTGTCTCCCTTACCTGTGTCTCCCCTCACCTGTGTCTCCCCTCACCTGTGTCTCCACTCCTGTGTTTTCCCTCACCTGTGTGTTCCCTCACTTGTGTATCTCCTTCCGCGCATACAGGACACAGGTAAGAACACGAAATTTGAGACAGAGTGTGAAATGGTGAAAGTGAACCTGGGTGAGCCTGAGGTGAGGGACGCAGGTGAGCTGGTGAGACACCAGGTGTGGTAGTGGCATTAAGTTTGGTGAAATGTGAAATTGGAAGGAGACACAGTGAAATGAGACACAGGTGTGAGACACAGATGAGGATATCTATAATTATGGTTTCTGGGATAATCAATTAATTTTTTTTTTTTATATTACCATCAACTGAAGGAAGAGAACTAGTAGAGGATTGTTGTAGCTCCTGGCACCTCATTCATTACCCAGGATGAGGGGAAACGGCTGAGGGGAGAACCTACACACACACACACACACATACACACATACACACACCCAAAAAAAATAGATAGTTACACCGTGTGATAGATGATGGTGGGAGTCATTCGAACCTTTCCCCTTCGAAGGATGACACTTCCGAGGGGTTGAAAAACAGGTGTCCAGAACCCTCACGTGAGATAAGCCAGTAAGGGGAAAGGGATAGTGAGGGGAACAAAAGAGTTGGTCACGGGTCCACTGTCGTATTACCAGAGAAAACTAAGGATTTTAAGTGTTTATGTAGTGTGTGTGTGGGGTGTGGGGGGTGGGGGGGGTGTGGGGGGGGTACTTTCTGGGAGGGTGAGGGGAAAGTTGCTAGATGGATGGTAGTGAGGGGAAAGACGGGAGAGGTGAGGGAAATATAATAAAGAGGATAGATGGAGAGAGAATGTTGGAGGAGAGGGGAATGATGGTGGAGAGGGGAAAATGGTTAGTGGTAGGGGGTGGTGGAGGAGAGTGAGGGGAAAAAAGAGGGAGGGAGGGAGGGAAGGAGGGGAGAAAGAGGATGGATGGTAAAAGAGTATGGAATGAGTGAGTGTTGGAGGGAGAGGACGAGGATAGATGGCTGGTAGTGAAGAGAGAGAGATTAATTTTTACCAAGAGAACACAATTGGGAGAGATTGAAAGAGAAGAAAAAGAGAATGTGAGATAATTAATGGAACAGGGAGGGGAGAGGAAGAGGAACGAGGAAGAGATAAGGAAGGAGAGAGACAATGAGGTTTAGTAAAGAAGAAAAAGATGGATAAGAGGAAAGACAGATGAGAGAGAATTGTGAGAAAATAGAGAGAGAACGTTGAATTGGAGGCGGAGAGAGAGAGAGCTTATACCCAGTTCCAACCTCACTATACGACCCCCCAAAAAGCCATTACCTTAAGACAATGGCCCACGTCTCAGTGCCATTGAGAGTGCCATTGACCTTGTGTGTACGTGTATGATGCCGTCCCGTCACCACCGATCTACACACACACACACACACACACACACACACACACGAGGGAGAGATTCTCAAGTACTCTCTCTCTCTCTCTCTCTCTCTCTCTCTCTCTCTCTCTCTCCTCTCTCTCTCTCTCTTTGTTTACTTACCGTGGATCTCTGCATTCGTTCATTCGTGTTCGTGTGTCCGTATGTTAGTGTGCCCGTGCGTGTGACTGTTCTCCTAAAGGCTGGTGCTGTTCGCTGGGGAGTGTTTGATGGCTGTTTGGATAGAGTCAATTGCTGTTGTTTGTGTCTCTCTCTCTTGATCTGCCTCTCGACACCTTACCACATACCACATCACCTCACCACACACCACATCACCTCACCACACATTACACACCTCACCACACACCACATCACCTCACCACACATTACACACCTCACCACACACTACACACCTCACCACACACTACACACCTCACCACACATTACACACCTCACCACACACTACACTCTGTACTACCACCACACCCCTCACCACACACCACACTACCTCACCACACATTACACAGTACACACCTCACCACCACACCCCTCACTATCACCACATCCCACACCATAAGAACATAAGAATGGAGGAAACTGCAGCGGGCCTATTGGCCCATACTGGACAGTCTCGTTTACACCCAACCCCTATCGCTCATATATCCACCCAACCTATGTTTGAAGTTATCCAGCATATTCGAGTTAATGATGATGTTTGGTAACTTTTTCCACTCACCCACTACTCTATTTCCAAACCAACGTTTACCTATTTCGCGCCTAAATCTAAATTTGTCTAATTTAAAACCATTGTTACGCCTGGTTGGATAGTTTGAGTACCTTTGTAATGTCCCCTTTGTTTAACCCTGACTTCCATTTATACACCTCGATCATATCGCCCCTCACTCTACGTCTCTCGAGGGAGTGCAAATTAAGATGCTTTAACCTGTCTCTATACTCAAGGTTCCTAATGCCCGGGATTAGTCTTGTCATTTTCTTCTGAATTTTTTCCAAGGATTTTATATCCATTCTGTAATACGGTGACCAGAATTGAACTGCGTAATCCAAGAGGGGTCTCACAAGCGCAAGATATAGTAGTTTTTTGATGAACTCGCTAGTCTTGTAACTAACACTCCTTTGTATGAACCCAAGTACTTTATTCGCCTTGTTTCGAGCAAATACACATTGTTTACTTGGCTTAAGGTTCCTACTTATCATTACTCCTAAATCTTTCTCGCAGTCGGATTTCTCAATAACATCGTTGTTCATCTGGTAACTGGTTTCCCTGTTTACATCTCCTATACTGAGTACTTTACATTTGTCCACATTGAATTTCATCTGCCATTTTTCGGACCATTCGAAATTTTTTTTTAGATCTTCCTGTAGTTTTGCGGAGTCCTCGTCAGATTTAATTACACGTCCTAATTTAGTGTCATCAGCAAATTGACTTATGTTGCTGTCTATGCCGATATCAATGTCGTTTATGTATATAATGAATAATAATGGTCCAAGTACTGAGCCTTGGGGAATTCCATTAATGACGTTCCTACTCACCATACACCACATCCACACCACCTCACCACACCCCTCACCACACCCCACACCACCTCACCACACCCTCACCACACCCACACCTCCACACCACCTCACCCACCCTACACCCCTCTACACACTACAAAAAAATACCTACACATACCACTCTCCCCCCCCAAAAAAAAAAACATCCCTAACACACATATTTCTTACGGTCGAAAACCTCCCTCCTAGATACAACCATTCACCCCCTTACAGATCCAGGAAATTACGCTCTGTATATTTTCTGTTGACAAAGACCAAGAATATGTTTACAAGACTACCAACCACTGTCTCTCTATCCTCTATTCACCGTCAGTAGTGGGTCTAGCCAGGTGAAAGGACGCACTTATCCGCTGGTTGGATAGGCGGTGGTCGAGTTCCTTCGTCAGGTGGCGTGACAAAAGGTGTGAGTGAGGTCAGGTTAACGAGGTCACTGGCAGGTAAGTTTTGTTGTTGATGAGCGGCGGCGGATGTAAGGTGGAGGCGATGATGGAGGCGATGATGGTGGTGGTGATGGTGGTGGTGATGGTGGTGGTGGTGGTGATGGTGGTGGTGGTGGTGATGATGGTGGTGGTGGTGAGCATGGTGATGGTGGTGTGAGCGATGTGGTGGTGGTGTGGTGGTGATGGTGGTGGTGATGAGTAGTGATGATGTTGGCGATGATGGGTGAGGTGGTGGTGGTGGTGGTGGCGATGATGGTGGTGGTGATGGTGGTGGTGATGTAATTGGCAATTGGTGGTGGCGATGATGGTGGGTGATGGTGTGGTGATGGTGGTGGTGTGGTGATGGTGGTGGTGATGGTGGTGGTGATGGTGGTGGTGGTGGTGGCGATGATGGGTGGTGGTGATGATGATGGTGGTGGTGATGGTGGTGGTGATGGTGGTGGTGGTGGTGATGGTGGTGGTGGTGATGGTGGTGGTGGTGATGGTGGTGGTGGCGATGATGGTGGTGGTGATGGTGGTGGTGGTGGTGATGATGATGGTGGTGGTGATGGTGATGATGGTGATGATGGTGATGATGGTGATGGTGATGATGGTGATGATGGTGACAATTTACCTTATTTACCTGGTGGAGATACTTGTATGTTTATAATAATATTAACAAGTACACGACAAATAAAGCCACTCCCTCCTGCCTCTCTCCTCAGCATCACTTCACCTGCACGTCTCTCAGCTCTCCCAGGACCAGGTATGTGGACAGGTAACAAGTGATCTGCCATAGCAATAATTCCCTTTTATTCACCTTACGATATTATTACAACTTATGAGATAAATTACTGATAAAAACTAAACTATTTGATTATTTCAGTAATTTCTCTCTGATTTATTACGCCCTTATGAACAGCTTCACCGGGTCAACATAAGACCAACCAACACCCACAATACCCGAGCAAAAACAACCCTTCTAGGTCATACACCATAAGGCTTAAAACCCCTTAATGCTGCTTATGGCTTTCTTACACGAAATTGGGGCCGCAGAAGTTAACATAGTGTTATTAGTTCCGCTTAGCATGATGGGTAAGGGATAGGAAGAAGACCTTATGAGAGGAGGTATTAAGGGTCGTTTTGGTAGTTGTTCTATTGTGTGGGCTAAGTCTTTCTTGTGTTTTGAGTTAGTTAAAGTGACAATGAAGTGAGTTAATCAATAAATATTTGTATATTATATACCCTGTGTGTGTGTGTGTGTGTGCGTGTGTGTGTGTGTGTGTGTGCGCGCGCGTGTGTGTGTGTGTGCGTGTGTGTGTGTGTTGTTCAGAGAGTTGAATATAGATAGACTTAACTTAGACAATTCCATGCACGGGCGGACACACACACAACACATACACACACACACACACTCAACACACACACACACACACACACTCAACACACACACACACACACATACACAGACACACACACACAACACAGCACACACACACACACAACACACACACAAACACACATACACAGACACACACACACACACATACAACACACACACAACACTACTTACACACACACACACACACACACACACATGCACAGACACACACACACATACAACACACACACAACACACACACATACAGACACACACACACACACACACACACACACACACACACACACACACACACACACACACACACACACACACACTAGTATTACTATTTCAAGAAGTTGTTTGTGTGTTAGGAAATATTAAACCAAAGCTGCTGTGTGGGTCAGGTTAATATCCAGTCATCACCCTCATCTCCTATAAATAAAACTATTGTTGTTGTTGTTGTTATTTATTTATTGAATAGTGAGTGGTGAGTAGTAAAACAGTGAGTAGTGGTAATTAACGATATTATTGTTATTATTGTTATTATTATTGTTATTATTATTAGTGGCAGTGAGTAGTAGTGGTAGTGAATGTTGTTGTTGTTGTTGTTGTTATTTATTAATTGAGTGGTGATGGTGGTGGTGAATGTTGTTGTTGTTGTTGTTGTTGTTATTGTTATTAATTGAGTAATGTTGTTATTGTTATTGTTATTGTTGTTGTTATTTATTGGTGGTGGTTGTTGTAATTGATGTTTGTTTTTGTTGTTGTTGTTGTTGTTGTTGTTGTTGTTGTTGTTGTTGTTGTTGTTGTTGTTGTTGTTGTTGTTATTGTTGACATTATGGATCGCCCCCCCAAAAAAAAATCTAAGATGGTTCATTCTTCTGTTTTGGGGAATTTGTAATAATATTTAATTTTTTTCATTGCTTAAATATGTTCAACTCGAAGGAAAATTTTACTGTATATAATTTCAGTTGTTAGTGTTCCTTTAACTCTTGCATGTTGCGTCACTTTATAAATCAATGTTACTCTTAGGTTAGGTTAGGTTAGGTTAGGTTAGGTTGGGTTAGGTTAGGTTAGGTTGGGTTAGGTTGGGTTAGGTTAGGGTAGGTTAGGTGTAAATTGGTGCCTAACTTTGCAGTTTTAGGAGTGAAGACGGTCGAGTACAGTGCCAGCCAGGTAGCCTAATGACCCTAATGAAGAAATATAACTACACACACACACACACACACACACGCACACACGCACACACACACACACACACACACACACACACACACACACACACACACACACACACACACACACAGACACACACACCCAACAAGAAATACCTGGCCTGGACAGTGGTGCTGTATCACCACCTGGCACCCCTTTAGCGGTTCATGTCGTGGCAGGTAAACTAACTCTCCTCCTCCCTCCCTCCTCCTCCTGACCCACACCAGACCCGCTGCTGCCCTAACCTGATATACTGTACAGTCTATTAGAAATATATGTGTGTGTGTGTGTGTGTGTGTGTGTGTGTGTGTGTGTGTGTGTGTGTGTGTGTGTGTGTGTGTGTGTGTGTGTGTGTGTGTGTGTGTGTGTGTGTGTGTGTGTGTGTGTGTTGGAGGGGGGGGGAGGTGGCTGAGTTCGTCTTTGTATGTGTCCATGTGTAGGTTTGTTTGTGTGTATGTCTGTATGTGTATGTTTGTGTAGCATAGGTATAGGTGACGTAACACATGTGAAGGTGACGTAACACAGGTGAAGGTGATGTACAGGTGAAGGTGACGTAACACAGGTGAAGGTGACGTAACACAGGTGAAGGTGATGTAACCCAGGTGAAGGTGATGTAACACATGAAGGTGACAACACAGGTGAAGGTGATGTAACACAGGTGAAGGTGATGTAACACATGAAGGACGTAACAGGTGAAGGTGATAACCCAGGTGAAGGTGATGTACAGGTGAAGGTGATGTAACCCAGGTGAAGGTGATGTAACATGAAGGTGACGTAACACAGGTGAAGGTGATGTAACCCAGGTGAAGGTGATGTAACCCAGGTGAAGGTGATGTAACCCAGGTGAAGGTGATTAACACATGTAGTGACGTAACACAGGTGAAGGTGATGTAACACAGGTGAAGGTGATGTAACACATGTAGTGACGTAACACAGGTGAAGGTGATGTAACCCAGGTGAAGGTGATGTAACACATGTGAAGGTGACGTAACACATGTGAAGGTGATGTAACACAGGTGAAGGTGATGTAAACCTAGGGAAGGTGATAACACATGTGAAGGTGACGTAACACAGGTATAGGTGACGTAACAGGTGAAGGTGACGTTACACAGGTGAAGGTGACGTAACACATGTGAAGGTGACGTAACACAGGTGAAGGTGATGTAACCCAGGTGAAGGTGATGTAACACATGTGAAGGTGACGTAACACAGGAAGGTGACAACACAGGTGAAGGTGATGTAACACAGGTGAAGGTGATGTAACACAGGTGAAGGTGACGTAACACAGGTGAAGGTGATGTAACACAGGTGAAGGTGATGTAACACAGGTGAAGGTGGATGTACACAGGTGAAGGTGACGTAACACATGAAGGTGACGTAACACAGGTAAAGATAACCCAGGTGAAGGTGATGTAACACATGTGAAGGTGACGTAACACAGGTGAAGGTGATGTAACCCAGGTGAAGGTGATGTAACATGGGAAGGTGACGCACAGGTGAAGGTGACGTAACACAGGTGAAGGTGACGTAACACAGGTGAAGGTGACGTAACACAGGTGAAGGTGATGTAACACAGGTGAAGGTGACGTAACAATGGTGAAGGTGACGTTACACAGGTGAAGGTGACAACACAGGAGTGGCGTAACACAGGTGAAGGTGACGTAACACAGGTGAAGGTGACGTAACACAGGTGAAGGTGACGTAACACAGGTGAAGGTGACGTAACACAGGTGAAGGTGACGTAACACAGGTGAAGATGACGTAACAGGGAAGGTGACAAACACAGAAGGTACGTAACACAGGTGAAGGTGACGTAACACAGGTGAAGGTGACGTAACACAGGTGAAGGTGACAACACAGGTGAAGGGACGTAACACAGGTGAAGGTGACGTAACACAGGTGAAGGTGACGTAACACAGGTGAAGAAGTGACGTAACACAGGTGAAGGTGACGTAACACAGGTGAAGGTGGCGTAACACAGGTGAAGGTGACGTAACACAGGTGAAGGTGACGTAACACAGGTGAAGGTGATGTAACACAGGTGAAGGTGGCGTAACACAGGTGAAGGTGATGTAACACAGGTGAAGGTGACGTAACACAGGTGAAGGTGATGTAACACAGGTGAAGGTGATGTAACACAGGTGAAGGTGATGTAACACAGGAAGGTGATGTAACACAGGTGAAGGTGATGTAACACAGGTGAAGGTGGCGTAACACAGGTGGGTGATGTAACACAGGTGAAGGTGATGTAACACAGGTGAAGGTGATGTAACACAGGTGAAGGTGATGTAACACAGGTGAAGGTGGTGTAACACAGGTGAAGGTGATGTAACACAGGTGAAGGTGATGTAACACAGGTGAAGGTGATGTAACACAGGTGAAGGTGGCGTAACACAGGTGAAGGTGATGTAACACAGGTGAAGGTGATGTAACACAGGTGAAGGTGATGTAACACAGGTGAAGGTGACGTAACACAGGTGAAGGTGACGTAACACAGGTGAAGGTGACGTAACACAGGTGAAGGTGATGTAACACAGGTGAAGGTGATGAACACAGGTGAAGGTGGCGTAACACAGGTGAAGGTGATGTAACACAGGTGAAGGTGATGTAACACAGGTGAAGGTGATGTAACACAGGTGAAGGTGATAACACAGGTGAAGGTGTGGCGTAACACAGGTGAAGGTGATGTAACACAGGTGAAGGTGATGTAACACAGGTGAAGGTGATGTAACACAGGTGAAGGTGACGTAACACAGGTGAAGGTGACGTAACACAGGTGAAGGTGATGTAACACAGGTGAAGGTGATGTAACACAGGTGAAGGGTGATGTAACACAGTGAAGGTGATGTAACACAGGTGAAGGTGATGTAACACAGGTGAAGGTGACGTAACACAGGTGAAGGTGACGTAACACAGGTGAAGGTGATGTAACATAGAAGGTGACAACACAGGTGAAGGTGACGTAACACAGGTGAAGGTGATGGAAGGTGATGTAACACAGGTGAAGGTGACGTAACACAGGTGAAGGTGATGTAACACAGAAGGTGATGTAACACAGGTGAAGGTGACGTAACACAGGTGAAGGTGATGTAACACAGGTGAAGGTGATGTAACACAGGTGAAGGTGACGTAACACAGGTGAAGGTGATATAACACAGGTGAAGGTGATAACACAGGTGAAGGTGATGTAACACAGGTGAAGGTGACGTAACACAGGTGAAGTGACGTAACACAGGTGAAGGTGATGTTACACAGGTGAAGGTGACAACACAGGTGAAGGTGATGTAACACAGGTGAAGGTGATGTAACACAGGTGAAGGTGATAACACAGAAGGTGACGTAACACAGAAGGTGACGTAACACAGGTGAAGGTGATAACACAGGTGAAGGTGATGTAACACAGGTGAAGGTGACGTAACACAGGTGAAGGTGATATAACACAGGTGAAGGTGACGTAACACAGGTGAAGGTGAGTAACAGGTGAAGGTGACGTAACACAGGTGAAGGTGATGTAACACAGGTGAAGGTGACGTAACACAGGTGAAGGTGATGTAACACAGGGTGACAACACAGGTGAAGGTGACTGTAACACAGGTGAAGGTGACGTAACACAGGTGAAGATGTAACACAGGTGAAGGTGATGTAACACAGGTGAAGGTGACGTAACACAGGTGAAGGTGATGTAACACAGGTGAAGGTGATGTAACACAGGTGAAGGTGACGTAACACAGGTGAAGGTGATGTAACACAGGTGAAGGTGATGTAACACAGGTGAAGGTGACGTAACACAGGTGAAGGTGACGTAACACAGGTGAAGGTGACCTTCTAGGACCCTCCCCTGGCTGTCACCTTAATAACCTGCCACATATTTTAGCTGCTGAAGAATGTTGGAGCTGCGTCATAAAGGTGGTGACTTGCTGCAGGGAGAGGGGCGAGTGGGAGAGGGAGAGGGAGTGGAGGGAGGGTGTGTGGGAGGAATGAGAGGGAGGAGGTGAGGAAGAGGTAAGAGAGAGAAGGGAGGATGAGAGGGAAGAGGGGAAGTGGAAGAGGGAGAGGGAGTAGGTGGAAAAGGTAGTGAAGAGTAAGAGAAGGAGAAGGAAGTGAGAGGGGGAGAGGGGATTGAGAGGGAAGGCTTAAATGAATATGCCTTCATTTTCTTATACACTAAACAAGTCCTCCCCTCTGTGTGTGTGGTGTGTGTGTGTATGTGTGTGTGTGTGTGTGTGTGTGTGTGTGTATGTGTGTGTGTGTGTGTGTGTGTGTGTGTGTGTGTGTGTGTGTGTGTGTGTGTGTGTGTGTGTTTTTCTATTTCTACTAAACTATACCATTAATAAAACAACAAATAATTCCTTTTCATTTATTTCTCAAACACCTTTTTTTTTCACTCACCAAAATTTATCAAACTTTTTTTTCAGAATATTCGAGTTATTTATTAATTACTGTAGGAGCCTAAGACTGTAGGGAGATATACAACAGAACGAAGGAATTCCAATTTACCCTCAATATACATAGTGGTTTGGTAGGGGGAGAGGAGGGGTAGGAGGAGGAAGGGTGGTTAGAGGAGAGGGGGGTGGGGGAGAGGGAGAAGGAGGGAAGAGAAATAAGAATAGAAGGGCTGGAGATAGGAAGAGAGAGAGGGACAATAGGAAGAAATCAATTGGTATTATTTCCACTTTGGGGATGAGATAAAAAAAAAACTCTGGGAAATAAGAAATTAATTGATATTTCTTAGTGTGAAGTCAAGCACAAACCCTGAAATTACAGACCAATTCAAGACGTCTTTTTTTCAGGTCTCAAACAATTAAAAAAAAAGAAAATACAAAATAAAACAATTATTTAAAGACCAATCCATAAGTCTTTAGGTCTTGGCGTCGAAAAATCTCAAGATCATAAAGACCAATTCGTAAAATCAGAGACCAATTTCTATTATATCTCCCCAGGACCTAGACGTCGAAAATACCGAGTGACCAGAGACCAAACACCCCTACAACTCTCCAGAACTACAGCCAAACTACGCAGTCGTATCAGCAGGAGACAACAACCACGACCATTTCACCAGGTGGTCGTTCCTTCAGCCGTCGTACTAACAGGCACAAGTGGGGGCATTACCAGACGATGGTAGACCGTAGCGAAACACACCTGCAAGATTCACCTGTCTGGGGATAAACAGGTGTTAATGGCTCCGGGAACCTGTTAACCCCCGAGTGATCCCCAGGTAAGTGTACAGGTAGGGCGCTCTAGTTCACCTGCAGGAGATACAGGTGACCCCGGGGCTGTGGTTGTATCTTAGTGTAAGAACTCTCTGGGGAAATCAAGTTCCTGTTCTGGTCAAGGCATAGTGACCCATGATGGTCCTGTGTGTGGGGGGTGCTTATATGTGCATGTGGGTATGTGTAGGGGAAGTGTGTATGGTGGGGGGTAGAGTAAGGTACATGTTGATGCTAGAGGCAGTAGGGAGGGAGGAAAGAAGAGGGAGAGGTAGAAGGAGAAGGGAGGAAAGAGGTAAGAGGGAGGAAAGAGGCGAAGGAGGAGGAGAAAGAAGAGTAGAAGAATGAAGTAGGAGTAGGAGGAAAACGTTTCTTGTTCGCCTTATCGTATGTGGGTGAGAGAAAGGGGAGACGAGAAAAAAGAAGAGAACTAGAAAGAGATGAGGAAGAGGGTGAGAAGGAAGGAAAGGAGACAGGGAAGTCAAGGAGACAATAAATGAGGAAGAGATTGAGGGGAAGGGAAGGAGAGAAGGGAAGGAAGGGAAGGAGATAAGATAAAAAAGAAAGAGGGAAAGGAGAAGAAGAAGAAAATGAAGAAGTAGAAGGGGAGAAACTGGATGAAGGAGGAGAAAGCAAAAGAATGGAATTGGGAAAAATTAAGAGAGAGAGACAGGAAGGAAGGGAAGGAATAAGAGGATAACAAGACAGAGGATGAAAGGAAGAAAGAAAGGAGAAAGAGGTGGAGGTAAACAAGAAGAGAGGGTAGGAAGAGGTGTATAAGGAGAAGAAGAGAGGGGAATGAGGAGGAGGAGGAGGAGGAGGAGGAGGAGGAGATAATGATACGAGAGAGAAGAAGAGAGAGAGAGAGAGAGAGAGAGACGCCCCTACTAGCATCCATGAATTAATAGCTGTCTTCCTAGTACAAAGAGAAATATTACTCCAGTTACTAGATAAATAGAGCAAGATAAATTACATTAAATTTGTGTATTCCTCACTATTACTCTCTCTGTCTGTCTGTCTGTCTGTCTGTCTGTCTGTCTGTCTGTCTGTCTGTCTCTTCTCTTTTTTATCTATATTCCTACATCTCTCTCTCTCTCTCTCTCTTCCACTGGAGCCACTCGGCCACAACCAATACCCAATCGGTTTCCAGTCAGTCTGTCCACCACTGTGAGCTGGTGTGTGCCCTTCCTCCTTTATCTCTTTTATTTTCTTCCTGTTCTACTTAATTTATGTCTCTCTCTCTCTCTCTCTCTCTCTCTCTCTCTCTCCTCTCTCTCTCTCTCTCTCTCCTCCTCCCTCTCTACAAACACAGTACAGAACTAACCATGCCCTAAGCCTTCATTTTAATATTATATTCAGCCCAAATGATTTAATTTAAAAATCCTGAATAATAATTTTCCGCCTCCTGATGACATTATTTCTGGTATATTTCTTTTTTCATTTTTAACCATTTTTTTTTTTTTCAAAGAATTAATTGGTTTTTTTAATTGGGGGGTCAATTTTAATAGTAACTTTGAAATGGTTATGGACAAAAACAAATTCTGTGACGGTCAAAAAAAAAATCCATTTGTCATCTACCATCAAGTCAGTTGCTCATTTGACCATCTAAATCCAGGTAAATTTATCAGATTTTTTAGTAATCTGTCAGGATTTATTCCATTTATTCTAACTGGCAAAAATAAATCCTCATGGGGTAAATAAAGGTTTATTTTCATTTATAAGAAGTAAAACCATAATTCACATCTACAGGATTTTCTAAACTTGCAAAAAATAAAGTAAAATTAATCCACTTAACAGCATAAGCCAGGTAGTCACTGTATAGGCCAGGTAGACACTGAATAAGCCAGGTAGCCACTGTATAAGCCAGGTAGACATTGAATAAGCCAGGTAGCCACTGCATAGGCCAGGTAGACACTGAATAAAGAGTAGTCACTGCATGGCCAGGTAGACACTGAATAACAGTGTACACTGTATAAGCCAAGATAGACATTGATAACCAGTGCCACTGAATAAGCCAGGTAGCACTGAATAAGCCAGATAGACTAGTATAAGCCAGGCAAGGGGGGTACACCTGTCACGCACACACACACACGCACACACACGCACACACACACACAAAATAGTAATGCTCCACCTAGCGACTCGGTGGTGACATTAAACCATCATCAATATGGAGACGGCGGATCAAAATTCAGACGCCATTAACACAGTCAATTACGTGGAGTATCAGTCGCTCGCGCCACTAATTGCCCACAGCCAACACTAGAGTAGAGAGGCGGTAGTGGTCAGCCAGTCAGCCAGTCAGTTCAAGAGTTTAATATATGTGTGAGGCTGTTTTGGGGTGTGTTTGTGTGTGTTTGTCTGTGTTTGTGTTTGTGTTTGTGTGTTTGTGTGTTGTGTGTGTGACCCCCTAAGTTGACCCTTAGATGTTGTGTGTGTGTGTGTGTGTGTGTGTGTGTGTGTGTATGTGTGTATGTGTGTCTGGTTTGTTTGTGTGTTTGTGTGTGAACCTCTTAAGTTGAACCCTTGGACCCTCAGACAGACAGACAGACAGAAAGACAGAAAAGCTTACGAGTAATGAGGTATAGTTTAGGTATGTGTTTTTCTTCTTTCAGTTTGTCTGTCTGTCTGTCTGTCCGTCTGTCTGTCTGTCTGTCTGTCTCTGTCTGTCTTTCCGTCTCTGGTTGTCCTGTCAAAATAACGTTGATATTATCTCTCTCTCTCTCTCCCTCTCTCCTCTCTTTCTTTCTCTCTCTCTCTCTCTCTCTCTCTCCTTTCTTTCTCTAATCCTATCTTTTCCTTCCTTTCCTCCATTCTTTCCTCCCTCTCCCCTTCACCCTCTACCACCACTAACACTACTACTCCCTCTCTTTATCCTTCCCTCTCCCTCTCCTTCCTTTTCCCTCCTTCTTCCTCCCTCCTTCCCTTCCTTCCATCCCCTTACCACTACTACTACACCCCCCCTATCTCTCCCTCCCCTCCCATCCACCTCCACCACACCCTACCACCCCAGACAGGCGTGGTAAATCACCCGGGTGTTGACGTACGTACGGTCTTGTACCAGAAACCCGTTCATTTACCCACCATATAAATGCAAATAGCAACTGGTTATTAATACACACCGCAGTTGCTGCTCAAGCCGCACCCACCCACCCATCCGCACCCGTAATTCTTTGATCATTCTCACAGCATTTAGTTCAAGGAGAGGCTGAGTCAGACGTTCTCTCATAATAGGTGAAGGAACGGTGATCAGCTGTAAGGTAGGAGGTGATGGGGAGGGTTTAGCTGAAGGATGATTTGATAGCTTTTGTTCTTGTTGAAAGGATGATGTTTAGCTGGAGGAGAAAGTTAAGTGATTTTGATTGGAAAGTTTTTTTTACTTATTGGTTTCCTTTTGTAGCTGTAGGAAAAAGCTAAACGGATGGGTGTTCTCCTGTAGCAAAAAATAAATAATAAATAAAATCCTAAAAGAACGGCTGAAAATGAGAACGACTGAAAGGACGTCCATCTACTGAAGAGGGGGAGATGGGGGGCAGAGGGAGGAAGGATTGAACGCCCCCTCTGCCCCCCCCGTCTACCATACAGCTGGCGGAGTTAGCTGAAGGAAAGCTATCAAGGACTACTCTACCCTGTGCCTCTTGATACACCACAGCTACTGCCGAAGGAGTGAGGGAGATTAGCTGACCTTGTCTTCTGCAACGTTTCTACAGGATTTTAGCTCTTGGAGGTACAGCTCAAGGGGGAGGCTACAAGGTTCAACTCAATGAGGAGGCTACGAGGTTCAACTCAATGAGGAGGCTACGAGGTTCAACTCAAGGGGGAGGCATGAAGTTCAATTCAAGGGGAGGCTATGAGGTTTAACTCAAGGAGGCTACAAGGTTCAACTGAAGGAGAGGCCACAAGGTTCAACTGAAGGAGGAGGCTACGAGGTTCAACTCAAGGAGGAGGCTACGAAGTTCAATTCAGGAGAGGCTACGAGATTCAATTCAAGGGGAGGCTACAAGGTTCAACTCAAGGAGGAGGCTACTGAGGTTCGACTCAACGGGAGGGCACAAGGTTCAACTCAAGGAGGAGGCTACAAGGTTCAACCTGGAGGAGGAGGCGAGGTTCAATTCAACTGGAGGCTACAAGGTTCAACTCAACGGAGGGGTACAAGGTTCAACTCTCCACCACCATACTGGAGTTAGCTGACGGAGGAAGTTAAGGACCCGTAACTTTAGCTGCTGGCGAAGGAGTGAAGGAAGAGAGGTAGGAAGGAGGGAAGGAGTAAAAGAATAGATAAGTAGAAGGAAGAATATAAATAAGAATTGAAGGATTAGAGGAAATGTAGAAGGAATGAATGCAGGAAGGAAGGAAGGAAGGAAGGAAGGAAGGAAGGAGGAAGGCAGGAGGGAAGGAAGGAAGGCAGGAAGAAGGAAGGAAGGAAGGAAGGAAGGAAGGAAGGAAGGAAGGAAGAAGGGGAAGGAAGGAAGGAAGGAAGGAAGGAAGGAAGGAAGCTACTGTACATCCTCCATCACACTACACCAACAATCCTTCACCCTTGGTCGTCATCATATCACCACTGGCCACCTGAGCCGAACACTGCCGTCACACCTCCTCCCCGCTTGTCCACAGGTGCGATTGGCCGTGAAATGGAGTGAAATGGAGTGAAATGGAGTGAGGAGGTGATATATTAATAGTGAGAATAATTAAAGGCTTCTCTCAACATCGCAACAATGCAGCTGAGACCGAGAGGTGGGCAGGTGGGGGCGGTGGTAGGAAATTCCCAGATGGCAGCGTTCGTGGCTAGATCCGTTCCCCTCGTTCCCACTCCTTCTCATTCATTCCCCCCTGTCCCACTCGTTCCATTCTTTAGCGTCCTTCCTCCGTTTCTATTTCCTCCTTCTCTCCTTCTTCTCTTCCTCTACCCCCTCCTCATTCATCCTCTCCCCCCTGCGGTTTAGGAATCACTGACTTCGACCGAACTTCCATTAACAAATGCGACAACACTGGTCTTCATAGGCGTGTGTGTCAAAGGAAATAATGAGAGAGAGAGAGAGAGAGAGAGAGAGAGAGAGAGAGAGAGAGAGAGAGAGAGAGAGAGAGAGAAATATATCTCACCTTGTAGAATTTGAAGATATTGACACACACACACACACACAACAAAAAATGATAATCACGAACATAAAAAAAACTCTCCTGCTGTTGAATCTTCTACATCGACTCACTGATGCTGTCCACTTTTCGATTTACATGCAGTCGGGCAAAGGAAGCAAATTATAACAAATATGCCTCGTGGTTATAGTGGCGTGTCGTAATGTTTCGTTCGTTGCATTAACCTTCGTTGTTCAGATTTCCTCCCTCCCCTCTAAGGCCTTCTCTCTCTCTCCTCCTCCTCCTCACCTCCTCCTCTCTTCCTTCCTCTCCTCCTCCTCCTTCCTCTCCTCTGTTGGGTGATGTCGGAAGTGAACGAAACTATTTGGGAATGAGTGAATGTTAAAGACTTCGAGGCCTCCTGAGTTTCAAGGGAGATAGGATGAACTGACTTTGAAATTATTTTGCATTGTTCTTAAGTTACACGTTTGCCAAGGGGAGGGGGAGGGGAGGAAAGGGAGGGGAGGGGGGTGAGAAGGGGGAGGGGTGAGGAAGGAGGAGGGAGAGGGAGGGGAGGGGAGGGGGAGGAGGTGAAGAGAGGAGGGAGGTGAGGGAGAAGGAGGAAACACTTTACACATATCAACTTGGCTCTTCTTTCCCTGCCTTCTTCCAGTCGCTGCAGCAAGAGAGAGAGTGAGAGAGAGAGAGAGAGAGAGAATCTATGCCATAATTTAGTGCATATAATCGAATCGCTGGTCAGGGAGAGGCACACGAATATGAATGTGTGTGTGTGTGTGTGTGTGTGTGTGTGTGTGTGTGTGTGTGTGTGTGTGTGTGTGTGTGTGTGTGTGTGTGTGTGTGTGTGTGAGTGTGTGTGTGAGTGTGTGTGTAATAATAATAAATGATGAACGGTTTATTGAAAGAGCATGGCATCCGGAAGGCTGAAAATATACAGTTACATAATTGGGGAATGGGTCTCTTGATTTACAAATAATATACTATACTATGATATATACTATACTATACTATACTATAAATATGATATATAATAACTAGGTGGGGAGAAGGTTATACTACAGGGCATTTCAACAAAGTGACAGTGCAAAAAGTAAGATTGACTGGGAGTGAATACACTGGTTGATTACAAGTTGTTGATAATTTTTACAATGGTTGGGACTGGGCTGTTCTACAGCGACTCGTCTTGTGCTCGTATGGGCTGGATGCGGTTGTGGCGAACAGCAATTCTCGGACGAGGGATCTCGGTGGTAGTAGGATGGTGTCGAGGATGGCGCAGAAGGTTCTGACCAAATTTGCAGATGGTGTGAGTGTGTGTGTGTGTGTGTGTGTGTGTGTGTGTGTGTGTGTGTGTGTGTGTGTGTGTGTGTGTGTGTGTGTGTGTGTGTGTGTGTGTGTGTGTGTCTGTCTGTCTGTCTCCCCTCGCCTCATCACCTAGGTAACATCTCCCCTCATTCTCAGGTAGCATCTCTCCTCACTTAGGTAGCATCTCCCCTCATCTCTCACTTCCTCAAGGTATATGCCCAACACCTGTCAGCCGTGACACCAATTACTCGTGACACCTTTGCCAACTGGGTGTCAAGTGTACAGAGAGGGGAGAGGAGGGGAGAAAGTGTGGGAAGACGAGGAGGGGGGAGAGAAGGAGGAGGAGGGGGGAGGAAGAACGGGGTGTCGTTGTAGAGGGAGGAAGAGGAGGAGGAGCAGGAGGAGGAGGAGGAGGAGAACTGGGTGTCATTGTAGAGGGAGGCGGAGAAGGAGGAAGGGGAGAGAAGGGGCATCTCAACAGGAGGAGGAAAAGTAGGAGAAGGAGGAGAAGTAGGGGAGGAGGAGGAGGAGGAGGAGGAGGAGGGAGGAGGAGGAGAGAGGAGGAGGCTTGGAGAAGTAGATAGGGAGGTGGTTGGAGAGGGTGCACTGTGGAAAGTAAGAAAGTAGAGAGATAAAGAGCCAGAGAGAGGGATAGAGAGGGAAAGAGAGGGGGATATAGTGAAAGAAAGAAAGAGGGTTAAAGAGAGAAATAGAGAGAGAATCAGAAATATAAAAAGAAGAGAGAAATAAAAAAAAGTAAAAATGAACAGAAGAGAGAGAGAGAGAGAGAGAGAGAGAGAGAGAGAGAGAGAGAGAGAGAGAGAGAGAGAGAGAGAGAGAGTACTGGTATAAACATGGTCAATGGGAACAAATTTAGCCAAATTACGGAGATGTTTGTGTCTATGAGTACCCCTGACCCCTGACCCCTGACCCATTGACCTCCCCTGCCCCTAACTAGACCCCTGACCTCCCTGCCCCTATGACCCCTGACCTCCCCCTGCCCCAACTGTGACCCCTGACCTCCTCTGCCCCCAACTTGACCCTGGACCTCCCCTGCCCCCTATGACCCCTGACCTTCCTGCCCCCAACTGTGACCCCTGACCTCCCTGCCCCATGACCCCTGACCTCCCCTGCCCCCTATGACCCTGACCTCCCTGCCCCAACTATGACCCCTGACCTCCCCTGCCCCAACTGTGACCCTTGACCCTCCCCTGCCCCCAATCAGACCCCTGACCTCCCCTGCCCCCAACTATGACCCCTGACCTCCCCCTGCCCCCAACTCTGACCCCTGACCTCTCCCCTGCCCCAACTATGACCTCGACTTCTCCCTGCCCCAACTCAGACCCTGACCTCCTGCCCCCTATGATCCTGACCTCCCTGCCCCAACTAGACCCCCTGACCTCCCTGCCTAATCAGACCCCTGACCTCTCCCCTGCCCCCAACTAGACCCCTGGACCTCCCCTGCCCACAACTGGGACCCCACCTCCTCCTGCCCCTATGCCCTGACCTCCCCCTGCCCTGACCCCTGACCTCTCCTATGATCCCTGATTCTCCCTGCCCCCAACTGCACCCTGACTTCCCTGCCCATAACTGTGACCCCTGACCTCTCCTGCCCCTATGATCCTGACCTCCCCTGCCCCCCACAGATGCCTGACCTCCCGCCCCTATGATCCCTGACCCTCCCCTGCCCCCACTGTGACCCCTGACCTCTCCCCACCCCTTTATGACCAAAGTAAAATACTGTTGGTTACGTCATTTCAGCTGATCTATTTTACTATGTGATAAAACTTGTGTATTTTGCTATTGTTAAGGGTTGGTATTGGGGGGAGGGAGGGAGGGAGGGAGGAGGGAAGGATGTAGGGATGATGGAGGGTGGAGGGAGGGAGGGATGGAGGGAGGGGAGGAGGGAGGAGGAGGGAGGGAAGGATGGAGGATGGAGGGAGGGAGGGAAGGTGATGGAGGGGAGGGAGGGATGGAGGGAGGGAGGGAAGGATGGAGGGAGGGAGGGAGGGAGAGGTGTGTCAGGGAAGGAGGGAAGGAGAGGTGTGTCAGGGAGGGAGAGGGTGATGCTAGTGGTGTATGGATAAGGAGAGTGTAAGAAGGGTAAGGAAAGGTGTTATTAGTGTGTGAGGGAGGTGTGAGGGAGTGTGAGGGGAGTAAGGAGGGAGTATGAGGGAAGTGTGAGGAGTATGAGGAAGTAAGGAGAAGTATGAGGGGAGTGTGAGGGAGGTGGAGGAGAAGGAGGGAAGTAGAGGGAGAAGGAGGAAGTATGAGGAAGTAATGAGGGAGTATGAGGAAGAATGAGGGAAGGAGGAGTATGAGAAGTATGAGGAAGTATGAGGGAGAAGTGAGGAGTAAGGGAAGGATTAGACAATATACGAGTGTTACAAATATATAAACCTGACTCACACAGATAAAAGATAAGATTATGTCTCATCTTTATCTTAGAGACGAGTGAGGAAGATTAACACCAAACAACTGATAACAACTTCTGACGTAAGAACCATTAATATCAAAGTGACAGGATTACGTCTTGGTGTTACGTCATGGTGGTATTACGTCATGGTGGTATTACGTCATGGTGGTATTACGTCATGGAGGTATTACGTCATGGAGGTATGTCATGGTGGTATTACGTCATGGTGGTATTACGTCATGGTGGTATTACATCATGGTGGTATTACGTCATTGTGTTAATACGTCATGGTGGTATTACGTCATGGTGGTATTACGTCATGGTGGTATTACGTCATGGTGGTATTACGTCATGGTGGTATTACGTCATTGTGGTATTACGTCATTGTGGTATTACGTCATGGTGGTATTACGTCCTGTGGTATTGCGTCATGGTGGTATTACGCCTGGTGGTATTACGTCATGGTGGTATTACGTCATGGTGGCATTACATCATGTGTTAATACGTCATGATGGTATTACGTCATGTGGCATTACGTCATGGTGGTATTACGTCATGGTGGTATTACGTCATGGTGTATTACGTCATGGTGGTATTACGTCGCGGTGGTATTACGTCGTGGTATTACGTCATGGTGGTATTACGTCATGGTGGTATTACGTCATGGTGGTATTACGTCATGGTGGTATTACATCATGGTGGTATTACGTCATGGTGGTATTACGTCATGGTGGTATTACGTCATGGTGGTATTACGTCATGGTGGCATTACGTCATGGTGGGATTACGTCATGGTGGTATTACGTCATACCTCCACTGTTGAGATACGAGCGTGTTTTGTTTACCTGTCGTTACGCTTGGTATTTTAGCTGCCAGGTGAGATATTAATACCATAACTAATTACTATAAAACGGTGTTATTATTTTACCTGTATTACCTATCATTAGGAATATTAATCAAGAGATATTTCCGATTACTTTAATGAGATTCGTACCGATTTTTTTTTAGTATTAACATAAAAACAACTATTCATTACTTAAAACAACAGCTCTATCACCTTTATAACGCTGACACTGAATAGCCAATCACCACTAGGATATTAATCACTGTTATATGATTCACCAATCCTAGACCAGGTAGCAGTGACTTCTCCAATCAGAGGTAAGGTACGGTGTTGTGTAGGCCTGAGTCACCAATCACGAGCCAGAGATAGATGGATAGATAGATAGACAGACAGGTAGACAGATAGATAGACAGACAGGTAGACAGATAGATAGACAGACAGGTAGACAGGCAGGTAGTATTGTGTTAATTACGCTACAAATAAAGAGTCACAGGGTAATTTCGACGCCATATTGGTGCAGTATTGGTCCAATTTCAATGTTTTTACGGTAGAGGCTCAGTGAGGGTGAGGAGAGAATGGAGAGAGGAGGGAGGAAGGAGAGGAGAGGGTGGAGAAGGAACGAATGGTGGAGGTGAGGTGGAGGAGGAAGAGTGAAAGAGGAGGGAGGAAGGAGAGGAGGGGGTGGAGAAGGAACGAATGGTGGAGGTGAGGTGGAGGAGGAAGAGGAAAGAGAGGGAGGAAGGAGAGGAGGTGAGAAGGAACGAATGGTGGAGGGAGGTGGAGGAGGAAGAGGAAAGAGGAGGGAGGAAAGAGGGAGGGTGGGAGGGAAGGAGGAAGAGGCAGAAGAGGAAGTAGGGAGAGGGACGAGGAGGAGGAAGGAGAGAGGCGGAGGAAGGAGGAGGTGCGTGACAAAGAAGGAGGATGGAGGCAGAAGAAGAAGAGGAGGTGAGGGAGAGAGGAGTAGGGGGAAGGAGGAGGAGGAGGTAGGTAAAGTAAAGGGCCGCATCTATTGTTTCTACGTATATATAAATCAGTATATTATTCAACACCTCCATTGTAGCGTCCCGGAGATGGTGGTAGGGGAGGTGGTAGGGGAGGTGGTAGGGGGTGGTGGTAGGGGAGGTGGCAGGGGAGGTGGGGGAGGTGGGTAGGGAGGAGGTGGTAGGGGGAGGTGGGTAGGGGGAGGTGGTAGGGGGAGGTGGTAGGGGAGGTAGGGGAGGTGGTAGGGGAGGTTGTAGGGGAGGTGGTAGGGAGAGGTGGTAGGGGAGGTGGTGGAGAGGTGGTAGGAGGGATGGGGGGAGGTAGAGGAGGTGTGAGAGGTGGTAGGAGAGGTGGTAGGGAGGATGGGGGAGGTGGTAGGAGGGAAGTTATGGGTGGTAGTAATGGGTGATGGTGAGAAGGTAGGAGGGTGATGGGTGGTAGTAGTGATGGTGGTAGGGTCGGTGGTAATAGTGGTAGGTGCTGGTAGTGGTGGTAGTTAGTAGTAGTGGATAATGATGATGTACAGGTAGTTTAATATACCTATCTTGTATCATAACAATTATACTCAGTGGAATAATAACTATCACACCACGATACACTTCTCAATATAATATCAATACCATTCCTGTATGTTAGTATATCATAACATATCACAACATAACCCCAGCAATCCTAAATAATATACTATATATATATTCTGAATCTACCCACTATTTAACACTCACATAAAAGATAATTATAATGGGCAATTTCAGGTTACTTTATTTCCGTGTTATGTTGACGTGAATGGTATAACGTGTCCCTGTTTATCCTTCCGTTCCTGTGTTCTCAGTCATACAACTTTGTGTATGGGGGGAGGTGGGAGGGGTGGGTGGGGGGATAGGGTGAGGGTTGGTGTGAGGAGGTGGGAGGGATGATGGGGTAGGTAGGATAGGGGTAGGGAGGTGGGGGAGATGGAAGGGGGAGGAGGGTGATGGTGGGAGAGGGGGGGTGAGAATATGCAGGATGAAGACTTGTGTGTGTTTGTAAACAAATAGATTTACGGACACACACACACACGTTACACACACACACACACACACACGTACACACACACACACACACACACACACACGTAAACAACAAATACGCCCAAATAAACAAACACAGGAAGTAAACAACAACAAAACAGAGTCACAGCTGATACCTGCCTCACATATTACCATTTGTTAATTAAAGTGTCAACTGGCAACCCTCCCTCCCCTCCCACCCCCTATCCCTCTATCCCTCCACCTCTGGCCTTCATCTCTCCATCCCTGGCCTCTATCCCTCCATCCCTGGCCTCTATCCCTCCACCTTGGCCCTCATCTCCATCCCTCCTTTTAATTCCTTCCTCCCTGTTCACCACCGTTCTCCCATTCCCTCTTCTTCCCTCCTCTTTCTCACTCTTCTTCCTCCTCTTCTCTTCCCCTTCATCTCCTCTTCTCCTCCTCCTCCATGTTCTCTACTTGGGAAGGAGGTGTTACTGCATGACTCTCTCTCTCTTCAAAATTTACTCTCTTAATTATTTTTATTTGCCAATATGCTCGCTCAGCACCTCTACCCCTGTCTTCCTATCTCCTTCTTCCTCCCCTTCCCCTTCCTCCCCCCTCCCCCCTCCCCTTCCGTCTCCCATCCCTCTCATTCCCACTCACCAGAATCATCCACCTACCTACCTTCCACTTCCCCCACCTCCTAACCCCTTCCTCCTCACTATAAGCAGCGCCTCAGCCTCCTCCCCGACAGCAGGCAGCCTCCTCCTCCTCCCCTGACAGCAGGCAGCCTCCTCCCTCCCCGACAGCAGGCAGCCCTCCCTCCCCCCGACAGCAGGCAGCCTCCCCCTCCCCCTCCCCTGACAGCAGGCAGCCTCCTCCTGACAGCAGGCAGCCCCTCCTCCCCCGACAGCAGGCAGCCTCCCCCTCCCCGACAGCAGGCAGCCTCCTCCTCCCCCGACAGCAGGCAGCCTCCCCTGACAGCAGGCAGCCTCCCTCCCCGACAGCAGGCAGCCTCCTCCCCGACAGCAGGCCTCCTCCCTGACAGCAGGCAGCTCCTCCCTCCCCGACAGCAGGAGCTCCTCCTCCCGACAGCCAAGGTTATGTCCACGGAATGGTCTCGGTAAACTAGTGGTGGCGGCAGCGGTGTTTTAAGCGTACATTGCCTGAGATAGCGACATGTAAAGGTCATAAAGGCGAGTTTATGGTGTTTGTCCAGCAAGAGAAAGACCCAATGATAAGTAAGACCCGCTGGAATGGCCGCATTTGTAGCCCGCTTATCTAAGATGACAGTCGCTATCTGCTCCCTGCATCTTGTCTTGGATCTTGTCAGGAGGAGAGCCAGGCGGGGAGGGGTAGGGGGGTGTGGGAGGGGGGGGTGGGGAGGGGGTTGACAGGGTCAGGGAGGGGGCATGAGAGAATGTCTTCTGTGTCCCTGATATTATTATTATTTTTTTTTTTTTACTTAATTTTGACTTTTTTTTTTAGGAAGTGAAGGTTTTAATGTTCCTCTTAATACCTCCTCTTGTTCTTCTTCCCTCTTCCTCCACTCATTTTTTTCCTCCCTACTTATTCCTTTTCTGGTCCTCCTATTTTTCCTTTTATTTATCCTCCTCTTCCTCTCCCTATCCCCCTTCTCCTTCTCCCCCTGTGTGTGTGTGTGTGTGTGTGTGTGTGTGTGTGTGTGTGTGTGTGTCCAGCAGACTTTTCCTCCTTCTCCTCCTTCTTCCTCCCTTTTTCTTTCTTTCTTTCCTCCTTCTCTCCTCTTTTTCTCTCCGCAAACATCACAGAGGGAGAAGGAGGAGGAAGAGGGGAGAAGGAGGAGGAAGAGGGAGAAGGAGGAGGAAGGGAGAAGGAGGAGGGAGAAGGAGGAGGAAGAGGGGAGAAGGAGGAGGAAGAGGGGAGTAAAGTCGTCCTCCTCTCCTCTTACTTGTTATTCTTTCATCATCAATATTCTTCTAATTATCTTTACTACATTTACCTTATTATTCCCCGCAACAGGTGGAAGACGAGGCCCCAGCACTAGCGATCCACTGTGTTTGTCGTCCTGTGAGTTGTGTGTCTGTATTAACTGGTTCACTTCAACAAAGACAAGGTGATTTACTTCAGGTGAGTACTTGTCAGGTAAGGATGACTTTATTTGCTTCACGGAACAACAGCAAAAACATGATAATTCGGTAATGGGGTATGGAAGCCTCAGTGAGTAGGGAAGTATCCTTGTGATGGGTAGGAAGCATCAGTGATGGGGTATGGAAGCCTCATGATGTATGGAAGCTCCCAGTGATGGGGTATGGAAGCCTCAGTGATGTATGGAAGCCTCAGTGAGGGGTATGGAAGTCTCAGTGATGGGGTATGGAAGCCTCAGTGATGGGGTATGGAAGCCCTCAGTGATGGTGGGTGTGAAGCCTCAGTGATGGGGGTATGGAAGCCTCTGGTGGGGTATGGAAGCCCAGATGGGGGTCAGTGATGGGGGGGTATGAAGCCTCAGTGATGGGGTATGGAAGCCTCAGTGATGGGGATGGAAGCCTCAGTGATGGGGTATGGAAGCCTCAGTGATGGGGTATGGAAGCCTCAGTGATGGGGTATGGAAGCCCTCAGTGATGGGGTATGGAAGCCTCAGTGAGTGGAAGCCTCAGTGATGGGGTATGGAAGCCTCAGTGATGGGGTATGGAAGCCTCAGGATGGTATGGGAAGCCCCAGTGATGGGGGTATGGAAGCCCCAGATGGGGTATGGAAGCCTCAGTGATGGGGTATGGAAGCCTCAGTGATGGGGTATGGAAGCCCAGTGATGGGGTGGAAGCCTCAGTGATGGGTATGGAAGCCCCAGTGATGGGGTATGGAAGCCCCAGTGATGGGGTATGAAGCCTCTGAGAAGGGGTATGGAAGCCCCAGTGATGGGGTATGGAAGCCCAGTGATGGGGGTATGAAGCCCTCAGTGATGGGGTATGAAGCCTCAGTGATGGGGTATGGAAGCCCAGTGATGGGGTATGGAAGCCCTGATGGGGGTATGGAAGCCTCTGTGATGGGTATGGAAGCCTCAGTGATGGGGTGGTGGAAGCTCTATGAAACCTGATCGAATTGGACGCTTTCGTAATGTCTCATTTATTTATTTATTTATTTATTTATTTATTTATTTCTTTTGTTGTTCTTTGTTTGTTTATGTGGAGGTAAATTGTTTACGAATATTGTTTATTTAGTTAATTATTGTTAATATATGCATACAGGTATATACATGAATATGTTTGTGTGTGTGTGTGTGTGTGTGTCGCGTAAATATGCATACATTTCTATTTAAGTATTTGGAAAACTATTCACAACACACACACACACACACACACACACACACACACACACACACACACACACACACACACTGACCCACAAGAGTACACACAGTAGACAAAAGTTTCTCCCCAACCTTGTCTACTGAACACTTTTCTGACCGCTTGACTTTCCTGTGGGGGGGGAGGAGAGGAAAGTGAGAGGCTGGGAGAGGAGGGTTAGAAAAGAGAAGGGGGAGGTAGGGGTTGGGATGGGAGGGAAAGGGGGAGAGGGAAGGGGAGAGGAGGATAGGAAAGGGGGGAGAGGAGGGGAGGGTAGATGGGAGAGGAGGTAGGAGGGGTGGATGGCTCCTGGGTCGAGGTGCTAAGGGGGTGAGGCACAGGTGGTTGTTGTGTTAAGGGGAGAGAGAGAGAGAGAGAGAGAGAGAGAGAGAGAGAGAGAGAGAGAGAGAGGCGAAATCGGGGATAATACAAAGGATAGTGGAAAGAAGAGGAAAAGGAAGAGGAATGAATAAGGAAGAGGAGGGAAGAATAAGAAGAGACTTATGGCTGTAGCGATTCGAAAAAAAATAAGATAAAAAAAACCAAATAAAAACCAAATAAATAAATAATAAAACGTAGAAGAATACAAAAAATAAATTAAGTATGAGAACGAGAGAGAGAGAGAGAGAGAAGAGAGAAGGAAGCAAACAACGAAGAGGAAATGGAGGAGGAGAGGAAGAAGAGGAGAGGAGGAAGAGGAGAGGAGGAAGACGAGGAAGATTTGTGGTCGCGACAACTCGAGGCTTCCCCACTGAGCGCCTTATGTCTCCGATGACAACGACGCCATTTTAATCTACTCCAGATAATTTGGAACACCGGAGGCCAGACGTGTTGGTCGTTGCCTTCCTGATGTTGTCGTTGTCCTCTGAGGGGTAGAGAGGAGGAAGGGAGAGGAGGGAAGGGAGAGGAGGGGTGAAACAGGTTAGAGAGAATGGGGAAGAAATGAGAGAGGGAAAAGTGGAAAAGGAAGGGAGAATTAGATACCAATATTTTGGTTTTGTTGGATTTTCTGAGGCTGGTGTTGTCTCTCTGAGGGGTAGAGGAGGGAGGAGGAAAGTAGGAGGAAACCGGAGGTAAGAGAGAGAGGGGGAGGATAGGAGGAAAGAAACGAGGGGGGAATGAAGGAAAGGAGAAAGATAAATGTCTTGATTTTCTACTTGAGGAACTCTGTTGATTTCCTGGGAGGGGATGAAAAGGGAAGGAAGGAAGGAAGGAAGAAGGAAGGAAGGAAGGAAGAGATATTTCAGTATGTGATGGTCAATGACGAAAGGTTGTTGTTGTTGTTGTTGTTGTTGACATATGAGAGGAATTATGGAAGGAAAAGAGAAAGAGAAGGGGAGAAGGAAAGAATTAGAGGGGAGGACGGAAGGAGGAATGAATGGGAGGGGAGAAAGGAAATGAGTGGAGGGAGAAAAGGAAGGAAGAGAGGAAATAGGAGGAGGGGGGGGAGGGAAGAAGAGAAAGAGAAGGGAAGAAGGAAGAGAGGAGGAAGGGACAAGAAGGAGAGGGTAAGAAGAGGTGAAAGAGGAGATGAGGAAGGAAAGGAGGAGGGCAGGAAAAGGTGAGGGAGAGGGAGGGAAGGAAAGGAAGAAAGGGAGGAAAAGAAAGGGAAGGGAGGAAAAGGGGAGGGAGAGGAGAGGCGAGGAAGGAGAGGAGCGATGGAATAAATAAGAGAGATAGATGGAAGGAAAAAAATAAAGTGAAATAAAAGAAAGTAAGAAAGAGAAAATTAATGTAAACTGAAGATAAATAAATAAAGATAGAGAAAAGCAAGAAGGAAAAACAAAAGGAATGGAGAGAAAGAAAGAGAGATAAGAAGAACAAAACACACACACACACACACACACACACACACACACACACACACACACACACACACACACACACACACACACACACACACAGCCCAAAGGAAGATCTATACAATAATAAACTTTGTTGTCACTGTCACAACAAAAACACCTACAATATACAAGTTAATATAACATACACAAAATAAATATCTCCTGTACTATATGACGTCATAACTCCGTCCAAAACACGACTCTCTCAACACTTAATATGACTCGTACAGGATATAAACACGACACAATTCTGTACGTATTATTATTTATTTTATTTTTAATTTAGTTAATTAATTAAATCACAAATGACAAGGATAGTTATTAGCTTTAACTATTTGGATGAGTTGATTATACTAAAGTTAATGAGCTCACTGGTATAAACACTCTAGTTAAGTTTAAATTAACCTGAAATAACTTCCAGGTTAAGTTAATTTAATCTAAGCTATAAATAATCAAAGAATAATCACGTTAATGTTTCATAGATATACGAGTTATTTATGCAGTGAATAGCGGAAATAGAGTAACTCGGAGGTAATCAAAGTCAAAATCCATTCAGAGTCGTTCGTGAATCCGCCTCTTCACATTTCTGGCTGACGAACGCACCGAGTCTTTATACGTATGTGTTCAATACTGTTTTCTGATTATATTGATTATTCTTCTGTTTTAACAATATTGCCTCCTGTAACTCTTAAAATGTGAGATAAGGGACTTGACCCGTTCAATTATTAAGCGGAGGAGGAAATGTTCTCTTAGTGTGAGAAAGCAAAGATGGCGGTAGTAACGCAACTTGTCAGACCTCGGGGACAACAACAGATTAATGGTGACGCTGTGCAGTGATGGAGGATGAAGAGGTAGGGTGAGTGTCGTCGTTAAATTTATATGTGAATGCTCAAGTACCTTTAGAATCATAAGTTTTTGTTCAGAAGTTCACAGTGGGAGGGAAGTGTTTATACTCGACGTTCCTCAAATGAAGTTAATTTCGCGAATGTACAGTACGAGTTCGTTTTATTAAACAACACAAGGTCAACCATGTTTTAATGAGAGTGACTTGTCTTATTAAAGCTGTTCATGGCTAGAAATACACAACCAAATACATGGATTAACGATAGATGTCTTAAAACTTTCTTACGATGATACTAGATAGATTAAAAGCGAGATTAAAATATAGATCAGTTAGTTATTCATCGTCTTGAATGTTTACACCTACTTTAAGATGACGTATTGACCACATTCCAACATTACGCTCAGAAAATGTCCACCGTGACTCGACTTAAGCCAGATACAAACGGCACCCGACACTGGCAGCGGCCGTAGCTTCGACACAGGCAAAGTATGCAATTATAAGGCGGACACACGGGAAGGGGAGGCGAGGTATTAAGTCGAAGCCGTAATCACAGCGACGGATACGAATAATGTCTCTTCCTAGCTCAGCTCTTATAAAAACTGGGTATTTGTTGTTATCTGGCGGGAGGGGAGGGGGTCAACGCCTCCACCAACCCCTGACCCCTCTCCTTCCACTCCCAAACCCCATTTACCACCCCCAGACCCCTCCTCCCACTTCCAGACCCTCCTCCAATCCACCAGACCCCCACCTCCTCTCCCAGACCCTCCTCCCACCCCCAGACCTCCACCTCCAAACCTCCTCCTACTTCAGACCCCATTTCCCACCCCCCAGACCCTCCTCCCACTTCCAGACCTCCAATCCACCAGACACCTCCTCCCACCCCCAGACCCTCCTCCCACTTCCAGACCCCTCCTACCAATCCACCAGACCCCTACTTCCACCCCCCAGGGAGATGGATCATTAAGGTGGATCAGTAAAGTGGTTCAGTAAGGTGGACTAAGGTGGTACTTGTATAAGGAAATAATATTTTCCCTAGATTAATGTTAGGGAGAAAATGGGTCGCTGGTTGGTTAATGGTGGGGATTTTTTATATTGTAGGACAGTGAGACTTTTTTCTTCCTCCTCCTCTTTCTTCTTCTTCTCCTCCTTCTTCCTCCTCCTACGTGCCTCCTCAATCTCCTCCTCCTCCTCCTCCTCCTTCCTCCTTCTCCCTCCCTCCTTCTCCCTCTCCCACTCATCCTCCTTCCCTTTCTCTTTCTGTTCCTCCTCCTCCTCCTCCTATTCTACTTCTTCTTCCTCTCTTCCTCCTCTTCCTCGTCGTCCTCCTCCTCCTCCTCCTCCTATTTCGCCTCCTCCTCCTATTTCGCCTCCTCCTCCTCCTCCTCCTCCCTCCTTATTCTTCTTTCTCTTACTATATTATTATTATTATTATTATATAATATTATACATATTATTATTATTATTATTATTATTATTATTATTATTGTTCATATACACATTATTATTATTATATATACATATTATTGTTGTATTATTATTATCATATACATATTATTATTATTATTATTATATTACTCATTTCATTATCATTATTACCATTATCATTATTTGTCATCATTATATTTCATTTATTATTATTAATTACTATCATCATTATTATCATTTTTATCTTTCATTTTAATTATTTATTATTATTATTATATATATTATTATTATTATTTTATTTATTATTTTTATTATCATTATTATTGATACTATTAATTATTATTATTATTATTATTTATTGGCTTATTATTACATATAATATTATTAATACACACACACACACACACACACACACACACACACACACACACACACACACACACACACACACACACACACACACACACACACACATTATTATTATTATATCATATACACACATATTATTATTATTTTATTATTATTATTATTATACTGCATTATTATTATTATTATTTATATATTATTTATTCCATCCTCGATATAAAGAAAGAAGGAAGTTTATTTACACACGAGCGCCAGTGATCATTTCGTCATTTATGTAATGTTACCTGGTGTAAATATTGTGAAGGTAATTAGCTTTTTTCAGGTGAGCTGGAAGCTACCTGCGTCCTGTATAGGTTTACTCATTATCACTACTCTCTCACTCATTAAACTCACTCTCTCACCACTCACCACGGAGAAAATATAGGAGTGTAAGGTAAAAAGAGAGAGAGAGAGAGAGAGAGAGAGAGAGAGAGAGAGAGCATATCAAGACACTGTCAACATGCACCTGTAGCCGTTGTGTGTGTGTGTGGAGAGTGAAAGTAAATCACTACCATACTAAGGCAGAGTCAACAGTTATCAGCATGGATTTTAGACCTTGTGAGCTTGCTGGCATATCTCTCTGTATTTATGAGTAGAGTTAAATCCTGTCAGGAGAGAGAGAGAGAAGAGACAAGAGACAAGATAGAGAAGAGAGAGAGAGAGAGAGAGAGAGTCAACTAGTGTCTCTCTCTCTCTCTCTCACACGAGGCTAGGTGGTGGATTGTTGACACAGGCATAATTTATTAGCGAGACAACAGATCTCATCCTCAGGTATTCTAAATAGTTTACAAAGAAAACAGGGATACATTTAGCAGGGGAGGGAGGCTTTATATTTGGAGGTGGGGAGGAGGAGGGTGAGACGGGAGGAGGTTTTATAAAATTTTGGAGGGAGGAGGAGAGGAGGTGGTGGGAGACGGGAGGAGGCTTTATAAAATTTTTGGAGGGGGTAGGGGAGAGGAGGGAGGGGGGGTGGGAGAGGGGAGGCTTATAAAATTGGAGGGGGTAGGAGGGTGGATGGGAGGGTGGGTGGGAGACGGGAGGGAGGCTTATAAAATTTTTTGGAGGGGTAGGGGAGAGGAGGAGGGAGGGTGGGACGGGAGGGAGGTGGGAGACGGGAGGGAGGCTTTATAAAATTTTTGGAGGGGGTAGGAGAGCGGAGGGGAGGAGGGTGGGAGACGGAGGGAGGGTGGGAGACGGAGGGGAGGCTTATAAAATTTTGGAGGGGTGAGGAGGAGGAGGGTGGAGATGGGAGAGGAATGATCTTCATTTCTTGGTGTGTGTGTGTGTGTGTGTGTGTGTGTGTGTGTGTGTGTGTGTGTGTGTGTGTTGTAGATACTTGCAAACAATATCTCGTGTTTTTTGTTTTTCCGTGATTTTTCTTGTTATTTTTTTCGACATGTTTAGATCCGTGTTTTTTTCCTGTTTTAAAAATTTCATCCTAATTATATGAAAAAAAATACAAATAACTTTTTTTCTATGGTAGTTTCAAACACAATAATCGTCTCTATGTTAATAATAAAGTATATATTTTGTTATGATAAAATACCCAACTTTTCTGACTCAGATTCTGATAGTAATTTCTTTAAAAACATGTGAGGATGTTTTATCTTCACTTTCGTTACCTGGTTGATTCGTTTCTTCACCCTATGCGCTACCAGACGTATGGGCCAGCTGGTACTAAATTCATATATGCCTCAATTCTATCATTATTTAGTTGCCTTGTATGGTAATAGTTCACTATCTTTATAATATATCACATAATAAATATTTAATGGCCTATATTTTATCATATTATCACACGCCATAATTTACCTACTTAAATATATAAAAAATATCTTGTAATGAAGATATTTTAAAGGTAGTTAGTTTTTATTAACAAAGAAAAATACGATAAATGTTGGAGATAATTTCCTTCTCGTCGAGGAAATAATCTCCCAAATTACCCGAATAACACAATTTCTCAGCGCTGATTAACACCCACGACTAATCCATTTCAACGAGAGATAAAAACCAGGAAACTCAAATCTGTACGTCAGCCAATCAGGTATGAGTAAGCGTGGTCAATTAACCAATGAACTCCCTTGACGATATAAATTTAAGCCAGTGAGAACGTGTCGTATTAGCGGCCAGCCAATGAATATTTATCTACCTGATACCAAAGGAGAGACAGAACTCACCCAGTCACCGAGTTCTACAGGAGTTCTTGTTAGCGAGTTCTCTAATGTTCTCTGTCGGATGGCGTCAACATTACGCTGAGACTCACCTTGAAATAGACATTACTGCACTTCCTGCCCCTCTCTCTCCTCTCTCTCTCCTCTCCCCCTCTCTCTCTCTCTCTCTCTCTCAACCATTCTTCTCTCCTTCAGCAGAGGAGGAGGGAGGGTAGAAGGAAGGAGATAGGATGAAGGAATGACTGAGGAGGGAAAGAATGATGAGTGAGGGAAAGAAGGAGGAAGAAGGAGGAGGAGGAAGGAAGGAAGGAAGGAAGGAAGGAAATATAAGGGATTGAGGAGAAGGAAGAAGGAGGGAAGGAAGGAGGGAAGGGAGAAAGTGAGATGGAAGGAGGGATGGAAGGGAGGAAGGAAGGAGGGAAAAGGATGGAAGGAGGGAAGGAAGGGAGGGAAGGAAGGAGGGAAAGTGAGGTGGAAGGAGGGAAGGAAGGGAGGGAAGGAGGGAAAAGGGAGATGGAAGGAGGGAAGGAAGGAGGGGAAGGAGGAGGGAAGGAAGGAGGAAAAGTGAGTTGAAGGAGGGAAGGAAGGGAGGGAAGGAAGGAAGGAGAGAGAGTCGGTTCATTAGTGATAGCCGCTTCCATGATGCAGACCAACATGCCTCCCTGCCTAATATTTCAAATCGTCCCATAATCCTTTCACCGCTCACCGACCATGTCCGAATTAACCTAGTCGGCCGACCCCTTAATACCGATCAATCAATGAGCAACTGTGTTCGGGTGGTCGAGATTGCCCTATTTGCCTCGGTCGTGTCACTGGTTCGTTTCATTGTTTCAGATGGTTCATTTACCGCCAATGTTCCGGTGCTTCGGTTACTTTGTTTGGTGTTTCAAGTGATTTGCCTGTCGTTGATGGTGATTGGTTGGTTCGTTCGGTGCCTTGGTCTGTTCCGGTTTGTTGATTCGAGTGTTTCATCTGATCTGTAATGCTTGTTGGGTTTGTTTGCTATCTCGAATGATTTTATGTGTTGTAAATGACTGGTTTATTCATTTCCATGCTTGGCTCTTCCTTTACTGTTAAATTGCTTTGTTTGCTTCGTTCAATGCTTCAGTTAGTAATATGCTTCATCTGTTCAGTGTCTCGATTGATTCATTCCCGTCCAATGACTTGTCCTCAGTGCTTTACTTGACTTTATTTGAACACACACACACACACACAACACTCAAAAGACCGATAAAAACAAGATTATGTTTAACTTTATCAAAACACCATACATCTTAATCAGCTTATCCACACCCAAACAAACAAACAAAACAAACAGAATCACCAAAATTAATATCATCAACAACATGGCGAATTATTGTGACAAATAATATCAAAAGCCTGTGAACCCATTATCAAAATTAAACTTTTAATAAGTGAATTTTTTTTGCGTCCCATTAAAGAGAATGAAATGGCATTTATATTGAAAAAAATTCACTGGTGTTATGCATATATTAGTCTATAGTGGTGAGTGATGATGATCAGTGAAGTCTACCAATGTGTGTGTGTGTGTGTGTGTGTGTGTGTGTGTGTGTGTGTGTTCTAACCTTTAAGATACAGAAAAAATCAAACAGTGACTTATAACCTTGCAGTGATATTATTGTTTACATAAAAAACCAAAAAAAATACATTAGCCATTTTCCACCTAAACTCCTACGATAACTATTCATTCCTCCCATTCTCCCTCTCACCACCCCTCTCATCCTCCCTCTCACTCACCCCTCATCATCCTCCCTCTCACCACCACTCTCTTCTCACCTCACACACTTCTACCCCTCATCAACAAACCTCACCCCTTCTCTGCCTATCCCTTCTCTTCCCTCTTCTCCCTCACCATCCTCCTTCTCTCACCACCACCTCCTGCCTCACTCCTCCTTCCTCCTCACCATCCTCCTCTTTCACCACCACCTCCCTCTGCCTCACCTCCCTCTTCCTCCCTCACACCATCCTCCTCTTCCTCCCTACCACCTCCCCAGCTCTCACCTCTTTCCTCCTCACCATCCATCCTCCTTCTCCCACCACCTCCTCTTCCTCCCACTCTTCCTCCTCCCCACTCTCCAGCAGGGGTGCTTGAGGTACACAAACCCGCCCCTGTCTGTATTTCTGCCCTGGGATGTAAGTTTGCTGTGGGATGTGTATTTTTGGTCTGGGATGTGTACTTTTGGTCTGGGATGTTTATTTTTGCTGTGGGATGTGTATTTTTTCTGTGGGATGTGTATTTTTGGTCTGGGATGTGTATTTTTTCTGTGGGATGTGTATTTTTGCTGTTGGATGCGTATTTGCTGTTGGGATGCGTATCTTTGCTGTGGATTTGTATTTTGATGTGGTTTTTAGCTGTTGCTTTTGATTCTCTCTCTCAGGCATTCCGCCACACTGGTCCTGTAGCCTATGGTACAAAAGCCACAATATAATAGAGTGGTAATAGCGATGAATGGAAATGTTTTGGTGTTGCCGATGATGCTCGTTTGTTTCCAGGATGTAAAATAAATGTTAGTTTGGACTGAAAAGTTGACATTTATATAGCGTGTAACTTCTGGGTTTTATACTGCCCACATACACACACGCCCACAATCAGTATATATATACCCATTTGTTGAAAGTAGTACAGTACATTAACACCCCCTATGTTCTGACACACACACACACACACACACACACACACACACACACACACACACACACACACGCATACCTGTATGTTCCCTATCACACACACACACACACACACACACACACACCCGTATGTTCCCATCAGGTACACACACACACACACACACACACACACACACACACACGCACACCCGTATGTTCCCCTATCAGGTACACACACACACACACACACACACACCTGCATGTTCCCACACACACACACACACACACACACACACACACACACACACGCACACCTGTATGTTCTATCAGGTACACACACACACACACACACACCTGCATGTTCTCAGGTACACACACACACACACACACGCACACACACACATATGCTCCCTATCACACACACAGCCCCTGACGACACCTACAGGAGGTGTCATCTCCCAGTATCCCCAGGGTCCTGCCTCCCTTCAGGGCGTGGCAGGAGCCCCGCTGGTCTGTCGTGACATGCGCAGAGGCGGGACACCACTGGCACCTGTCTCATCACATTATCGTCTCTCAGGAAACGGTCGGCGGCGCAGGTGAGATAGAAGGTCCCGTAAATGGGAAACAAATTGTCTGGAAAGAATTAGAAGGAGACTCAATTGCCGCCGTCCTGATGAGGAGAAATCAAATCCAACACGACAAAACTCACTCGGTCCTGACACGGGATATTGTGACCTTGTTGTGGGTGTTGATGGTGCTGTGTTGGTGGTGGTGTGTTGGTGGTGGTGGTGCGTGCTGGTGGTGGTGTGTTGGTGGTGGTGCTGTGTTGGTGGTGGTGGTGCTGTGTGGTGGTGTGTGCTGGTGGTGCTGTGTTGGTGGTGGTGGTGCTGTGCTGGTGGTGTGTGCTGGTGGTGGTGCTGTGTTGGTGGTGGTGGTGCTGTGTTGGTGGCGGTGGTGCTGTGTTGGTGGTGGTGTGTTGGTGGTGGTGCTGTGCTGGTGGTGGTGTGTTGGTGTGCTGTGTTGGTGGTGGTGGTGCTGTGTTGGTGGTGCTGTGTTGTTGTGGTGGTGCTGTGTTGGTGGTGGTGGTGCTGTGTTGGTGTTGTGGTGCTGTGTTGGTGGTGGTGGTGCTGTGTTGGTGGTGGTGGCCCATGTCCATGCCAGTGCTGCACCTCAAGTCAAGGCCAGTCAACACGCGTCAAGTGTCCCATCCCAACAAGTGCACCCCACCCAAACCAACAAAACAACCACACCCACCACCACCCCACCCACCCAAAACCCCCCAAACCCACCCCCCCCCCACGTCAAATGCAACCCAGTCCCACAGTGTCAAGCCCAGTCTGCAGTCAAGCCAGTCAAGTGCCAGCCTGCAGTCAAGGCATGTCAAGTGTCTGCCCATGTCAAGTGTCTGTCGGTGTCAAGGTGCGTCATGGCTGTGTCAAGGTGGCGCCTGTGTCAAGTAAGCCCCAGTGTCCAGCATCCCATATGCGTCATATGTCTGCCATGCTGTCATGCCATGTCGCTGGCGCCCGCGTCAAGGCACCAGTCAAGTGTCATGGCCAGTCCATGCCTGCGTCGGCGGTGCCTGCCTGCCAGCAAAGTGCTCATGGCAGCCAGCTCATAGCCCAAACAGTCTGCCCAGTCAAGGCTAAGGCCATGCTCAAGGTCCCCAAGCAGTCACGTCGGTGTCTGCAACCAGTCTGGCCCGCAGTCAAGCAGTCAAGGCCATGTCAAGGTGCCCAAGTCATGCTGCAAGTCATGGCCAGGTCAAGTGGCGTCAAAGTGCTCATAAGGTGTCAAGGTGCCTGCGTCAAGTGTCATATGCATTGATTGTGCTGTGTTGGTGGTTTTGTTGGTGTTGGTGGTGGTGTGTTGGTGGTGGTGGTGTTGGTGGTGGTGGTGCTGTGTTGGTGGTGGTGGTGCAGTGTTGGTGGTGGTGGTGCTGTGTTGGTGGCAGGTGTTGTGTTGGTGGCTGGTGCTGTGTTGAGGTAAAGTTTGGTGGTGGTGTGCTTGTGTCAAGGGTGGTGCTGTGTTGGCGGTATGTGTCATGTGATGGTCTTTGCTGTGCTGGTGGTGGTGTGTCTTGTTCGTGTGTTGTGTTTGTTGATGTTGCTGTTGTTGTTGTTAGTTGTTTGTTGTTGTGGTGCTGTGTTTATAAGTGGTGCTGTGTTTGTTGTTGTTTGTATGGTGGTGGTGGTTGTGTTTTGCTTTATTTTGGAGTTGCATGTGCAGGATGGTTTATTGGTATTTGGTTTTTATTCACAAGACGGAGAAGATGGATGGATGGATAAATATATTCAATCCCGAGTGACGTCTATAATCAATATATATACTGTTTATTTACTCACATTAACTTCATCGTTCGTGTAAGTGTCAACATCAATGAATCCGAATGGGGGAGGTAACTATGCATCCACCAGCCATCCAAGTGTTCGCGTCGATTGGTTGAGACAACAGCAATACATTTCCTCATAAGTAAAATGATGGAAGGGCCAAGAGTCTATATGAGTCTACACTATATTAGCTCCATTCAAATAGGCTATATATATGCTAGGTCCCGCACACGAAGATGGGGCATTAATATTCCCTGGGGATACTATTAATTTTCGAGAATGAGACACTGTTTTGGGATTTTATGGCCTGCCTCCCTCATTGGCCAGCCTGGTTACGTCTTATGAAATGTATTTATAGAGAGGGAAGAGAGAGAGAGAGAGAGGGACTTTTATTCTTTTTTTTTTTAGTTAAATGGAAGTTTATCGGTTTTTCTGTGTTCCTTTATCCATTGCCCGAGTTAAAAGTTCAGGTTTGTAATATGGTGTAAGATTTATAGTTTTATTTACAGATTTATTATTTTTTATTTATTATTCTTATCAATTTACCTTCATTATCCATTTATCGATTTAATTTTATCAATTTATAGTCTACTACTTACTATCAACTTTATTTTTACTATTTTCTCCATAACATAAGCGGGTTTTAATGACAAAATAAATAAACATATGTTCACCTCATCACAACACTGACATAACCACACTGAGGATGAATTTAATTAGTAATATTATTCTCCAACTTTCCTATCTCATATATTTTATCAGTAATTTATATATGACACTAAATACAATGATATAATGTGATAAATGCAGCAGTAGGTCGATGAAAAGGAAATTTCGATGGAAGTTGATCTGTGGACGAGTGTAATGGAGGAAAGTCTACAGGTTTGGCAGATACGATTTCACTACTTTAATATATATTATTATTATTATTATTATTATTATTATTTACATATATATTATTATTACATATTATTATTAAATTATTATTATTATTATTATTATTATTATTATTATTATTGTTATTGTTGTTTATTATTATCTCTTAAGAAAAAAACGTATATATCTAAAAAAAAAATCTAAATAAAAAATAAATAACTTTTTAAATCTTTTTTGGTGTTCTATTTAATTCGAAAAAGGTGGAGAGAATGGAATGATTGACCGTGTTTAGAGAGGTGAATAAAGAGGGGGAGAGAGAGGGGTGGAGGAAGGTAGTTAAGTAAGGGAGAGGTTAATATATTGATAGGGAAGAGGAGAGGAAGGAAGGAGGGAAGGGGAAGAAAGGAGGGATTGACAAAATATGCAGTAGGGTGTGAAATAAGATAACAAAGAGAGAGTAAGAGTGAAGGGAGAGGATGAATGAGAGTGAAAGAGAGCAAAGGGAAGGAAAGTGAGGAATAGAGGGAGAAATTCAAGGAGAGAAATAAGAAGAAGACGTAGAGAGAAGGGTAAAAGGAGAAAGAAGGAAACAGACAGAGAGAGAATGACAGACAGATAAAATGGAATAAAAACAAAAAGATGAACCACGAACACAGAAAAGAGAGAGTAGGGGGGGAAGCAAGAGGGCCCCAGGACTGTCTGCATCTTTAGCCGCTAAGTGATGGTGGCCGCTAGTGTTTCACGCCCCCCCCACCCGCGCCTTCCTACACGCCCTCACGCTCCACACACCAACACACTCCCCTCCCCCTTCCTCTTCTCCAACTTGCGCCTAAACTCCCCCCCTCCTCCCCGCCATCCCTTTCTCCCTTGCTTGTCATGCCTCCCACAACCCATTGTCACCCCGTTCCACGCCTCCCCTCCTCCCTCACGCTTCTTCTCACCACGCCTTCAAACCCTTCACACGTACCATCAACTGCTCTTACACGCCTTTCCGCTTCTTCCCCACGCCACCCACGCCTCCCTACACGACGTCATTCCTTCACACACCCTGTCATTAATTTTATACACGCCCCCCGCGCCTTCTTACACGCCTGTTAGTTTTCTTTCATTATTCGCTCACTTTCCGACATCCCGTCATCCCTGTCTACACGCCTACCGCGCCTCTCTACACGCCCCTCCCCCTCCGCGTCTCGTTATACACTCCCGCTGGTGGGATTTTCTCCATGTAATCCATCCTTTACCTGTTCCTCTCCCCTCCCACTCTCCCTCTCCCTCCCTCTTCTCTCCCTCTCCCATTACTCACTCACTCCCTAAACACCTGTCGCCTCCTCCCTCTTTAACCCATCCCTCTTCCTTCATTCCTCACTCTCCCTACTCTTAACCCTTCCCATCCTGTGCCTCCCTCCCCATTCCACCTCAATTTACCATTCCATTAATTCCTCCTTTCATATCCTTTCCCAGCCTACCTCTCCTCCCTTTCCTTTCCTCTCCCTTCACAGTCTTCATCACCTCCCTCTCTCCTCTCTCTCCTTCTCAACTCACACACCATCTACCTCTCCCATCCTACCTCCCATTCCCCACACCTTCCTTCAACCACCTCTCCCGTCCTCCACCTCCACCCCCTCTTCCTCTTGGTGCCACCTGACAGGTGATTCCTGGCACTCGTCGGGTAGTTAATGCGTGGCACTTGTCTGGCCTCGTCCCCAGGTGCCTAGTGAAGTAAGTGCTCTACCTTGATACATCCTTAAAATGCCATCCGAAAAACTCTGCTTATTTCCACTCAACTTGACTCACATCTCTTGCTTGGGTATTTTGACCGTGGGCAAGACCAAGAGGAACATAATATTTTGGCGAATTTGAGCTCATTTTAGCCACTATTGACGGGAGTGAGCCGAGAAGTCAGTCTGTGGTAGGGTAGGTGGGTTACGACTGTCCAAGTAAGACCAGGAAGCAGTGTGTAGTCTCAGGAGTTATTAAAAGTTGCTCATTCTGTATTCAGGTTTTGTTTCAGTGGGACCCCCAAGAGCCGCTGTCCTCAGCTGCCCACACGGTCAGTCTGCCTCCCTCCTCTCTTTCCCTCCTTCTCTCCCTCCTCCCCTTCCTCCCTTCCTTCTTTCTTCCCTCTTCCCTCCCTCCATCCTCCCTTCCTCCCTCTCTTCTTCCTCCTCCCATCCTCCTCACTCCTTCCTCCCTCCCTCCCTCCCTCCCTTCCTTCTTCCCCTCCTCCATCCATCCCTCCTACCCTCCCTGCCCCCTCCATGCCTGTCTTCCTCCCTCCCGACTGCTTACCTCCCTGCCTCCTTACCTTCCCTCCCCCTGTCTGTCTCCCTGCCCTCCCTCCCTCCTCCCTCCCTTGCTTCTCTCCCTCCTGCCTGCTTCCCTCCCTGTCTGCTTCCCTCCTCCTTCCTCCCTTCCTCTCTCCCTCCCTTTACCTCCCTCCTCCCTCCCTCCCTCCTTCCTCTCCCTCCCAACCTACCCTCCCTCCCTTCCTCTCTCCTCCCAGCCTACCCTCCCTCCCTCCCTCCCTCCCTCCCTTCCTTCTCTCCCTCCCAGCCTGCACCCTCCCTCCCCTCCCTCCCTTCCTTCCCTCTCTCTCCCTCCCTCCCCTCCCTCCCTCCCTCCTCCCTCCCTTCCTCTCTCCCTCCCTGCACCTCCTCCCTCCCTCCCCTCCCCTTCCCTCTCCCCTCCCCACCCTCCCCTCCCTCCCTCCCTCCCCTCCCTTCCTTCCTCTCTCCCTCCCCTTCACCCTCCCTCCCTCCCTCCCTCCCTCCCTTCCTTCCTCTCTCCCTCCCAGCCTACACCCTCCCTCCCCTCCCTCCCTCCCCTCCCTCCCTTCCTTCCTCTCTCCCTCCCAGCCCCCACCCTCCCTCCCTCCCCCTCCCTCCCTTCCCTCTCTCCCTTCCTTCCCCATCCCCTCCCTTCCTCTCTCCACCCTCCCTCCCTTCCTCTCTCCCCTCCCAGCCTCACCCTCCCTCCCTCCCTCCTTCCCTCCTTCTCTCTCCCTCCCAGCCTGCACCCTCCCTCCCTCCCTCCCTCCCTCCTTCCTCTCTCCCTCCCACCTCCCTCCTCCCCTCCCTCCCTCCCATCCCCTCTCCCTCCCTCCCTCCCTCCTCCCTCCCTTCCTTCCCTCTCTCCCCTCCCCACTTACCCTCCCTCCCTCCCCTCCCTCCCTCCCTTCCTCTCTCCCTTCCTTCCCCCACCCTTCCTCTCCCTCCCTCCCTTCTCTCTCCCCTGCCTACCCTCCCTCCCTTCCCTCCCTTCCTCTCTCTCCCCTCCCTTACCCCTCCCTCCCCTCTCCCAGCCTGCCCCTCCCTCCCCTCCCTCCCTCCCCTCCTCCCTCTCTCCCTCCCAGCCTCACCCTCCCTCCCTCCCCTCCCCTCCCTTCCTTCCTCTCTCCCTCCCACCTGCACCCTCCCTCCCTCCTCCCTCCCTCCCTCCCTCCTCTCTCCCTCCCAGCCCCTACCCCTCCCTCCCTCCCTCCCTCCCTTCCTTCTCTCCCCTCCCAGCTTCCTCCTCCCTCCCTTCCTCTCTCCCACCTCCTCCCTTCCCCTCTTCCTCCCTCCCTTCTTCCCTTCCTCCCTCCCAGCCTGCACCCTCCCTCCCCTCCCTCCCTCCCACCTACCCCTCCTCCCTCCCTCCCTCCCTCCCCTCTCAACCTACCTTCCCTCCCTCCCTCCCTCCCAACCTACACCCTCCCTCCCTCCCTCCTTCCCTCCCACCCACCCTCCCTCCCTCCCAACCTGCACCCTCCCTCCCCTCCCCTCCCTCCCCTCCCCTCCCCTCCCTCCCCTCTCTCCCAGCCTGCACCATTCCCCTCTCCCATCCCTCTCTCCCTCCCAGCCTGAACCCTCCCTCCCTCCCTCCCTCCCCTGAACCCCTCCCTCCCTCCCTTCCTCCACCCCTCCCTCCTCCCTCCCCTCCCTCCCCTCCTCCCTCTCTCCAGCCTCCCTTCCCTTCCTCTCCCTCCCCTCCCTCCCTCCTCCTCCTCCCCTCCCTCCCAGCCTGCACCCCTCCCTCCCTCCCCTCCCTCCCTCTCTCCCACCTGCCTTCCCTCCCTCCCCTCCCTCCCTTCACCCTCCCTCCTTCCTCCCTCCCATCCTCCCTCCCTCCCTCCCAGCCTACCCTCCCTCCCTCCCAGCCTACCTCCTCCCCTCCCTCCTCCCTCCCTCCCTCCCTCTCTCTCTCTCCCCCTGCCCATTCCCTCTCCCATCCTCTCTCCCTCCCAGCCTCCCCTCCCTCCTCCCTCCCTCCCAGCCTGAACCCCTCCCTCCCTCCCCACCTGCCTTCCCTCCCTCCTCCCTCCCAGCCTGCACACCCTCCCTCCCTCCCTCCCCTCCCCTCCCTCCCCTCCCCTCCCTCCCTCCCTCCTCCCTCCCCTCCCCTCCCCTCCCTCCCTCTCCCTTCACCCCTTCCCTCTCCCTTCCTCTCTCCCCTCCCAGCCTGAACCCTCCCCTCCCCTCCCTCCCTCTCTCCCACCTTCACCTCCCTCCCCTCCACCTACCCTCCCTCCCTCCCATCCCTCTCTCCCCAGCCTACCTCCCCCTTCTCCCTCCCCCTCCCTCCCTCCCTCCCTCCCCTCCCCTCCCTCCTCCCTCTCTCCCTCCCTCCCTTCCCTCCCTCTCCCCTCCCTCCCTCCCTCCCACCTCCCCTCCCCCTCTCTCCCTCTCAGCCTTCCCTCCCTCCTCCCTCCCTCCCTCCCTCCCACCTCCCTCCCTTCCTTCCCCATCCCTCCCTTCCTCTCCCCTCCCTCTCTCCCCTCCCTTCTAACCCTCCCTCCCTCCCTCCCTCCCTCCCTCCCTCCCTCCTCCCTCCCTCCCCTCCCTTCCCTCTCTCCCTTCCTTCCCCCATCCCCACCTGCACCCTTCCCTTTCTCCCTCCCGCCCTCCCTCCTGCCTCCCTCCCTCCCCTCCCCTCCCCTTCTGTTTCCCCTCCCTCCCTCCCTCCCCTCCCTCCCATCCTACCCCTCCCTCCCTCCCTCCTCCTCCCTCCCTCCCCTCTCTCCCAGCCTCCACCCCTTCCCTCTCCCTTCCTCTCCCTCCCAGCCCTGAACTCTCCCCCCTCCCTCCAGCCTGAACCCTCCCTCCTCCCCCTCCCTCCCCTCCTCCCTCCCTCCCTCCCTCCTCTCCCTTCCTTCCCCCATCCCCACCTGCACCCTTCCCTCTCCCTCCCTCCCTCCTCCCAGCCTCTGCTCCAAACCCCTCCCTCCCTCCTCCCAGCCTGCACCCTCCATCCTCCCTCCCTCCCTCCCTCCACTTCCTCTCTCCTCCCACCCTCCCTCCTCCTCCCTCCCTCCCTCCCCTCCCCCCCCCTCCTTCCTCCTCTCCCTCCTTCCCCTCCTGTCTCCCTCCCTTCCCTCTCTCCCAGCCTGCACCCTCCTCCCCTCCCTCCCCTCCCTCCCTCCCTCCCTCCTCCCCTCTCCCTCCCAGCCTGCCCCTCCTCCCTCCCTCCTTCCTCTCCTCCCCCCCATCCCCTACTTGCCCTCCTCCCTCCCCTCCCCTCCTTCCTCCCACCTCCCCTCCCTTCCTCTCTCTCCTCCTTCTTCCTCCCTCCTCTCCTCCCTCTCCCTCCCCCCCTCCCCTCCCTGCCTTCCCTCCCTCCCTCCTCCCCCCTCCCTCCCTCCCTTCCTCCCCTCCCCACCTGCACCTCCCTCCTCCCTCCTCTCCCTCCCTCCCTCCCAGCCTGCACCCTCCTCCCTCCCTCCCTCCCTCCTCCCTCCCTCCTCTCTCTCAGCCTGCACCATCCTCTCCCATCCTCTCTCCTCCCAGCCTGAACCCTCCCCCTCCTCCCTCCCTCCCCCTTCAGACCTCCTCCTCCTCCCCTCCTCCCAGCCTCACCTCCCCTCCTCCCCTCCTCCTCTCTCCCAGCCTCTCCCTTCCTCTCTCCCTCCCTCCTTCCTCTCCCTCCTCCTCCTTCCCCTCCACCTCACCCTCCCCTCCCTCCTCCCCTCCTCCTCTCCCCCTCCCTCTCTCCCCAGCCTGCACCTTCCTTCCTCTCTCCCCTCCCAGCCTGAACCCTCCCTCCCTCCCTCCCTCTCTCTCCCCAGCCTACCCTCCACTCCCCCCCTGAACCCTCCCCCTCCTCTCCCTCTCTCCCACCTCCATCTCCCTCCTCCCCTCCTCCCTCCCCTCCCCCTCTCCTCCTCCCTCTCTCTCCTCCTCCCAGCCTGAACCTCCCCTCTCTCCCTCCCTCCTCCTCCCCTTCCACACCCCTCCCTCCTCCCTCCCTCCCCTCCTCCCCTCCTCCCCTCCCCTCTCCCTCCCTCCCTCCCCTCCCTCCCTTCCTCTCTCCCTTCCCCTCTCCTTCCTCCCACCCTCACCCTCCCGCCTCCTCCCTCCCTCCCCTCCCTCCCGCCTGACCCTCCCTCCTCCTCCTTCCTCCTCCTCCCTCCCTCCTCCCCTCCCTCCTCCCCCTCCCCTCCCTCCCCCCTGCCTTAATCTACACAGTGATCCATCATTATTTCTGATTAACAGACAATTATTCTTCCATCTTTCTTTCATCTGTTTCCTTCTTCCCTTTCTTCTTCCTCCTCCTCTCCCTCTTCCCAATTTAGCAGGCAGAGTTTCTTTCATATTTTTATTTGCTTCCTTCCTCCTCCTCCCCTCCTCCTCCTCCTCCTCCTCCTCCTCCTCCTTCTCCTAGACTAACAACAATCTTCCTTCCATCTATCTTCC
>NW_024718545.1:3746167-3790214 GCF_018991925.1 Homarus americanus
GGAGGAGCAGTGAGGGGTGTGGCAGGGAGGAGGGAGGGCAGGAGTAAGGGGGCAGGGGAGGGGAGGCAGGAGGAGGGGGCAGGAGTGAGGGGCAGGAGGAGGGAGGACAGGAAGGAGGGGGTGGGAGAGAGAGGGGCAGGAGGGGCGCAGGAGTGAGGAGGGCAGGAGGAGGGGGCAGATGAGGGGAGGGCAGGAGTGAGGGAGGACAGGAGGAGGTGGCAGGAGAGAGGGAGGGGCAGGATGAGGGAGGACAGGATGAGGGTGGCAGGAGAGGGGGCAGGATAGGGGAGGACAGGCAGGGTGGGCAGGAGAGAGGGGGCAGGATGAGGGAGGGCAGGAGTGAGGGAGGACAGGAGGGAGGGGTGGCAGAGAGGGGAGGCAGGAGAGGGAGGCAGGATGAGGGGAGGACAGGAGGTGGTGGCAGGAGAGAGAGGGGCAGGAGCAGGGGAGGGAGGAGGGGGGGGCAGGGGAGAGAGGGGGCAGGGAGTGAGGGAGGGCAGGAGGAGGGGCAGGAGGAGGGAGGCAGGAGGAGGGAGGGCAGGAGGAGGGGAGGACAGGAGGAGGGGTGGCAGGAGAGGAGGGCAGGAGTGAGGGAGGACAGGAGGAGGGGTGGCAGGGAGAGAGAGGGGTGGGGAGGAGGGAGGGCAGGGAGTAAGGGGGCAGGAGCAGAGGGGGCAGGAGTGAGGGAGGGCAGGAGCGAGGGGAGGCCAGGAGTGGGGGGGGGGTGGAGGAGGGAGGGCAGGAGTAAGGGGGGGCAGGAGGAGGGGGGGGGCAGGAGTGAGGGAGGGCAGGAGTAGGGGGGCAGGAGGAGGGGGGGCAGGAGGTGAGGGAAGGCAGGAGTGAGGGAGGGCAGGAGGAAGGCAAGAGGAGGGATAGCAGGAGGTGTGGGAGGTCAGGAGAGAAGGAGTTCGGGATGGAGGAGGAGAGGGAGGAGGGAGGGAGGGAGGGGAGGAGGAGGGAGGGAGGGAGAGGAGGGAGGGAGGAGGGAGGGAGGGAGGGCAGTTGCTGGACATTTAGTGGTGGGGTGGTGTTCTCGCATGACTGGCCTGTGAGTGGTCAACCTGGCCACCTGAGCATCGTGCACTGAAGCCATCAACTAACTGTGAGGGGGAGGGAGGCTCTATCCTCCTTCCTTTCTCCTTTCCTTCCCTCCTCACTTCTTCCTCACCTCTTCTCTCCTCACCCCCCTTTCTTTCTTACGTCCCTCACCCCTCCCTTTTCCTTCCCCACTTCCCCTTCCTCACCTCTCTCACCCCTTTCTTCTCTTACGTCCTCACCCCTTTCCTCCTTTCCTTCCTCCCTCACCTCCTTTCCTCCTCCCTTCCCTCCCTCACCCTCCTTCATCACTCTCACAGACACTTCACCCACGCTTTCTCCTCCTCTATTTACCCCTCTTCATCTCTCACACCTCTCCCATATCATCCCTCCCCCCACATTACCACCTCCTCCCCTTCCCCACATTACCACCTCCCTCCCCACATTATCACCTCCTCCCCTTCCCACATTATCACCCTCCTTCCCACATTATCACCTCCTCCCCTTCCCACATTATCACCTCCTCCCCCTTCCCACATTATCACCTCCTCCCTTCCCACATTATCACCTCCTCCCTTCCCACATTATCACCTCCTCTTCCCACATTATCACCTCCTCCCCTTCCCACACACCCCCTCCCCCTCTCCCCACATTCTCACCCCTCCCCTTCCCCACATTATCACCCTCCTCCCCACACACATCACCTCCTCCCTCCCACACCACACCTCCCTCCCCCTCCCCACATCTCACACCCTCCTCCCTTCCCCACATTATCACCTCCTCCCTTCCCCACATTATCACCTCCTCCCTCCACATTATCACCTCCTCCCCTTCCCACACATCACCTCCCCTTCCCACACATCACCTCCCTCCCTTCCCACACATCACCTCCTTCCCACATTCTCCACCTCCCTCCTCTCCCACATACCACCTCCTCCCTCTCCCCACACATCACCTCCTTCTCACACCACCTCCTCCCCTTCCCACATTACACCTCCCTCCCCTCCCCACACACACCTCCTCCCCCTTCCCACATTATCACCTCCTCCTCCCCTTCCCCACACATCACCTCCTCCCCTTCCCACATCACCTCCTCCCCTTCCCACATCACCCTCCCCTCCCCACATTACACTCCCTCCCCTTCCCACATTATCACCTCCCTCCCTCCCATATCACCTCCTCCTTCCCACATTATCACCTCCCTCCCCTTCCCACACACACCCTCCCCCTTCCCATTCCTGCCCTTTCTCCACACATAAATCTTCCTACTTCTTCTTCTTCTTCTTCTTCTTCTTCTTCTTCTTCTTCTTCTTTCTTCTTCTATTTCTCTCATCATCATCATCTTTTTTTCTGAACACTAGAATGAGAGACAGATTGACAGACAGACAGACAGACAGGCAGGCAGACAGACAGACAGACAGACAGACAGACAGACAGACAGACGGAGGAGAGAGAGAGAGAGAGAGAGAGAGAGAGAGAGTTACTGGAGAAATTAGTTTGAGCAATTAGGAGGAGAAAGGATAGAGAGAGATAACTAAGGAAGGGGAACGAGACTAAAGATTAGAGGATAATTTTGTGACGAATATGAGAGAGAGAATGGGGTGAAAATGAGAGAAAATGTAGGGACGAGTAAAAATAAGAGAGTGAGAGAAAGTGAAAGAGAGTGAGAGAAAGTGAGAGAGAGTGAGAGAAAGTGAGAGAAAGTGGGAGAGAGTGGGAGAGAAAGTGAGAGAGAGGAGAGAGAGAGGAGAAAGTGAGAGAAAGTGAGAGAGTGAGAGAAAGTGAGAGAGAATGAGAGAAAGTGAGAGAGTGAGAGAAAGTGAAGAGAGCAGAGAAAGTGAGAGAGAGGAGAGAAAGTGAGAGAAAGTGAGAGAAAGTGAAGAAGAGGAGAAAAGGTGAGAGAGTGAGAGAAAGGAGAGAGAGTGAGAGAGAGAAAGTAAAAAGAGAGTGAGAGAAAGTGAGAGAGTGAGAGAAAGTGAGAGAAAAGTGAAAGAGAGTGAGAGAAAGTGTGTTAAGAGTGAAAGTCGGGGGAAAGAAACCAGTAGAAACCCTTAGAAACCTTAGACATTATTGGTATCAATAGAAACCTGTGGAGAAACCCATAGAATCCTAAAGAACGCTTCCTAACCTAACCTAAACCTAAACCTAACCTAACATAAATCTAACCCAACCCAAACCTAACCTAAACCTAACCTAAACCTAACCTAAACCTAACCTAAACCTAACCTAAACCTAACCAAGAGACATTACTACCTGACGGGATAAATATTCTCATTTTACACAAGATGGACGGGAGGAGGAATCGAGACGGGGAGGAAGACAGGAATAAAAAAAAATAAATTGTCAAGTTTTCACGATCTTGAAGCGCTTAACTGAGTGTGGTGAAGGGGGAGAGGGAGAAGAGGGAGAGTGAGGGGAGAGGAGGGGGAGGTGGGAGAGAGGAGAGGAGGAAAATGGGAGGGGGAAGAGAGGAGGGGAAAGGAACGGGAGGGGAGAGGGGGCGAGAAGAGGAGGTGAAAAGGGGAGTGGAAAAGGTGAGAGGAATGTGAAGAAGAGAAAGAGAGAGAAGGAGAAAGTGAGAGGAGAGAAATAGAATGATTAATGGAATGAGACGAACTAAGTCAGACAGAAGAACAAAGGAAGAAACAAGTAATAACGATGAGGAGGGGAGGAGGAGGAGAAGGATGAAGAAGAGGGAAGAGGAGAAGGAGAGGAATAAAGACACGTTAAAAGAAAGAGGAAGGGAGGAAAAGGAGGTTGAGGAGATAGGAAATTAACTGAAGAGAAGGATGGGATAAAAGAGAGAGAGAGAGAGAGAGAGAGAGAGAGAGAAGAGAGAGAGAGAGTCTGGAATACCTGCCTTTGTTCTCACTTTAGCTCTTTTTAGCTTTTCTCGGTTAGCTGAGTGGTCGGATAGGTACAGGCTGGACAGGTACAGTGTGGCTGGATAGGTACAGTGTGGCTGGATAGGTACAGTGTGGCCGGATAGGTACAGGTGGCTGACAGGTACAGGGTGTGATGGATAGGTACAGTGTGGCCGGACAGGTACAGGGTGGCCGGATAGGTACAAGGGTGGCTGGATGATACAGTGTGGCCGGATAGGACAGGTGGCCGGACAGGTACAGGGTGGCCGGATAGGTACAGGGTGGCCGGACAGGCAACAGTGTGGCCGACAGGTACAGTGTGGCTGGACAGGTACAGGGTGGCTGGATAGGTACAGTGTGGCTGACAGGTACAGTGTGGCCGGATAGGTACAGGGGTGGCTGACAGGTACAGGGTGGCTGGATAGGTACAGTGTGGCTGGACAGGTACAGTGTGGCCGGATAGGTACAGGGTGGCTGACAGGTACAGTGGGGGCCGGATAGCGGTGTGCGGCGGACAGGTACAGTGTGGCCGGACAGGCAGTGTGGCCGACAGGTACAGGGGTGGCTGGATAGGTACAGTGTGGCCGGACAGGTACAGTGTGGCCGGATAGGTACAGTGTGGCCGGATAGGTACAGGGCCGGATAGGTACAGTGTGGCTGGACAGGTACAGGTGGCCGGACAGGTACAGTGTGGCCATCATCATCATCATCCAGGTCCCAAATTCATCCTAAATAAATGTCGGAAAAGTAAGGGTGGAGGACAAGGCGGAGGACGAGGCGGAGGACGAGGCGGAGGACGAGGCGGAGGACAAGGTGAGGACAAGGAGGACAAGGTGGAGGACGAGGTGGAGGACAAGGCGGGAGGACGAGGCGGAGGACGAGGTGAGGACAAGGGAGGACGAGGGAGGACGAGGTGGAGGACGAGGCGGAGGACAAGGCGGAGGACGAGGCGGAGGACGAGGCGGAGGACAAGGTGGAGGACAAGAAACTAAAACACCTACGAGTAAATTCCCCCTTCCCTTAAATAACCCCTTAACCTCCTTTAAATCCTCCCTTAACGCCCCCTGGCCCCTCCCCTTTATACATTCCTCTCAGCGGCACATAAATTTCTAGTGAGGCGGACGCTGCTACGATACCCTGATTTATGAGTTTTATTCCGGGTTACGTTTTCTTGTGGTCGCTATCCGTCATTTGGGGGATGTGGTGTTCTGTAGTTCCTCCTCTCACCTATCTTCGTCTCTCTTACCTCCCTCTTACCTTTTCCTCGTCTCCCTTTCCCATCGTCTCCCTTCGTCTGCCTTCCTCTCATCCCCATCGTCTCCCTTCCTCTCATCCCCTTCGTCTCTCTCCCTCCTCTTCGCCTCCATTTGTCTCCTTCGTCTCACCTCCATCTCCCTCTCCTCTCACCCCTTCGTCTCCCTCTCTTTTCGCCTCTCCTGTCTCCCCTTTCTCCTCTGTCTCGTTTGTCTCACTTCATCTCCTTCTGCCCACTCTCGCTCCACTTCTCGCCTCCCTGCCTCCCTCATCCTACCCTCTCGTCCAACCCTTTCTCTCCCTCACCCTACCCTTCTCTCCCTTCCGTCATCTCCCTCTCTCCCTCTCCCTGGGTGTGGATGTATTTTATTTGTCTATTTTCTCAGCCCTTTTGTTATTTCTATTTATCTTTCTATCTATCTATGCATCTATCGTTTATCTATCTGTTTATCTGTTTATTTACCCATCTGTCTGTCTGTCTGTCTGTCTGTTCTGTCTGTTCTTGTCACCCACCAACACCCTACTCATACACCTACCCAATCCCACCCACCCACAGTACCCACGCAACCATTCCCACCCACCCACACCCACCCTCCTACACCCACACAACACAGCACCAATGACGGACCTCAGGTGTTACTAGAGCAGCTGATCAGAAGGCAACAATCACCCCCCATTGTCTCTGTGTCGACTACCCAAGACACTCTCACCACCAAGTTTAGATCCATTGTTTACACTAGAAGGCATGACAGTGATAAACAACGAGGGAGGTCTATAAGAGCGGTGGGTGTATTAGGAATTGAGAGGATTATCAACCAAATTTTTTTTTTGGTCGTAATGTGTAGGTTTTGTAATGTATATATGTATAATATATATATGTAATATGTTTATATGTAATAATGTGTGTGTGTGTGTGTGATAATAATAATAATAATAATAATTAACAGTTTATTGAAAAGTGTAAGTCTGAAGGCTGAAAATATACATTAGACAAATATGATTTATTACATACAAAGACAGTGGGTGGAGGCGCTTAAAAAAGCCATTATTAAAAGAAGAAGGAACAATGATTGAACATACAAATTATTATAGTTTAGTTGATGGCCCGGCGTGGCTGGTCACGGGGACACCAGGTGGTGAGGTGTCACGTGGTATAGTAACTCGTCCTCGGGTGTTGATATGAAGGACCTCACGTGGTCATGGAGACATCGGGTGTGGTGTTCACGGTGTAGTGATTGTCCCGGGTGTTGATATGGGACCTCACGTAGTCATGGGGACACTGGGTGGTGTGGTGGTGTCACAGTACCTCACTCTGCTCGGTGATGTTGTGTTCTCCCGTAGTCAGGTGCATAGCCGGCCGGCCCTCTGTTGTTCCCAGGTGGACGGATTAGCACCTCCTTGTCAGAAGATGGTGGTCAGTTCCCAGGGTGCTTATCTCACTGGTGGGTCACGGCCACTGGTACTGTCTAGTGCTGAATTAACTGGCTTAAACACTGTTCATCACTGTTCAACACTGATCCCACTTCTTTCCGAAACGAAATTGTCACTTTTGATTATGTAATATCCCGGTGGTGAGGATGGGTCGGGAGAGGGACTTGGGGAATGGGTCGACATTGCAAGGGGGCAGCTGTAGTGGGAGCAGCGCCTGAATAGGTCTTGATCCTACGGTGGTCAATGATGTAGTGTGTGTGTGTGTGTGTGTGTGTGTGTGTGTGTGTGTGTGTGTGTGTGTGTGTGTGTGTGTGTGTGTGTGTGTCTTGTTTTTGTTATTGGTTATTGATGTTGTTGTCTTTTTATTTGTAATTTTTTTGCAGTAATCGTAGAGGAATTCTTGTCATTTAGAGTGAATGTATATGTAGTAATTGTAAAAGTGCCAGAAGTAGTAGTAGTAGTAGTAGTAGTAACAGTGTTAGCAATAGTGAGGACATCAAAAGTGTGGGACCTGGTAACATCGCGGTCCACAAATAGGGTTACCCAAACGCCAGCAAAACCCTCATCGTGAAGCCAGATCATTATGATCGGGCTGTGGAGGTTTTCGGCGAAAGTGAGGTCAAATAACTAAGGACGGCCAAAGACATCTAGGCGCAGTAATTGCACTCACGGACTTCAAGACCCAGTACGTAGGGGAAAGGTGAATGAGTGGGTTAGCAAATCCATGCTCCATCGGAGATTGCTAACACAGAGCCACATGCGGCCTTTGCAGCATTCACACATGGAGTCAACATCGTTGAACACCTGATGCGTACCATCCCTGAGATCCGACCCTCCTCCACCCTTTGGAAGAAGCAATCAGTGCAAGTTCATTCCAAACTAGTGAAACACCAGACTTAACCCCAGTAGAAAGAACACTTCTTGCACTTCCACCAAGACTGGGAGGGATGGGACAACTAATCCAGAGGAGATTGCTGACTTGAACATCAAAATTCACTTAAGCTCACGGCAGCCCTCACTGATCACATAATAGCCCAGAATGCAACAGGGAAGTGGACCAGCGAAGTTAATAAGATCCAGTCCATTACAACAGATCGGCAGCACTGCCAAATGACATGTTGCAGCAACTATTGCTGCAGGTTCCAGAAAATTTGACAAAAAGTAGCTATAGCGCAGGAGGTGGGCGCTCGAACTGGTTAACTACGTTACCGATAAGGGCAAATGGTTTCAGCCTTAACAAACAAGAATTTACAGATGCCATTGCTCTAAGGTACGGTTGGCCAGTAGATGGTTTGCCCTCCCAATGCGTGTGGCTATTCCTATGATGGCGATCACGCCATGGTTTGCAAGAAGGGGGGCTTCAGCATGAGGCATGACGAGGTAAGGGATTCACAGCAAATATGTTGAAGGAAATCTGCCGGACGTCATGGTGAACCGACCTCCTTCCACTGGATGAGATCCTCCAACACAGGACCTCAAACACATCTAACGAAGCCCGTGTGGACGTCAGTGCTCGAGGATTCTGACCGGGACAGCGAGCTTTCTTCGACATCAGATTTTTGATCCCATGGCCGTTTGTCACCGTAACTAGCTCCGATGCTGCGCATAGGAGGAACGAGAACGACAAGAGAAGGGACAGGGGAGAGAATTCAAAATGTTGATCAAGGCAGCTTACCCTCTAGTGTTCACAACCTCTGGTGGATGGGCCTAAGTGCAAGATGTTTCTACGCCAGACTCGCAGAGCTGATTCAACAGAAGCAGCAGCCCCAGAAGTTATGTCAAGCCTGGATGAGATGTCGACTGTCCTTTCTCTCCTTCGGTCGGCTTTGCTCTGCCTCAGGAACGAGAGCTTTGCCCCTACTCCGACAACTGCTGCAGATATCGACTATGAGGCACAGTCACTGAATGCCGCAAATCTGGCTCAACTGAGTTAACACAGATAGATAGCTTCTTATGTATAGGATATTTATTAAGGTAAATAAATGGTGCGAAGGTGTGCTATTGGGGAGGCTGAGGCCACGTTAAAAAAAAAAAAAAAGTGTTAGCAATAGTAGTAACAGTAGAAGTAGTAGTAGCAGTATGAGGGTTGTAGGCCATAAAAAGTAGCTTCTGCCCCAATTCCGACAACTGCTGCAGATATCGACTTTGAGGCAACAGTCACTGAATGCCGCATAGATCTGCGGCTCAACTAATTTAACACAGATAGGATAGCTACATATGTATTAGGATATTTAATATTAAGGTAATTAAATGGTATGAAGGTGTGGTTAATAGTTGTAGTAGTAGTAGTAGTAGTAGTAGTAGTAGTAGTAGTAGTAGTAGTAGTAGTAAGGATCAGTATGAGCCTCTGTACTGCTACCAACACTACAACCATTTCCTTGCACCGGTCAACACGAGTAAGACATTAGGTGTGGTCCTGGCTGGGATATTGTCAGGGGTAACTTGTGTGTTTTTAATTCTAAGAGAGAGACCGTCGCAGCCTGCCCTGATCTCCTTAGCTGACAGTCCTGACCCACTTAGAGAGGCTACACCTGATTACTGCCCTATATTCTCTCTCTCTCATTGTATTTGCTCTTCTCTTTATGATGAGATTATAAGTACATGGATATATAAGCAGATAGACAGGCAGACAGACAGACAGGCGGACAGGTAGGCAGGTAGATAGATAAATAGATAGAAAGATAGATAGATAGATAGATAGATAGATAGATAGATAGATAGATTCTTTAATATTTTACTAGTTCCATCAGGGAGAGGCAGTGGTCACCTCATAAGCACCTCAGTCACGTCCTCCCCGCCCGCGCCCACTGACGGACAGGCGACGCCCAACCGAGCGCAGCGCGAAGCAAATTGGGGATGATGGCGCTATGAACGGTTTTTCAGCACTTACCATGTATTTCCCCCCCACCCCCTCCACCTTTCTCCCTCCCTCCCCACTCTCCTCATCCCTCCTCCCTCCTTCCTCCCCAACCCCTACCCATCTCTACTTTATATCCAACATGATTCATCCGCTTTTCCTCATTTTGGAAAACGAAATCAAAGAAACTGTAAAAAATAAAAGAAAACAAAGAAAACGCAAACATAAAAAATAAAATAAAGAAACGTAAACAAAAAAATAAAACAAAGAAAACGGAAACTACCACACACACACACACACACACACACACACACACACACACACACACACACACAAAAGGAAATTATTACAAAAGGGGTAACTACATTAAAGTTGATTATTGGCGTCACGTACCGCTGAGTTCTGACAGCTGACGAGAAGCGAGCGTTCAACTCCACCCTGACTCCCAATATCAGATATCAATATTTCGACGCACAAACTTAAATGATGGGAGAGGGTTTTTTTTTTTTTACTTTTTTATAATTTTTTTTTAATTTCGCTCCTTTTTTGGGGGGATTGTTCATTCCAGGTGTGGCTCTAATAGGGACAGTGGTAGCAGGTGTGGCTCTAATAGGGATAGTGGTAGCAGGTGTGGATTATAATTTCATTTTTCTCTTTGTCAGTGTTGCATTTTAATGTTGTATTCCGGTGGGTTTTAATCGTGGTTGGATATTCGAGACCAGTGTGTGTGTGTGTGTGTGTGTGTGTGTGTGTGTGTGTGTGTGTGTGTGTGTGTGTGTGTGTGAGGTGTACAGGTGTGTTGATATATGTGAAAACTACACACACACCCAAGTACATGTATGTCTTATTTCCCTGTAATACTAAATCTCATCAGCCAATGAGAATTCATTAAGACATACAACCAACCAATGAGAACACAGAATCATCATCCAATTACAGATCATCTTAGATTTACTGATAACTAATGTGATTACAGGCGTAGTACAGGTGTGTTACAGGTGTGTTACAGGTGTGGTGTAAGTGTGATACAGGTGTGGTACAGGTGTGGTACAGGAGTGATACAGATATGGCCCAAGTGTGGACACAATGGGCAGCTGCAGATGTGGCCCAGGTGTGGACAGACTAAACGCTGCAGATGTGGCCCAGGTGTGGACACAGTGGGCAGAAGCAGCAAGGCCACACACACACACTCACCTTGGTACACGGGCCACGCGCGCCGCCTGTACCTCCTTTATTGGACACGACGCCACTTGACGAATTCAATAAGACGTGTGCGGGTCGGAGCGTCGCCTCGTACGTCCGACGTCCACGATCCTCACACGGTCGGTCGGTCATTTTAATCTTCCCTTACTAGAAAATCCGATTAATTTCCCACTTAACTACGATTAACGTGAGTCTCAGTGCAAATACGACGCCATATTGGATGTTATTGATGTGTTATAGCTAATTATGTCTTCTACACTACCCTTAACCTATCCTAACCTAACCTAACCTAACCTAACCTAACCTAACCTATCCTAACCTAACCTAACCTAACCTAACCTAACCTAACCTAACCTAACCTAACCTAACCTAACGTAACCTAACGTTACCTAACGTAACCTAACCTAACCTAACCTAACCTAACCTCTCCCACACTACCTCTATAATTACCTCTCCCACCGGTATAATTACTTATCACCTGCCTAATTACTACATCAGGTGTGTTATTATTACCTTAATAGTATTACCTTGGAGAGATAACTAGGTGTCTGAACCAACCACTTTATGTGTTGACTCTCTCTCTCTCTCTCTCTCTCTCTCTCTCTCTCTCTCTCTCTCTCTCTCTCTCTCTCTCCTTATTTTTTTACATTTGTTCATAAGAAAACCGTAAGAAGAGATAGACGATAAATTTAGTAAACAATGAAGAATAAATGATAAAGAGGAAGAGAAGAGAGAGAGAGAAGGAAAGAGAAGGGATTAAGCAGGGAGAGAAAATTAAGGGAGGGAGGGAGGAAGTGGATGGAAGGAAGAGAGAATGAATAAGGGAGAGGAGGATGGAGGGAAGGGAGAGAGAGTGGAGAGGATAGAAGGATAGAATGAAGGGAGGGTAAGAAGGAAGGAAGGTTAATGAAGGAAGGTAGGAGGGAGAAAGGGATAATAGGGCTGAGAGAAGGGAAGGAGGAGGGAAAGGAAAAACAGACTGAAGGGAGAAGAGGAGGAGGAGAAGAGGAGGAAGGAGGGAGGAGGGAGGAAGAAAGAGGAAGAGACTGAGAGAGGGAGAGAGGGAAAGAAGCTGTTACCGATGAAGAGATGTTAGAATATTTCAATATCGCTGGGTGAGTCGAGAGAAAGAAGAGAGAGAGAGAGAGAGAGAGAGACAGAGAGAGAGAGAGAGAGAGAGAGAGAGAGAGAGAGAGAGAGAGAGAGAGAGAGAGAGAGAGCACTTCGCCCGGGCTAATGCTGGCGTGGTAGCCGAGCCGTGGGAGGATGCTACTGGTCCTAATTATGCTGCTCTGGGGGTGTAGGTAGGGAGGGAGGGAGGGAGGGAGGGAGGGAGGGAGGGTTGGAGGGAAGGTTGGAGGGAGAAAAAAAAGAAGGGAGGGAAGGAAGATGATGGAGGGAAGGTGGGAAATAGAATTAGGATGATGTAGAGAGGGCAAAAGGGAGTGTGGAAAGGTGTGAGAGAGAGAGAGAGAGAGAGAGAGACTTCAAGGCCCTGTCGGTATCTCAAAGGAATGTGCTGAAGGGCTGATGAACCTCTCATATTACCCGAGTGAATTAGATTGGAGAGAGAGAGTGAGAGAGAGAAAGTGAGAAATAGAGGTAGAGAAAAGAGAAAGATAGTGAGAGAAAATGAGGGAAGAGGGGGAGTTTGAGGATAGAGAGGTGGAGAGAGAAGGAGGAATGATGGAGAGTTTTTTTAGTTTAACAAATTTATTGGCAGAGCTTGTAGTACAGTTTGCCTATTTTGAGTAATTCAGTCAGGTCTTGACACTGAGGGTGGTATCACTTCTCACTGCCACGCAGGACAGAGGTTCACACACAAAGAAATACATCATATTCATTAACAACTATAAATGTATAGATGTCAGGTTCATATGGATAATGTCACTGTTCACTGCCATGCAGGACAGAGGTTCGTACACAAAGAGTTGCATCATATTCATTGACAGTACATATACATATATGTAAACACACACACACACACACATATACATACATATACGTATATACATACACATATACATGTACACGTACATATACATGCACACACGCACACATACATACATATACGTCGGTCAGATTCATGTGGGTAATGTCACTTTTCACTGCCATACAGGACAGAGGTTCGTACACAAAGAATGCATCATATTCATTGACACTATATATAGGTCAGATTCATGTGGGTAATGCCACTGTTCACTGCCACACAGGACAGAGGTTCGTACACAAAGAAGGAAATACATCACATTCACCAGCAGCATATATAGGTCAGTGGATCACATACATTGGAGTCATATTCTAATTGAAGACTAATCAGTGTGGGCTAGCAAATTTGGGATAAACAGCAAGAATGTCCTCAAGCACACCTGATTCAATGAAGTAATTACATAGTTCAAGATACAGTAAGTCAGGTGGCCTGAAGTCTTTAACAGTGTCACATTCAATAATATAGTGTTCAAGTGTATGCTTTAAAGGTTTATCACAAAGTTTACATGCTGAGTGTTCCGGAGAGAGAGAGAGAGAGAGAGAGAGAGAGAGAGAGAGAGGGAGAGTGATGGAAGACTGAAGGGAAGGAGAGTGAGGGAGGAGTGAGTGGGAGGGTGGAGTAAGGGTGGATCCCACTTTCCTTCCTCCTTCTTTCCCTCCATCCACCTCCTTCCCTTCGTTCTTCCCCCTCCCTCTCTCCCTCCCTCCCTCCCCCCTCCTTCCTTCAGTAGGCCGATGAATATTTTATTAAGCTCAGTTATTCCTCTAATACGCAGAAGGAGGCGAAAGGGTTGAGTCTGCCTGTCGTAGGACCTGTCTGTGGGACCTGCCTGTAGGACCTGCCTGTAGGACCTGCCTGTAGGACCTATCTGTGGGACCTACCAAGAGAAATACTACTACTACTACTACTACTACTACTACTACTACTACTACTACTACTACTACTACTACTACTACTACTATTACTACTATTACTAATACTAATACTACAACTACTATTTTTTTTTTTAGCGTGGCCTCCAGCCTCCCCCAATAGCCACACCTTCGCCACCATTTTATTACCTTAATATTAAATATCCTAATACATAAGTAGCTATCCTATCTGTGTTGAATTAGTTGAGCCGCAGATCTATGCGGCATTCAGTGACTGTAGCCTCATAGTCAATATCTGCAGCTGTTGTCGGCTTTGGGGCCGATGCTCTCGTTCCCCTGAGGCAGAACAAAGCTGACCTAAGGAGAGAGAAGGACAGTCGACATCTCATCCGGGCTGTAACATAACTTCTGGGCTGGTGCTTCCGTTCGGAGATCACCTCCGCGAGTCTGGCGTAGAAACATCTTGCACTTGGTCCCATTCCACCAGAGGTTGTGAGCACCAGAGGAGTGAAGCTGCCTTGATCAACGTTCTGAATTCTCTCCCCGTATGCCCTTATCTTGACTACACTACAACAACTATTATTACTATTACTACTACTACTATTGATCGTAACAATAGTAATAATAACTACCCTCACTACCCCCCTCGACTGATCTACTGAACAATACAAACATTCATTTATATTCCTCTTATCAGTGCGTGCGTGTGTGCGTGTGTGCGTGTGTGTGGGGGGTGAGTTAATGTATTGTGTCTATCCTCCTGAAGATCTCAATGGTGAGCTGAGATAGAGACCAATCCTCCCCCTCGTGTGTGTGTGGGGGGGGAAGGGGGGGTTCTCAGTCTCCTTTCTCAGCTCTCGTAGTGTAGAGTCTTCGTAATATTGTAACTGTACCTCAGCGTTTGTACTATATGGTTTTCGAGGATGTATCGGCATTACAAAATATCTTACATAAACTACAGTCCCAGTTACTTATTGTTATGTGATCCATGACTCCCAGTTCCCAGACTCTCAGAATCTCTCAACTCCATCTCCTGTAAAGCTGAGACGTTGCTTCTAGGATATTGTCGGTTTCTGAGGTAATGGCCGAGTGCACCTGGTCTGTATTCCCTTCAATAACCTCAAGTTAACTTCTCACATTGACCAGACGAGTTGTTTTGTTCTTCTTCCGACTTCATTGGCGATCTTTCTTCACAGCTGGACCCACACGCTTATAGATGTCCCAACGCCAGACGAATTATTTTCTTCTCTTTCTGCCTTCACTGGCGATCTCTATGCGGCTGAACCCACACGAAGATAAGGCGGTACAGGTGGTGGGCGAGAGATCAAGTGAGGCGGAGCGTAAAACACCCCAGGATTCATCACCGCCTAAGAACCTATCAAGACGCCGGGATAAATCTCACTTACCTCACACTGTGTCCCGCGGGAGCTCTTGAGAAATACGCATGAATTGATACTGACGAAGGGTTGAGAATAGCGGCATAGGGGGTAGAGAGTGGGGTGGGAGGAGGAGAGGGAGATAGACAGAGAGAGAATGAGAGAGAGTGGGAGAGAGACAAGAGAGAACGATGAGATAAAATTGTAGGATGGATGGGGGCTGTTGTTGCTATTCATGCCCAGCAGCTTAGGAGCGATGCTGGGGTTTATCACAGTCACACGCTGGGCGGGGTAATGGATGGCAGACACAGGCGGAGCGGCCCACAACCCTCAGGTCTCCCCCCGACGGTGATAACACGCCCTAGTGAGGTAGTTCCCCCCTACCCCTCACACACACCACACCACAAGACCTGCCCTAGATGTTGTGTAGGTACTGACCCTAGATGATGTTAAGGGTAGGTTCTGATGGAGATGGTGGCCCTAGATGATGTTAAGGGTAGGTTCTGATGGAGAGAGTGGCCCTAGATAATGTTAAGGGTAGGTTCTGATGGGGAGAGTGGCCTTAGATGATGTTAAGGGTAGGTTCTGATGGAGATGGTGGCCCTAGATGATGTTAAGGGTAGGTTCTGATGGAGATGGTGGCCCTAGATGATGTTAAGGGTAGGTTCTGATGGGGAGAGTGGCCCCTAGATTATGTTAGAGGGTAGGTTCTGATGGAATGCTAAAATTTGGCCCCTAAATGATGTTAAAGGTGAGCTCTGATGGGGAAAATGGCCCTAGATGATGTGTTCTAAGTGCCTAGTTCTGATAGGGGAGAGTGGCCCTAGATGATGTTAAGGGTAGGTTCTGATGGAGAGAGTGGCCCTAGATGATGTTAAGGGTAGGTTCTGATGGAGATGGTGGCCCTAGATGATGTTAAGGGTAGGTTCTGATGGGGAGAGTGGCCCTAGATGATGTTAAGGGTAGGTTCTGATGGAGAGAGTGGCCCTAGATGATGTTAAGGGTAGGTTCTGATGGAGATGGTGGCCCTAGATGATGTTAAGGGTAGGTTCTGATGGAGAGAGTGGCCCTAGATGATGTTAAGGGTAGGTTCTGATGGAGAGAGGCTCAGATGATGTTAAGGGTAGGTTCTGATGGAGAGAGTGGCCCTAGATGATGTTAAGGGTAGGTTCTGATGGAGAGATGGCCCTAGATGATGTTAAGGGTAGGTTCTGATGGAGAGAGTGGCCCTAGATGATGTTAAGGGTAGGTTCTGATGGAGAGTGGCCTAGATGAAGAGGTTCTGATGGAGAGTGCTCTAGATGATGTTAAGGGTAGGTTCTGAGGAGAGAGTGGCCCTAGATGATGTTAAGGGTAGGTTCTGATGGAGATGGTGGCCCTATGATGTGTAGTGATGGAGAGTGGCCTAGATATGTTAAGGGTAGGTTCTGATGATGGCCTAAATGATGTTAAGGGTAGGCTCTGATGGGGAAAGTGGCCCTAGATGATGTTTAAGGGTAGGTTCTGATGGGGAGAGGGCCCTAGATGATGTTAAGGGTAGGTTCTGATGGGAGGATGGCCCTAGATGATGTTAAGGTAGGTTCTGATGGAGATGGTGGCCCTAGATGATGTTAAGGGTAGGTTCTGATGGAGAGAGTGGCCCTAGATGATGTTAAGGGTAGGTTCTGATGGAGATGGTCCTAGATGATGTTAAGGGTAGGTTCTGATGGGAGAGGGTGGCCCAGATGATGTTAAGGGTAGGTTCTGATGGAGATGGTCCTAGATGATGTTAAGGGTAGGTTCTGATGGAGAGGGTGGCCCTAGATGATGTTAAGGGTAGGTTCTGATGGAGAGGATGGCCCTAGATGATGTTGGGGTAGGTTCTGATGGAGAGTGGCCCTAGATGATGTTAAGGGTAGGTTCTGATGGAGAGAGTGGCCCTAGATGATGTTAAGGGTAGGTTCTGATGGAGAGAGTGGCCTAGATGATGTTAAGGGTAGGTTCTGATGGAGAGAGTGGCCCTAGATGAAGCAGACGATAAGTACTGCTACAGGTGGTGTCAGCCTCCGTCAGATCTGCAGCAGGTGGCGGTACAGATGGTGGCTCCTGACCTGCCTGTGTGCTGGGCTGGAGATTAGTGAGTGTATTTTGAGGGGGAGAGTCTCTGTTTGTTGTGGGGTGGATGATGAAACAGTCTCTCTCTCTCTCTCAATACAGGAGAAACGGGAGTAATGGTTGACACAAATCCTGACAAAATACACGTCTTTATTTTTGTTCTCCATTAACGTGTAGTGTAGCTGCTGGTGGCCTGGTGGTGTTGAAGAGGAAGAGCAGCAGGTAATAAACTGCTCGATATTATAAGAGGAAGTGAGAACAGTGATATGGTGTAGAGTGAGAGAGACAGATAGTGAATGAGGGAGAGAGAGATGGATAGTGAATGAGGGAGAGAGATAGATATATAGTGAATGAGGGAGAGAAAGACAGACAGAGAAAATAAGGAGAGACAGACAGATAGTGAATGAGGGAGAGACAGAGGAATGAGGGAGAGACAGGTAGATAGTGAATGAGGGAGAGACAGATAGATAGATAGTGAATGAGGGAGAGAGAGGATAGAATGAGGAGAGACAGATAGATAGTGAATGAGGGAGAGACAGACAGATAGAGAATGAGGGAGAGACAGACAGATAGAGAATGAGGGAGAGGAAGACAGACAGATAGTGAATGAGGGAGAGACAGACAGATAGTGAATGAGGGAGAGAGACAGATAGTGAATAAGGGAGAGACAGACAGATAGTGAATGAGGAGAGACAGACAAACAGATAGTGAATGAGGGAGAGACAGACAGATAGTGAATGAGGGAGAGAGAAAGACAGACAGATAGAGAATGAGGGAGAGACAGACAGAATGAGAATGAGGGAGAGAAAGACATACAGATAGAGAATGAGGGAGAGAGAAAGACAGACAGATAGAGAATAAGGGAAAGAGAAGACAGACAGATAGAGAATGAGGGAGAGGAAGACAGACAGATAGAGAATAAGGGAGAGACAGACAGATAGTGAATGAGGGAGAGAAAGACAGACAGATAGAGAATGAGGGAGAGACAGACAGACAGATAGAGAATAAGGGAGAGACAGACAGATAGTGAATGAGGAGAGAAAGACAGACAGATAGAGAATGAGGGAGAGACAGACAGACAGATAGAGAATGAGGGAGAGATAGACAGATAGTGAATGAGGGGAGACAGACAGATATAAATGAGGGGAGAGAAAGACAGACAGATAGAGAATGAGGGGGAGACAGACAGACAGATAGAGAATAAGGAGAGACAGACAGATAGTGAATGAGGGAGAGAAGACAGATAGAATGAGAATGAGGGAGAGAAAGACAGACAGATAGAGAATAAGGGAGAGACAGACAGAGAGTGAATGAGGGAGAGAAAGACAGACAGTTAGATAGAGAATGAGGAGAGAGGGGCGAGAGAGACAAATAGGCAGACAGATTAGTTTTAGTTAGGTTAAGTTAGGTTAGGTTAGGTTAGGTTGGGTTTAAGTTAGGTTGGGTTAGGTTAGGTTAGGTTAGGTTGGGTTAGGTTGGGTTAGGTTGGGGTAGGGTAGGGAGTGGCTAGGCTAGGCTAGGCTAGGTTAGGTGGGATTAGGATTGGATTAGGTTAGGGTGAGGCTATGCTAGGTTCGGTTAGGTTAGGTTAGGTTAGGTTTGTTTTGGCTAGGTTAGGTTAATATGTCGAGAAAATCTTACAACGACGTGACCTTCCATGACGGAATTTCACCTCAGCCAGCAGCAGACTTCACCTTAAGGGTTCCTGAGCCACCAAGACTAAGCGTAGGAATTTACATAAACGTCTCACAAAGAAAATGTCTTATCTTAGCTGAGGTCCCGAAGCGTCGCGGTAAGAGGCTGTCTTTAGCGCTTCTCTCTCTCTCTCTCTCTCTCTCTCTCTCTCTCTCTCTCTCTCTCTCTCTCTCTCTCTTCTCTCTCTCTCTCTCTTCCCTTCAGAGACAAGGACAGGAAGTGAAGAAAGAGATAGAGAGTTAAAAAAAGACAAAGACAGAAGAGAATAAGATAAAAAGAACGAATGAAAAGAGATAAAGATAGAGAAAGAGAGAAAGATAGAATGAGACAACACCTCGTCCTTGAAGATCGTCCTCCAAGACTCCTCCCAGCACCTCCTCCTCCTCCTCCTCCGCATCACCCTCTCCACCAAATATCTCTCCCACTCTGGATTAACAGTCTTCTCCCACTCACCCTCTCCCCTCACCCCTCTCGCACTCACCTCCCACATTCACCCCTCCGCACTCACCCCCTCCGCCTCACCCCTCCCACCTCACCCCCTCCACCTCCCACCCCCTCCAATCCACCCCCCTCCCACACTCACCCCTCCACCCTCACCCCTACATTCACCCCTCAGCCTCACCCCATCCCACACCCTCCACCCCCCTCCCATTCCCCCCTCCACCCCTCCCCCTCCCCCTCACCCCCTCCCACCTCCCACCCCCCTCCCCCAATCACCCCCTCCCCCCACACTCTCCCCCTCCCCACCTCCTCCCTCCCACAATCACCTCCCACTCACCCCTCCCACCTCACCTCCCCTAATCACCCCTCCCTCACCCCCCTCCCCAATCCCTTCCCACACCCCCCCTCCCCTCACCCCCTCTCCAATAGATGTACCTGCCCTTCCATCTTCATCCTCCTTCTCCTACCTTTCCATCTCCCTCCTCCCCTCACCTCCCTCCCTCCCTCCCCTCACCTCCTCCCTCCCCTCCCTCCCTCCCCTCCTCCCCACACAACAAAACTGAGGGAAAGTTATGCGTTGAATTCCCCACTCATTGCCCTCAGTGCATATTTCCCTTCTCCTCCCCCAGGTAATGACACACACACACACACACACACACACACACACACACACACACACACACACACACACACACACACAACACACACACACACACACACACACACACACACACACCTGCATTCAAACACAGACATGTATCATAGACATTCAGACACAGACCCCCCCCATATAAAGAACACAGACACACAGACTCCGGGGTAACTGGGCCTTCCACCTCCCGTGCCGAGATTTCAATTAGAAAGTGATGCAAGTTTTTAAAGTTAGTTGGCCGTGTTAATTAACGAGACCATCTATATGCAAATGGAGTCTTGTTCGGGCAGCCGCGTGTAAGCTGCTAAACACGGCGTCTTTGGCACGCCCTCCTTTGCCCCCTCTCCGCCCCCCCTCCTCCACGCCCCCCACACACCCCTTCCTACCTTCCCGCCCTCCCTCCGTCAATCTCCTTCCCCACATCTTCACGTCACACAATCACCCGTCCTTAGATAAACAATATCTCACGACTGTCGGTTCTACCTACTTCTGCTACTTCTACTGCTACTACTACTAATGATAATGACAATGATAATAATGGTAATAACAATAATGGCAATACTACTGTTAAAATAATAATAATAATAATAAAAATAATAACAATAATAATAATAATAATAATAATAATAATAATAATAATAATAATAATAATAATAATAATAATAATAATAATAATAATACCTCTGGTCCACGCCCATCATCACAGCACCCGCCACCACCCGCGCTCCCCCGTGACAATCATCTCGCCTCAGCATACCGGAACGTAAGCGACCTTCACTCAACGCGTCGTCATCACCGCTCATGGCTTTATTTACACTACGCGCCTGTAAACCTTTTCCACACCTGCCCTCCTGTTCATGCGCGCCACTATTTATACACGCCCCTTTATCCACGCCCTAACCCTGTCATATCCTCAAGACACAGGTACATCATAGGTGGCATTATGGACAGATCATCACCTGTAACAAAGGTTTTACACATCTTGGGGTCACTTCAGGAAGCCTCGTGACCTGATATGAAGACAGGGCTCGTTGACACCACTCACGCAGGCGAGGCTGAAGGAGTGGTTGTCGTGCTGAGGTTGTCATTCTTAGAGGTTCCGGGTGTGTGTGTGTGTGTGTGTGTGTGTGTGTGTGTGTGTGTGTGTGTGTGTGTGTGTCTGTGTGTGTGTGTGTGTGTGTGTGTGTGTGTGTGTGTGTGTATTTGCCCTAACCTCGAAACCTTATTCAATCCTGGCTGTTTATCTCATTAGATAGACAGACATCCACACATCCACATATCCACCAAGTTTTACAATGTGGAGTCAATCAGTACCTCTTGTCACAACTACGAGTACAAGTGACATATAAACTAACACTCAATCACTACGTTATGTCTCTCTCTCTCTCTCTCTCTCTCTCTCATGATACATACATTATGATACATGAGAATGATACATAAAGGATAAGATATTCATAATTTAATCGACAGGCGGAGGAAGGGGTGGAGAGATGAAGAGGAGGAGGAGGAAGAAGAAGAAGAAAGGAGAGGAGGAGGAGGAGGAGGACAGGTGGGTGTGTGGGGGAAGTGTTATTGACCACTGTTATGTTAATAATTAATATCATTTCACACCTGATCAATAAATACTCTCACCTGACGTGCCATTACACTTAAGGGGGTGAGTGAAAAGTAAAGAGGGGGTGAGATTAAGGAGTAAGGGGATGGGAGAGAAAAAAAGGAAGGAATAATGAGTAAAGGGTAATGGGGAACTAAACCAACCAACACACACACACACACACACACACACACACACACACACACACACACACACACACACAGTTTATCACCAACTTCTAAAATACATCAAGAGATTTAGTTTGGTTCATTATAAGTTATTAAGCCACCTAGGTGAACACGGCTGCAGGAGAGAGAGAGAGAGAAAAAGAGATTATTTAAAACAAAACAAATCCCAGTTATTTTGTTGAGTATTTTCAAAGTGATTTTTTTCAGCTACTCGAGAAATTGTTTTAGGTCTGAGTCTCTCCGTGATGGTAATACCTGGGCCTTACAATACCTCCTTCACACCCGACAGATAGACAGACAGACAGACAGAGAGGAGAGATAGACAGGCAGATAGAGTTAGAGACGGGGAACAGAGAGAACCAGAGAGAGATAGAGAGGCAGACAGACAGGCAGGTAGAGATAGTGACGGTGGAACAGAGAGAACCAGAGAGACAGACAGACAGAGAGAACAGAGACAGACAGACAGACAGACAAACAGACAGACAGACAGACAAACAGACCGGACGGAACAAAATAATCCACTTTCCTAGATGTTTGTGGTAAGGAGTGAGCGGATGAGGCGAGGGAAGAACCTTCAGATCAGTCAGTCAGTCAGTCAGCCAATCAGTCAGTCAGTCAGTCAGTCATTTTATAATTGTTGTTGTGTGTGTGTGTGTGTGTGTGTGTGTGTGAGTGGGGAGGAAGAGCCACAGGTAGAGTCTCCCCCTGTAGGTGTATAAATTAGCGCCGCTCTGGTGGTCGCAATATGAATTAAAATGCACCAACTTGACGCCGTGTGCAGTGTAGCGATTTTTTACCTCATAATGAAATTGGTTTTTGAGTTCCTTTGTCTGCTTAACATTCGGTAAAATTGAATAAAAACTAATAATTTATATATAAAAAAAATTGCATGCTGGTCTTTTACAATGTTTATGCAAAATGCTTTTAAATTGTCATTGTGAAGATTAAACGAATATGATGTATGAACTAATGTCATGTATGTATAGATATATATTTATACATTCATGGCGATATAATTACCTTCACGTTTTAAATTTTTATAACGAGATTTACAAAAGTTAAAAACAAATAGATTGGAATAATTAAACTCGTATTTTTAATTAACATAGACAGTTGAGGCCTTACCTGCCGCAGCAATACTTACATCCTTAACAGGAAAACATCGCCACTAAGAGCAATCGTACGTCTGGCTTATTCTCTACTCAGGTGTGATGTTTTAATGCGTATGTTAAAGTGTTTACCTGTGTGCGTCAGGTTAATCATAATAGACTTAATAGCTGTTAGACTATATACTTCCTCAGGTGACAGTTCGTTTCTCTCAACACAGTGATGCTCTTCGGAATTTTCTTATTAATAACACAACATCTCAGTCATCACTACCAGGAGTCCATTAATTAGTGGGTTAATATTTCTCCCTCAGTTAATGTGTAATGTGTAGAACTCTCTCTCTCTCTCTCTCTCTCTCTCTCTCTCTCTCTCTCTCTCTCTCTCTAGATTAATTTTCTTCCCAATTTGATGATGTAACAACAAGTGCAATTTTTTTTTCAAAGATACCACCCAAAGATAGATTCTCAAATGACAAAATAAATCTTCTTTCCTTAATAGACGTTGTAAGAATATATTTAAATATTTTTTTTTAACTTCAGCTAAAAGACAAAAAAAAAATAGGGTTAAAATGGCTCTAATGTAAAGCAAGATTTTAGTACTGTATATAAAGTCGTTTTTGTATTTCCTGTTTGAGTGAAAAATCGACTATGCTAATCTCTAAAGAATCTGACAGTTGTAGTAAAAACACAACACTGATACCCCCAGACCCCAGAGACTGTAGATCCCCAACAACCCCGAGAGTCCTCCAAACCCTCGTCCTTTTTCCCCCAGACTTACCCACACTCCCCACCTCTTTCCCCCAGATTCCCCTAGACCTACACCTTTCTCCCTAGATTCACCCACACACACCACCCCCTAATCTCTCACCCCATAGCCCTTAGCCCCCAGGCCCCCAGACCTCACCATCACCCTCTCCCCCAGACTCCTTCCCCCCTAGAATCCCCAGGAAAAAAGAACAAGTGTTTAATTATCGTCGTTTTTAGGTCACGAAGTAAAATATGTGTTTGTTATTGTTTTTCTGTTTTGTTTTTGTTTTTCCAGTGACTTAACTTATGGCGGTTGATGGTCGTTTCTTTCTCATCTCATACATACATACATACATACATACTACATACATACATACATACTCTACCCATCCCACCACCAACCCACCCAACCCTTCCCCCAGCTCTCCACCCACCCACACCCCACCACCCACCCACCCACCCACCCACCCTGCCACCCACCCACCCCACCACCCACCCACCCACCCCGCCACCCACTACCCACCACACACCCACCCACCACCCTGCCACTCCACCCAACCACCACCTCGCCAACCACCCACCCACCCCGCCACCCAGCACTGTGTCTCGCGGGTCAGATGTTAATCATGTTTACACTGTGAGATGAAGATTAAAAATATTTTCATCTGAAGTTTACCAAAAATAATTAACCTCTATCTTGTGTGTGTGTGTGTGTGTGTGTGTGTGTGTGTGTGTGTGTGTGTGTGTGTGTGTATCCATGTATGTATGTCTATGTATATATAACACACTACCACACAGCCATACCTAATACATAACTATGAATACCATACATCAACACCACCAAATCAATCATCTCCCACAATCTCCCACAATCTCTCACAATCTCCCACAATCTCCACATCTCCACAACTTCCCACAATCACAATCTCCCCCACAACTCCCACAATCTCCCACAACTTCTCACAATCTACCTATATACTCTCACCAATGGAATTATATCTCTTGTGTATGAGAGACGTAAGAGAAGGTAGAGATTCTCCTCACGTGCACCTCAACAGAAGCTAGTGAAGGATGTTAGAACGTTCTTACTTCCTCGCACCTGGTCGACATTCCCGCAGCTCGACCTCTGGGGAGACGAGAAGAAAAAAAAATTTGTCTGATATGAAAAAAAATAAATAAATAAAATAAAATAAATAATATAAATTGGTAATATTGTGATATGGTTGAGTTGGTATTTTTTTTTTATTCTATTCTATTCTATTCTGTCTGTCTGTCTGTCTGTCTGTCTGTCTGTGTCTATCTATCAGTCAATCTATTCAACCTCTGTTCTTTATCTATCTATCTATGCCTATCTGACTTACTATCTATATCTATCTGTCTATCTATTTTCTTTATCTATCTATCCATCCAACTACCCTCCTCCAATACCCCCACCTCCCCCACAATACCCCCCCACCTCCCCCACAATACACCCACAAGAGTTACAGTATCTATTCATCACCCGCTTCACTAACTACCGGTCTGGGACAATTAAGCCCCGGCCAATCACTTAACGACCATTAGTGCCGTGACAATTCCTGACCCCCTCACGAGTCGTTAGCCTTAGCCTGGAGGTCATAGTTCATAATCTCGCTACGATCATTGGTCAGGAAAGTCTTGTGTAATTTTTGTTTTGTTTAATCCACCATCGACCAAGAGGTTATGATTGGTGAGGTTTTTGTCTTGGTGTTTGTTTGTTTGTATGTTTGTCCGCACGATAACTTGAGTATTATTCGGTGTATTGTTATTAAACTTCATATATGAGTTATTTATAGTCAGTTAATGAGTCCTATTGAATTCCATATCGATCGATGGAAGAATGAAGAAACGCTGAGTCATTTTGTTTATTTATAGATCTATCATTAAAAACTTTTTCCCTTCGTTTCAAAATGTGTCAATAATCTGTCAAATGCCTTAATGGTAATGATTTACTACCGTAGTTAGCCATTAGGTCATTTAGCAATTAGAGTTTGATCGTTAATCGTTGTTATGTGAGGTGATTTGGTCGTTTGGTATAAAGAAGATTGATATATAATAGTGGCGGGTTATATAAATGATGTTTCCATAGAGCGGTGTCAGAGTGTGGCTTATATAGTGTGAGAAACAATGTGTATGTACAGTGTGTTAGCGTTAATGCTGAAGATATAGGGAAAAAAAAGAGAGAGAGAGAGAGAGAGAGAGAGAGAGAGAGAGAGAGAGAGAGAGAGAGAGAGAGACTATAATGTAGCTCAACAAACTCCTATGTACAAGAGAATCGTTTGAAGTGTGTCTCTATAGGACAGTAACACCACAGAAAGCCATAGGAGAACATAACCTATAGAGATGAAGCTCCCCTTAGTCCTCTACACTACTCTGAGTCTTATAGCGGAGGTCTTTATTAACACTGTATTGCCCCACTTCAAGCAGAATTCTCGACTACCTTATCTAAGTTAACCCTTGTTCCATAGCTGACCTGACCTACCTTCCTTCACTCTCCCTCCTCCTCCTCCTTCTTAATCCTCTTCCCTCCTCCTCCTCTTCCCTCCTCCTCCCCCACGCCTTCTTCCACTTACCTTTCCACCTTAATCACAGGAACCTCTCTCTCTCTCTCCCATTCCTACTCTTCCCCACCACCATAAGAATCCTCCCCCATCCTCCTCCCACTCTCCTCGCTTAAGCAATTACCCCCCCCAACCAAAGGACCTTCCCCCCAACCAAGGACCTCCCCCAACCAAAGGACCTCCCCCAACCAAAGGAACCCCTCCAGTCTCAACTATTATAATCAACTTGACCAACTCCCATTCCCCATCTGCCTCACCCCAACCAAACCCTCTCCTCCCCCACCATCACACACTCCCTACCTCCCCCCACATTTCCACCTCTCCCCACCCCTTCTAACCTCCCTCCACCATCTCCACCTCCCCACCACCATCTCCAACCTCTCCCCACCCCTCTAACCCCCTCCACCATCTCCACCTCCCATCACCATCTCCAACCCTCTCCCCCACCCCCTTCTAACCTCCCCTCCACCATCTCCACCTCCCCCCACCATCTCCAACCTCTCCCCCCCCTTTCTAACCTCCCTCCACCATCTCCACCACTCCCCACCACCATCTCCAACCTCTCCCAACCCCGTCTAACCTCCCCTCCACCATCTCCACCTCCCACCATCTCCAACCTCTCCCACCCCTAACCTCCACCATTTCCACCTCCCACCACCATCTCCAACCTCTCCACCCCTGTCTCCCTCCACCATCTCCACCTCCCACCATCTCCAACCTCCCCACCCCTTTCTAACCTCCCTCCACCATCTCCACCTCCCACCATCTCCACCTCCCACCACCATCTCCAACCTCCCCCACCCTCTAACCTCCTCCACCATCTCCACCTCCCCACCACCATCTCCAACCTCCCCACCCCTAACCTCCACCATCTCCACCTCCCACCATCTCCAACCTCCCACCCCTTTCTAACCTCCACCATCTCCCACCCTCCCCACCACCATCTCCAACCTCTCCCACCCCTTCTAACCTCCCTCCACCATCTCCACCTCCTCCACCATCACCAACCCTTCCCCCACCCCCTTCTAACCCCCCTCCACCATCTCCACCTCCCACCACATTCCAACCTCTCCCCACCCCCTTCTAACCTCCTCCACCATCTCCACCACTCCCACCACCATCTCCAACCTCCCACCCCTTCTAACCTCCCTCCACCATCTCCACCTCCCACCATCTCCAACCTCTCCCCACCCCTTCTAACCTCCACCTCCTCCACCATACTCCCACCACCATCTCCCAACCTCTCCCACCCTCTAACTCCCTCCACCATCTCCACCATCCCCCACCCACACTAAACACCCCTTCCCTTTCCTTCACATATTAACGTCAGTCTCTACTCGTGCCTCTCCCACCATACTAAGTCTACACACACACACACACACACACACACACACACACACACACACACACACAAATCATCGCTCAAAAGTCTGCAACATTTACACGAAATTTTTAGACTGATCAGATGACTAAATTCCCTTCGCTCCTTAGCAACCATGACAGCTCAGACAAGCACGTTGGTTGCTAGGGTGGCACATGTACACCCAAAATAATCCCCATGTGTGTATGTGTGTGTGTGTGTGTGTGTGTGTGTGTGTGTGTGTGTGTGTGTGTGGTATTAATACATTACACCAAATAAAGTATATTTAGTGTCTATTGATAAAGTTTGTATTACTATTTATCCGATAAGACAGAATGGTAACAGAGATAAGGTGTCGAAATGAATTTGTCTGAGTCCCACTTGTAGGTAAACAAAGTGAGTGTGATAGATTAGTCCCTTAACTACATCTTGGTGAGGCTGTTGATTTGCTTAATTTTCTTCATTGGGTTAGATGGCCACATATAGCAGATAGATAGCCCCAGATAGCCCCCATAAGACTCAGATAGCCATAAATAACCATCAGATAGTCCCAAGGTAGTCCTCAGATAGCCCCAAGGTAACCATAATATATCCTGTGGCCATCAGATAGCCGCAAGTAGTCCTTAGATAGCCCCAGACAGCCCTTCCATTGTTGAAGAGAGCCATCAGAAAGCTCTAACATAGCCCCATACAGCCTTCGAATACCCCCAAAAGCCCCAAGACAGCCATAAAACAGCCCCAGATGACCACCACACAGCCCTCAGGCAGATCCCACACGGCTCTCAGACAGCCCACACAGCCCTCTGCAGATCCCACACGGCTCTCAGACAGCTCCCACACAGCCTCAGGCAGATCCCACACGGCTCTCAGACAGCTCCCACACAGCCCCCAGATAGACCCCACACAGCCCTCAAACAGCCACCACACACAGCCCCAAGATAGCCCCCATAAAGTGCTCCCCGGTGAATATAGATCCCAATTATGAGACTTGATCGAGCAGTGTGTACGCTTCAGTAAATAGGTTAACCATGGCCTACTGGGGGGGGGGCTACACACACCCACGCCCCCCACGCCCACGCCCACTCACCCCCTATGATCTGAGTCTTTATACTCACATCCTCCCATGGCGCCCACGCTTCCAATCCCACGCTGCTGTAGATGTGACATGTAGTTACAGTTCTACACGAAAGCACGCCCACGCCCACGCCCACATACATTAAGCTCTACACGCCATCACTGAAACACATATTGACGCCTACAAATTATCTTGTTACAACTACTATGCTAACATAATTCTTACACGCAACTACACCCACACACGTACACACGAGTGATACGATATTCTAACAACACACACACACACACACACACACACACACACAACATATATATATATATATATATATATATATATATATATATATATATATATATATATATATATATATATATATATATATATATATTATACATACATGTTGATATAATGCGCTTAAACGTCCTTAATGGTAATAGAATATAACATCAAACTGCATACTAAATATTATTTTCAGTTTATAACATTTCTGTAAAATTCGAAATTGCAATAATATTTATCGTCACCAGAATGATACTCTGTGTGTGTCTGTGTGTGTGTGTGTGTGTGTGTGTGTGTGTGTGTGTGTGTGTGTGTGTGTGTGTGTGTGTGTGTGTGTGTGTGTGTGTGTGTGTGTGTGTGTGTGTGTGTTTCTGTGTGTGTGTGTTTGTGTGTGTGTGTGTGTTTGTGTGTGTGTGTGTATGTGTGTGTGTGTGTGTGTGTGTGTGTGTGTGTGTGTGCACACAATATTCTCCCAACTTCCTTCCTATAAATCCCCATACCTCCAACCATCACCCACCACCACCACCTCACTAACTACTCATCTCCCTACCAAGACGACCTCCCTCACCTCCCACCATGTCCCACCCATAACCTACCCACACCTCGCCTCATCTCCCACCATCTCCCCACCATGTCACCCCATAACCTACCCACACACCCCGCGTCATCCCCACTACATCTCCCCACCATTCACACCCATAACCTACCCACACACACACCTCGCCTCATTCCCCACTACATCTCCCCACCATGTCACACCCATAACCTACCCACACACCCTCCATCTCCCCACTACATCTCCCCACCATGTCACACCCATAACCCACCCACACACACACTCCCCTCACCTCCCCACCACCACTTCCCCACCATGTCCCACCCATAACCTACCCACACACACACACCCTCCTCACCTCCCCACCACCTTCCCCACCATCTGTACCCATAACCTACCCACACACACCCTCTCATCTCTACCACTCTCCCCACCATCTGCACCCATAACCCACCCACAACACACCCTGCCTCATCTCCCCACTACATCTCCCCACCATGTCACACCCATAACCCACCCACACACCTCGCGTCATCTCCCACTACATCTCCCACCATGTCACACCCAACTCCACACACACCTCTCATCATCTCCCCACTACCTCCCCACCATCTGTACCCATAACCTACCCACACACACCCTCCCTCATCTCCCCACCTCCACCACACCTCCTCCCCAACACACAGCCAGCCAGTTTAGTCGTCTGGGCTTAACTGGCTGGCGATTATCCTAGAAAATGGCATTACTTCTCAACTTTTCTCATTTACTCAGGTAACATTTTTGCAGGTGAAAAAAAAAGAATAATAATTATACTGGAAAATATATAATGGTAAATAAGGCGGCCATTGTATGAATATCTCTCGCCTCTCGGTGAGTTAAGATCGTGTGTGAAAGCCTGAAATACTGAGAGAAGGGAGGGGGGAGGGGAGGGGAGGGGAGAGGGAAGGGTTAGAGGAGGGAGGGGATGGGAAGCAGGGGTTAGAGGGAGGGAGGTACATTGTGAGTGAAAGTTCTTTTTAAGACGTAGTTGTGATGTGTGTGTGTGTGTGTGTGTGTGTGTGTGGTGTGTCTCCTTCTTCTCCTCTCTGCTTCACACCATCCTCTCTCCTTCCTCCCTCTCTCCACCACCTCACTTAATCACTAACCCATCCTCCCTCATACCTCCTTATACCCTCCTCGGCCTCTCCTTACACCCTTCTTTCCTCAATGCCCCGTCTTTCACCCACTCAATCACACCTAATCTGTAGTCCTCTTCCCTTCCTCCTCTCCTCACTCCCTCCCTCTCTGTACTCATTCATCTCTATCTCCTCCCTCATAGTTAGTTATAGAAGACAATTTATCAAACGATCCCTTGAGTTGAAAGAGACGAGAGTCAGCAAAGTGTACCACAGTCAACGACTCAACAACTCTACGGTATGTGCCTGCCAGCCATTTACTGACCTATATACACACACACACACACATATACATATACACACATATATTAATGTTATATATTATTATTAATATTATTAATGTTAATATTATTATTATTATTATTAATAATATTAATCATATTATTATTATTATATATTACATATATTATTATTATTATTATTATCATTATCAATACTTCACATATTATTATATTATTATTATTATTATTATTAATGTTATTATTATTATTATTATTATTATTATTATTATTATTATTATTATTATTATTATTATTAATGTTATTATTATTATTATTATTATTATTATTATTATTATTATTATTATTATTATTATTAATGTTATTATTATTATTATTAATATTATTATTATTAATGTTATTATTATTATTATTATTAATTATTATTATTATTATTATTATTATTATTATTATTAATGTTATTATTATTATTATTAATGTTATTATTAATATTATTATTATTATTATTATTAATATTACATATATTATTATTATTATATAATAAACATATTATTATTACAACACATCATTATTAATAAATATTATTAATATTATTATTATTATTATTAATAGGTCCAGTAAATGAAACACTACGGGCACATACCTAGAGTTGTTGAGTCGCTGACTAGTACACTTGCGACTCTCGCCCTTTCACCACTCAAGGGATCGTTTGATAAATTGTCTTTATAACTAACTATGAGGGAGGGAGATAGAGAGATTGAATGAGTACGGGAGAGAGGGAGGGAGTGAGGGAGAGGGAGGAAGGGAGAGAGGGATACAATTAGGGTGTGATTGAGTGGGTGAAAGACGGGGGCATTGAGGGAAGAAGGGTGTAAGGGAGAGAGAGGCCGGAGGAGGGTATAAGAAGAGGTAGAGGGAGGGATGGTTAGATTAAGGAGAGAAGGGGAGGGTGGAGAGAGAGGGAGGAAGAGGAATGAATGGTGAAGGAGGTATAAAGAGATAATGATTTGACTCAATGAGGGAGAGAGAGAGAGAGAGAGAGAGAGAGAGAACGAGAGAGAGAGAGAGAGAACGAGAGATATATAGAAAGAGAGAGAGAGGAGAGAGAGAGAGAGGGAGAGAGAGAGAGAGAGAGAGAGAGAGATATATGTAGAGAGAGAGAGAGAGAGAGAGAGAGAGAGAGAGAGAGATGCTGACTGCTCCTTACAGACAATGTGAACTCTTGGAGTTAATTAGTCGAGGATATCGAATAGAAATGAGAAATTAAGGCTTTAGATGACGCTGACGGGGAGCTAATGTGGAGGGGAGGGAGAGGAGAGGACAATGGAGAGGGGGGAGAGAGGACACGTGAGGGGAGGGGAGGAGGAGGAGAGGGAGGAGGAGGGGGAGAGGAGAGGAGAGGGAGCTAACGTGAGGAGGGGGAGGAGAGGAGAGGGAGCTAACGTGAGGAGGGGAGCTAACGTGAGAGGGGGAGCATGGGAGAGGGGAGCTAACGTGAGAGGGGGAGAGAGGAGGGGAGGAGGAGGGGAGCTACGTGAGGAGGGGGGAGAGAGGAAGGGATAATGGAGGAGGGGGAGGAGAGGAGGGGGAGCTAATGAGAGGGGGAGGAGAGGAGGGGAAGCACGTGAGGAGGGGAGCAGAGAGGGGGAGCATGTAGAAGGGGAGAGAAGGGGAGCAACGGGAGGGGAGGGGAGAGAGGAAGGAGCTAACGTGAGGAGGGGAGGAGAGGAAGGGAGCTATGAGGAGGGGAGGAGGAGGCTAACGTGAGGAGGGGAGGAGAGAAGGGGATCTAACGAGGAGGGGAGGAGAGGAGGAAGCTAACGTGGAGGAGGGGAGGGAGAGGGAGCTAATGTGAGGAAGAGGAGGAGAGGAGTTGGAGGAGGGATGGAAGGGAGATGGGAGAGAGGAGAGTGGTAATAGGAGAGAGAGAGAGAGAGAGAGAGAGAGGAGAGATAGAGAGGGAAGGGTGGAGAGGAGAGGGGAGGGGAGAGAAGAGGAGAAGGAGGGAATGGAAGAGAGGAGGCGTGAGGGGAGAGAAGATAGGAGAGGATAGAGGAAAGGGAAAGAGAAGGATGGCGGTGACGAGGAGTGTGGATGGGAGAGGGATTGAGAAGGACCGGAGAGGGTTAGATAGGGACGGAGAGGGTGAGAGAAGGACGGAAGGAGGGAGGGAGGAAGGGCGTTCATTGACTCCTCTTTGTAAATGTTAAGGATGATGGGAGAGGGAGGGAGAGAGGGGAGGAGAGGGAAGGGAGAGAGAGAAGGGAGGGCAGAAGATCCATTCATCAACTGTGTAAACGTTGGTCTGGGTGGGAGGGGAGAGGATGGAGAGAGAGAATGAGAGGGAGTGGGTGAAAGGAGAAAGTGGAGGAACGGGAGACTGAAGGATGGATAGAGGTGAAAGAGGGAAGAATGAGAGGATAAATAGAAAGGAAGGAAGGAAGGATGGAGAAATGAGTCATGTACTGTATGTAAGGAAACACACACACAACACACACACACACACACACACACACACACACACACACACACACACACACACACACACACACAAAAACCACCTTTAGTTATGCCCCAAAATCCACACTTGTTTTTTTCTAAATATTTCATACATTGATCTTGACTATCTCAGATATAAATGTCACTGATATAACAAATAAAAAAATATACACCTTAAATGCCACACATCTGTTTAGGTAACGTAGTCTACATATATGGCCTTTAAATATCGCCTGGTGTTAGTGTTCGCCTGGCGTTGGTGTTCGCCTGGCGTTGGTGTTCGCCTGTTGTCTGGCGTTAGTTTTAATGGTATGGTTTAGATCTTGTGTTATCCAGATGTGATGATAGTTGTTGGATAGTTATAGTTTGTGATGGTTAAGTGATTATGTTGTGTTATAGTTGTTGTTGTTTTTTGTTCTTGGTGTTGTGATTATTTTTGTTAGTTTATTTTTATTATGTTCCTTTAATATATTATTTATTATATTATTATTATTATTATTATTATTATTATTATTATTATTATTATTATTATTATTATTATTATTTATATATTATTATTATCATCATCACTGTATTACAAGCAATAATCAATTAGTCTCACATATTTTTAGAATATTAAAAGACATAATTACGTGATGATATTATATGATGAGGCAGACGTGTGTGTGTGTGTGTGTGTGTGTGTGTGTGTGTGTGTGTGTGTGTGTGTGTTTATACGTATGTGTGTCCGTGTGTATGTCCTAATGCATGCAAGAGTTTCCAAATATGAGCTTCTAACGATGATATTAAGGGTGTATGAGAGTGTATGTTCCAACACCTTACGCCGTGTGTGTGTATGTGTAGATATACTCAATGTTACTGTCCGTGTAAGTAGGTTTACCTGTGTACATAGCCGTGTGTGTGTACACTTGAAGGCTGGGCGTGTGTGTGCATGATTACAGTTAACTGATGAGTCTTGGGTAGGTGGTGGTGGTGATGATGGTGGTGAGGTGGTGGTGATGGTGGTGGTGATGGTGGTGGTGATGGTGGTGTGGTGGTGGTGGAGGTGATGTGGTGATGGTGGTGGTGATGGTGGTGGGATGGTGGTGGTGATGATAGTGATGGTGTTGGTGATGGCACTGTGGTGGTGGTAGGTGATATTGATAATAGTTGTTGATAATGGTGTGGTGATGATTGTTTGTATGGTTGTGGGTGGTTGTTGGTGGTTATTGCATGTGTTAGTTGTTATGGTTGTGGTTGTTGTTGGTAGTGGTGGTGGGTGGCGAAAAATAATAATGGATGATGGTGGATGAAAGGGTGGCAGGGTGCAGTGGTTGGCAGTGGTTGGCAGTGGTTGGCAGTGGTTGGCGGTGAGTGGTATGCAAGTGTAAGATAAATGAAAAGAATGCGAAGAAGAAGAAGGAGGAGAAGGAGAAGGAAGGGAATAGAAGGAGGAGGAGGAGAGAAGAAGGAGGAGAAGGGTGTAGAAATAATTGGCTTGGTGGTGGTGAGATAGGGGGAACAAGGAAGAGGAGGTGGAGGCGGGAGGTGTGAGGAGGGGGGGCATGAAGGGCGTGGTAGGGGGCGTGTAGTGGGTGGGACGGAGGTGAGAGGGGGGGGGAGGGCGGAATGGGCGGAGCAGAGGGAGGGCAAGTTGAGGAGGCAGGAGGGAGGGAGGGAAGGAGGCAGTGAGTGGTAGGGGAGGAGAGACGGAGGGAGGGGAGAGCAGCGCAGGGAGAGTGAGAGGCGAGAGACACAGTACACGGCCGGACACAGCCGCTGTGTGTGTTGTGGTGAGCTCCTGATCTCCTGTCGCTCACACCCAACCCCTCCTTCCCTCCTCCACTTCCCTCCTCCTTCCCTCCTTAATATTTAACTCCCTCCCTCCTTCCTACAAAATACAGTGACTACAAAACCCCAGAAAAACCACACAATAATAACCCCTTAGAAAAGATGAATTTTACCCTGATATACGCGAGTGTGAAGGGGCCCCACGACACACTCGAGAGGAGATTAATAACAGAGAGAATAGATAAGGATAATAAACGAGTGAAGAACAAGAAACAAGGAGTAATAAAAGAGAGAAGGAAGAATAAACACGGCAGAACGAACCCACGTGTTGAAGAGTCAGAAACAAAATGGCGGAGTCGGCGAACTAAACGCCTTGCAGCCACCACCAGCCAGCCGCCAGCCGACCCGCCACCACCAGCCGCCACCCAGCGTTTGTTTTGTTCTCATCTTAAATCATCACCACGACAATTTTTACCATCTTTATCTATCATCTCTACCAGGTTCTCAATGATTCGTACGTTAATTATCTCTCTCTCTATCTCTCTCTATTTAATTTGAGATAACAAATAATCGCCTAAGATTACAGAATAATTACCGGGGAATAATTATCGGCTGGGATTTAGTCCACTGTATCTGATTTTGTAATTAGTTGCTGTATTATACGTCGACTTATTTTTTTTCTGTAAGATTGTGAGAAGTTGAAGCACCCAAACTATGACCTAGTGAACGGTGCTTAATAACCCTGGTAGTTGAAGCACCTTAACCATGACCTAGTGAACGGTGCTTAATAACCCTGGAGAAGAACACCTAAACCAAGACCAGGTGTAATAACCTGGTAGAGCACAAACAATCTAGTGAACGGTGCTAATAACCTAGTTGAAGCACCAAACTAAGACCCAGTGAACGGTGCTTAAGTAGTTGCACCAAACTATGACCAGTGAACGGGCTTAACCCCGTAAAGGAAGACCTAACCATGACCCAAGAACGGTGCTAATAACCCGGTAGTTGAAGCACCTTAAACCAAGACCTGTTGAACGGTGCTAATAACCCTGAGTAGTTGAAGCACCCAAACTAGACCCAGTGAACGGTGCTTAATAACTCCAGTAGTTGAAGCACCCAAGCGACTCCAGGAACGGTGCTAATAACCTGGTGTTGAAGCACCTTAAACTATGACCCAGAACGGTGCTAATAACCTGGGTAGTTGAAGCACCCTAAAACTAAGACCTAGTGAACGGTGCTTAATAACCTGCAGTTGAAGCACCCAAACATGACCTAGTGAACGGTGCTAATAACCCTGGTAGTTGAAACACCTTAAACTATGACCTAGTGAACGGTGCTAATAACCCCAGTAGTTGAAGCACCTAAACTAACACCTAGTGAACGGTGCTAATAACCCTGGTAGTTGAAGCACCAAACTAAGACCAGAACGGTGTTAACCCTGGTAGTTGAAGCACCTTAAACTAACCTAGTGAACGGTGCTAATAACCTGAGAAGTTGAAGCACCTTAAACTATGACCCAGTGAACGGTGCTAATAACCTGGTAGTTGAAGCACCTAAACTAACACCAGTGAACGGTGCTAATAACCTCGGTAGTTGAAGCACCTAAACTACGACCTAGTGAACGGTGCTTAATAACCCCAGAAGGAAGCACCTTAAACTATGACCCAGTGAACGGTGCTTAATAACCCCAGAAGGAAGCACCAAACTAAGACCTAGTGAACGGTGCTTAATAACCCTGGTAGTTGGAAGCACTCCAAACTAAGACCTAGTGAACGGTGCTTAATAACCTGGTAGTTGAAGCACCTTAACTAAGACCCAGGAACGGTTAATAACCCGAGCAACTGACCAGTGAACGGGTAGTTGAAGCACCCAAAACTAAGACCTAGTGAACGGTGCTAATAACCTGGTAGTTGAAGCACCTTAAACTATGACCCAAGAAATGTTTAATAACCCTGGTAGTTGAAGCACCCAAACTATGACCCAGTGAACAGCATAACGAGAAGGAAGCACCTAAACTATGACCTAGTGAACGGTGCTAATAACTCTGGTAGTTGAAGCACCTAAACTAAGACCAGTGAACGGTGCTTAATAACCCTGGTAGTTGAAGCACCTAAACTATGACCTAGTGAACGGTGCTTAATAACCTGGTAGTTGAAGCACCAAAACTAAGACCCAGTGAACGATGCTAATAACCCTGGTAGTTGAAGCACCTAAACTATGACCAGTGAACGGTGCTTCATAACCCTGTAATTGAAGCACCCAAACTAAGACCTAGTGAACGATGCTTCATAACTCTGGGTAATTGAAGCACCTAAAACTAAGACCTAATTAACGTTGCCTAATAAAAACCCTAGTAGTTAAAACACCTAAACCAAACACCATAACTACAGTAAGTTAGTTAATTACATTCTCACATTAACAAGTTGTAAACCTTTGAGAATCCAACCACATGTGCCCTTCTAGCATGGAACGGCGACAATACCAAGAATCACCATTTGTCGTGTTAGCTGTGATTTTCGACCCTAGACAGACAGACAGACAAATAGATAGATAGATAGATAGATAGATAGGTAGATAGATAATATGTTACTAAGAAGAATTACTTAAATGCTCAGAACGTGTACTTTGCTGTGTAAGTAAATGTGTACTGTTTGTAAGTAAGCTCCATACTTTTATTTCTATGGTAGTGTCTGTCTGTCTGTCTGTCTGTCTGTCTGTCTGTCTGTTAACTGTCGGTGTGTGTGTGTGTGTGTGTGTGTGTGTGTGTGTGTGTGTGTGTGTGTGTGTGTGTGTGTGTGTGTGTGTGTGTGTGTGTGTGTGTGTGTGTGTGTGTGTCTGTGTGTGTGTGTGTGTGTGTGTGTGTGTGTGTCTGTGTGTTAACTGTCGGTGTGTGTGTGTGTGTGTGTGTGTGTGTGTGTGTGTGTGTGTGTGTGTGTGTGTGTGTGTGTGTGTGTGTGTGTGTGTGTGTGTGTGTGTGTGTGTGTGTGTCTGTGTGTGTGTGTGTGTGTGTGTGTGTGTGTGTGTGTGTGTGTGTGTGTGTGTGTGTGTGTGTGTGTGTGTGTGTGTGTGTGTGTGTGTGTGTGTGTGTCTGTGTGTGTGTGTGTGTGTGTGTGTGTGTGTGTGTGTGTGTGTCTGTGTGTGTGTGTGTGTGTGTGTCTGTGTGTTAACCTGTCTGTGTGTGTGTGTGTGTGTGTGTGTGTGTGTGTGTGTGTGTGTGTGTGTGTGTGTGTCTGTGTGTGTGTGTGTGTGTGTGTGTGTGTGTGTGTGTGTGTGTGTGTGTCGTGTGTGTGTGTGTGTGTGTCTGTGTGTGTGTGTGTGTGTGTGTGTGTGTGTGTGTGTGTGTGTGTGTGTGTGTGTGTGTGTGTGTGTGTGTGTGTCTGTGTGTGTGTGTGTGTGTGTGTGTGTGTGTGTGTGTGTGTGTGTGTGTGTGTGTGTGTGTGTGTGTGTGTGTGTGTGTGTGTGTGTGTGGGTGTGTGTGTGTCTGTGTGTGTGTGTGTGTGTGTGTGTGTGTGTGTGTGTGTGTGTGTGTGTGTGTGTGTGTGTAGTAGTTCACCAGCTGCTACTGTTATTGTCATGATCGCTCCGTGGTGACACAGTGGGAGAGGCAGGAGGGGAGAGGCAGTGTGGGGAGAGGCATTGGGGGAGAGGCAGTGTGGGAGAGGCAGTGTGGGGAGAGGCAGTGTGGGGGAGAGGCATTGGGGGAGAGGCAGTGTGGGGAGAGGCAGGGAGGGGAGGCAGTGAGGGGAAAGGCAGGTGGGGAGAGGCAGGTGGGGGAAAGGCAGTGTGGGGAGGCAGTGAGGGGGAGAGGCAGTGTGGAAGATAAGGAGAGGCAGTGAGGGAGAGGTATTGGGGAAGAGGCAGGTGGGGGGAGAGGCACTGAGGGGAGAGGTATTGGGGAGAGGGTGTGGGGAAGAGAAGTGAGGGGAGAGGCAGTGAGGGGAGAGGCATTGGGGGAGAGGCAGTGTGGGGGAGAGGCAGTGATGGGAGAGGCAATGAGGAAGAGGGGCAGTGTAGGGAGGCAGTGAGGGAGAGGCAGTGGGGAGAGGCTGTGAGGGGAGAGGCAGTGGGGAGAGGCAGGTGGGGAGAGGCAGTGGGGAGAGGAAGGAGGGGAGAAGCAGAAGAGGAGAGGCAGTGTGGAGAGGCAGTGAGGGGAGAGGCAGAAGGGGAGAGCCAGTGAGTGGGAAGGCAGTTGGGGAGAGGCAGTGAGGGAGAGGCAGGTGGGGGAGAGGCAGTGAGGGGAAAGGCAGTGAGGGGAGAGGCAGGTGGGGAGAGGCAGGTGAGAGGAAGGAGGGGAGAAGCAGTAGAGGAGAGGCAGTGTGGGAGGCAGTGAGGGGAGAGGCAGTGGGGAGACCAGTGAGTGGAAAGGCAATTGGGAGAGGCAGTGAGGGGAGAGGCAGTGTGGGAGAGGCAGTGAGGGGAAAGGCAGGAGGGGAGGCAAGTGTGGGGAGAGGCAGTGGGGGAGAGGAAGTGAGGGAGAAGCAGTAAGAGGAGAGGCAGTGTGGGGAGAGGCAGGAGGGGAGAGGCAGTGGGGAGAGCCAGTGAGTGGAAAGGCAGTTGGGGAGAGGCAGGAGGGAAGAGGCAGTGGGGAGAGGCAGTGGGGGAGAGGCAGTGTGGGAGAGGCAGTGGGAGGGCAGTGTGGGGAGAGGCAGTGGGGAGAGGCAGTGAGGGAGAGGCAATATCACCCCTTTACACTGGAGAATAACTCACCTCCCATCATCTCCCCTTCTATCACCCCTTCCACCTGCCCCTTCCATCATCCCCCTTCCATAACCTTTCCACCACCCCCTTCATTCCTCCCCATTTCATCATCTTCCATCCTTCCCTTTCTATCCTCCCCCCTTCTATCAACTCCCATCCATCATCTCATTCCATCACCTCCCCTTTCCATTCCTCCCTTTCATCATCCCCTCCATCCCCCCTTCCATCGCCCTCCTTCTACCAATAATAATAATAATAATGAAAATAATAATAGTAATAAAAATAATAATAATAATAATAATAATAATAATAATAATAATGATAATAATAATAATAATAATAATAATAATAATAATAATAATAATGATAATAATAATAATAATAATAATAATAATATTAATAATAATCTCGGTCTTCAATTTTTTTTCCTTTATAAAACAAAAATAAATGAGTAAGTAGCAGATATACATAATAGCAGTAAGTCCACCCATGCTAGTAATGATAATGGTGGTGGTGGTGGTAGTAGTAGTGGTAGTAGTGGTGGTAGTGGTATTAGTGGACATGGTGGTGGTGGTAGTGGTGATGATGACGGTAGAGGTGGTGGTGATGATGGTTGGTTGTGTGGTGGTGATGGTAGTAGTGATGGTAGCGGTGGTGGTAGTAGTAGTAGTGGTGGTAGCGGTGATGGTAGCGGTGGTGGTGGTGGTAGTAGTAGTGATGGTAGCGGTGATGGTAGCGTGATGGTAGCGCGGACGATGTCATGAACCCACTGAGACACGCGGGTCATCATGAACAATTCAGGCAGGAGACAGTCTTCCTCTGATCGCCAGTACTTGTGTGTGTGTGTGTATATTCCCTCCTCTCTCCCTCTCCCCTAGACGGGTCATTATCCCCTCGGCAACACACACACACACACACACACACACCCACACATAAACTGGATTTGCATTCCCGGAGGTCGGCGTTGTGTGAGTGTAGCGGCGCCGCCAGTACACACAAGGCACAGATGACGACTCGACCTGACTCCTCCTTCTCCTCCCGCTATTCTCTCCCCCCCTCTCTCTCTCTCTCTCTTCTCCCCTAGTAGTTATCAAAATACCTCCATCTACGTCATTTCTTGGTATTATTCCTCTCCTTCAATATAGATAAATAGTGCGCCTTATTTTAGGTCTTCATGCGTTCAGGTATCCGATGGATTCTTCAGGTAACTACAAAAGTGACTATTACACCTGGACAGACGAAACACCTGTCCGAACATAAAAACACACACTATAACTTATTATTTTCCATATCATATCTGAGGGTTGGCGACTACAGCCCATTCATTCGTATGTAGAGGCATTGTGTAAGGTCAGTGGCTGTATTACACTTAATCTCTCTATATACCTGGGCGGTTCAGACACCACTAAGTCCTTCTCTCCATTAGCGCCTTCCTCCCAACACCAAAAATTCCCTCAAAACATAAAAAAAAACCTTAATTACGTAGTTGAGGTGACATATGTACAGGTGACATATGTACAGGTGATATATGTACAGGTGATATATGTACAGGTGACATATGTACAGGTGATATATATATTTTAGGTGAGTTAAATTATAATGTTATATGGAACTCCTGTCAGGTGTGCCCGTGTGAGAGTCTCAAGTATACTGAAGTAGTTGTGAGTTAGCTCGTCTCCGACCCTTCAGAAGTTCTCCTCTACATCGTTCTTCTCTCTACGATAGTCTGACGCTGGATAATACCTGAAAATACGTGAATTATAGATATTGTAACTTATTCATACTGTAACTTACTGTATTTATTCTGTAACATCTTATACTGTAACTTATCTATGCTGACATACCTATAGTGTAATATCATATACTGTAACACACTGTAACATGTATAGAAATACAGAAATATACAGACATATACCTCATTACCTTTTCCAAGAGTTACAGCCAACGACGATACAGAAATACCTGTAATTACGTCATGTTCAGGTATCCACTTCAATATATAAACATACATACAATAATTTCACTTGATATATCGACATGTGTTTGAAACTGTGTCTAGATAAAATAGGTTTGAAATATAATCTTTTCTAGAGTGGATGGACAACGCTCACTCTAGGCTACATACTACATCTAAATACTGTTACAAGCTGAAATATTTGGTGTTCTAACATATTCTTGGGCAGACAAGCACACAGGTCCTTAAAAAAAAAACATTGCCCGGTTTAAATAAATGTTTAATGATTGTAAAATTCTCCTTCATAGATAAACATTGATCGTGTCTTGATATAATTTATTTAATATTTATTTAAACATTCACACTACATAAATACATCGAACTACATAAATTCTAATGATTTTAAATTTTAATTAATACATAAACATAGACTATTGTACATCTCGGTAGATATATAAACGATTGAAACTATGTAAGAACTAATTCACCCGAGTCAGGAGTAATATTTCACCCTGATCCAACACCTCTCGCCTTCCCTCCCTCTCCAACTTAAAACACTAACACCAAAAAATTACACCCCCCCCCATCCCCACCCCGTCTCTCTGAATATATAAATCACTAGTATGGAAATATCATCTTGAATATATGAACACGTAACAATATATATGTTCTTATACCTACATACTAGACCATATTAGTTTTAGTGTATGGTGAAGCGGGGTTGTGGTTTTTTTCCACTGGACTGAGTATCTCTTTGTCTCTAACTTCCTCCTCTTCTCATTCAATCACAAACACCAAAGAAAACTTAAATCCCATTATTATCATATAGTGAAATATACTTAAATATATCGTATATACATTTAGAAACGACGATCGTACAATAAAAAAACTAACACACAGGAATAAAAAAAAATCAAGGGGATATTTTAAGATGCAAAACAAATGGCCACAAATACATAATTTCCTGTACTGTAACATCACCTTCAATACTGTAATTAGCTTTTAGTTATTAAGGATTATATATTTGTGTAAGATATGTTGTCGCAGTTTGTCCCTGTATTTTTTTTGCAGTGAGGTAAGTCTGCGGACTGTAGTGGGTGGAGAGGGTGTGGGTGTGAGCATAGTGGGTGGAGAGGGTGTGGGGGGTGAGTATAGTGGGTGGAGAGGGTGTGGGTGTGAGTATAGTGGGTGGAGAGGGTGTAGTGGTGAGTATAGTGGGTGGAGAGGGTGTGGGGGGTGAGTATAGTGGGTGGGAGAGGGTGGGGGTGGGTGGAGAGGGTGGGGTGAGATAGTGGGTGGAGAGGGTGTGGGTGTGAGCATAGTGGGTGGAGAGGGTGTGGGGGGTGAGTATAGTGGGTGGAGAGGGTGTGGGTGTGAGTATAGTGGGTGGAGAGGGTGTAGTGGTGAGTGGGTGAGGAATGGTGGAGTATAGTGGTGGAGAGGTGGGGTGTGGAGTATAGTGGGTGGAGGGTGGGGTGAGTAGTGTGGGACAGGGTGTGGGTGGCAGTGGGTGGGAGGGGTGTGTGGGTGGGAGTATAGGTGGTGAGGGGAGTATGGGGGGTGGAGAGGGGTGTGGGGTGAGTAGTGGGTGGAGAGGGTGTGGGGGTGAGATGGGTGGACAGGGTGGGGTGAGTATAGGTGGGAGAGGGTGGGTGTGAGTATAGTGGGCGGAGAGGGTGTAGTGGTGTGTATAGTGGGTGGGAGAGGGTGTAGTGGTGGGAGTATGTAAATAAGTGGAGAGGTGTAGTGGTGAGAGGGGGAGAGGGTGGGCAGCATAGGTGGCGGAGAGGTGTGGGGGTGAGTATGGGGTGGGGTGGGAGAGGGTGTGGGGGTGAGTAGTGGGCGTGGAGAGGGTGTGTGGGAGTATAGTGGGTGGAGAGGGGTGTAATGGTGAGTATAGTGGGGAGAGAGGGTGGTGGTAAAACAGGTGGGTGGGAGAGGGTGGGGGGGAGTATAAAGGGGTGGAGAGGGTGGGGTGAGTATAGTGGGTGAAGGGTGGGGGTGGGAGTATAGTGGGTGGAGAGGGTGTGGGGTGAGTATAGGGTGAAGAGGGGGAGTAGTAGGGGTGAGAGGGGTGGGGGGTGAGTATAGGGGAGAGGGGTGTGGGGGTGAGTATAGTGGGCGGGAGAGGGTGTAATGGTGAGTATAGTGGCTGGACAGGGTGTGTGGGGGGTGAGAGCAGTGGTGACAGGGTGTAGTGGTGAGTATAGGGGCGGGACAGGGTGTGAGGGTGAGTATAGTGGGGTGGGGACAGGGTGTAGTGGTGAGTATAGGGGGCGGACAGGGTGTGAGGGTGAGTATAGTGGGTGGACAGAGTGCAGTGGTGAGTATAGTGGGTGGACAGGGTGTGGGGGTGAGTATAGTGGGCGGACAGGGTGTGTGTTGGGTGATGTGGGCGGAAGACAGTTGTGTGTTGGGTGGTGTGGGCGGCAGACAGGTGTGTGTTTGGTGGTGTGGGCGG
>NW_024718545.1:3790313-3822607 GCF_018991925.1 Homarus americanus
GTAGGCTTTATGCACAAATCATTCCTCTCTGGCTTGTTGATACTATGGGTTTTCAGGATCAAACCTTCAAATGCCAGTGTTATGCATTTGTCTTTTATCACAGTAGTTTGGGTGAAAATGTGGGTTGGAACTTTGGAAGTAAAGTATCAATAGAGTAAGGGATAGATAAGTTGCACTGCATTGAATTATTCAACAGAAGAATTCCATTGTGCAAAGCTAGTGTGAAATTATGTAACTGTGTATGTACAGTCAACCCTCGCGTTACGCGGTCCCACTTTACGCGTTTCCACGTTTACGCGGTACCCTGCCGAACACGGAATGCTCACTTTCCGCGGTGCGTGTACCCTTTTACGCGGAGAGCGGCGCGAGCAGGGTGCGCACAAGGTCGCCCAGTCATCAAAACATTACCGAGTTCTTCACCCGCCACCCACCACAGCCGGCCCAAGTCAGTGATAGTGATAATGATAGTGAGGATATGGACTTATATGGACTTTGAGGGGTTTGACAAAGAGGCCCTGCAAGCCTCTATGGTGGATAGTGATACAATTGATACAAGTGATACAGGTGAGGGCCAATAATCTGCCCTCTGCCTCGGAACCAACCCCCCATCCCCGTGTGCCCAGCCATCTTTTCTACTAATGTAAGTGTTAAAAAACCTAATATTATTGATATTTCTCTTAATTATTAATTGTGTGGTTATACCATCATAAAATTAAGAAGTTATTTTGACTACAACGTAGGTATTGTGTCTGAAAAAGTGGAGTTTGGGGGTCGGCCCGGTCTCTATTTCAATTTATCCCATATGTTATATTGTTCACTTTACTCGTTTCTCACTTTACGCGGGCCGCCGTGGGTTCAATTGACCGCGTAAAGTGAGGGTTCTCTGTATAGTACTTTGTTCATCATTGCATAGCAGGCTTTACTAGTTTAAACGACTGTATTTTACCCTTGTTCAGTTGACTGGAATCTTCACAGCTAGAATTCAGCCTGCTAAAATAAATTATTTAGTTTGGCATGTGGTGTTAGTAAATTCAGGGGATGAGGAATAATGAAGTACAGTACAGTACAGGTATTGGATATGGCTGAAGCCATAGATATGGGATACTGTATGAGGGTCATTAAGTGGGTCAGGAGAAATACATTGATATAGTTTGGGTATTAGGAAAGGATGGTGGTTGATAGCGTGTTCAAGGTGAGATCATATGTATCGAATAGAAGAAGGTAGCCAGCTTATTGGAAAGTAAAAGTGGAAGAGTGCTTAAGGGAAAACTCACATGAGGAGAATGGATCAGGTTAGGAATGTTTGTTTAACTAGGGAAGCAAACAGTCTTTCCCATCATGGCCATTCTCTACAGCAAAGTACAGTATCAAATATAGAGAAACAGATAAAAGAAATAATTTATTGTAGTTTAATGTGCTGTACAGTTTCTGAAGCACTTGTACATTACAAATTGTGTAAGTTTTAAATATTGTGTCAACAAATAATTTTCGCTTTTTCTTAACATTTTTGTATATTCCAGGAGAAAAAGCAGCCTGTGTTAACTGACAGAAAGAAAACACTAGAGGAGAGAGCTGGAAGGAATGACAAGTTTGCTGCACTAAAAGCGAAGCGTGAAAATAAGTTCCTGAAAGGTTGGCTCCTAGTATACTGTTTAGTGTGCCTGTACATAACTAATTTAGGATTTCCCCTTCAATAGTTGTTTCCAAATTTAAACCTATAATTATTCAAAGTGGCACACTTTATTTGGTTTATATTTGGGTTGGTTACCATGAAGTCATACCAGCAGAATATTTTGAAAATGTTTTGTCATGCATATCTATCAAAGTGAATGGGATGAGCAACGTGTATAAAACAAAAGAATGTAGTCATATCATTTAGGGAAGGGAGTTTGGATGATATAATTTGGAAATGGGAGTTTTGCTCTCTTTGGAATTAAGATTAGGAAAGAATTTAATTCACTTAGTACAGAACCTTTATAAAGGAGGAAACAAGAAGATAAAAAACACACCTGGAAATTAAGTAGAGTAGTACCCTGATTTACGCGGTCAATTGAACCCACAGGGTACCGCGGAAAGTGAAAACCGCGTAAAGTGAACAACAGAACATATGGGATTAATTCCAATAGAGACTGGCCCGACCCCCAAACTCCACTTTTTCCTACACAATACCTATGTTGTAGTAAAAATAACATCTAAATTTTATGATGGTATGCTCACACAATTAATATTTAAGAGAAATATAGTCGCCAGGTTAATGTCCATTCAAACAATGGACTCAAATCCCCCCACCCCCCTCTTCCCAGCTCACTAGCTCCTACCTCTCTGAGAAATGTTTGGGTGAAACCACTAGATTTTAACGTTTAGTAATAAATAATACCTCAGACTAAAGTTAGGATAATATAATTGACATTTCTGGATTCCTTGCAGGTCAGGGAATATTTTGAATGTAAACTTCATATATTTTGCACAAAAGATAAAATATTTGCTTTGTGTAAACCAAATTATTACATTAGATCTAAAATTTGTATGTCTAATGCAAAATCCATGATGTTTATATTCAAAATGATCATCATATTGTAAGAATTCCAGCAATGTAAAATATATTCTGACCGAGTAATTTGTATGAATTTTATGAGCTAACACAAATATCTTCAGGTAATAAAAAACAAAATATTCTTCACGACACTATCTGTCAATCAAAGTACCCCACCTTGCCTCCCCGCTCTCACACTCACGCCAGCTGGGTGGTCGGTCCCAACCCTCCCCCCCCACCCCCACCTTCCCTCCCTACCAGAGAAATGTTTGGGTGAAAAAACTAGATTTTAACTTTTAGTAATAAATAATACCTCAGACTAAAGTTAGGATAATATAATTGACATTTCTGGATTCCTTGCAGGTCAGGGAATATTTTGAATGTAAACTTCATATATTTTGCACAAACGATAAAATATTTGCTTTGTGTAAACCAAATTATTACATTAGATCTAAAATTTGTAAGTCTAATGCAAAATCCATGATGTTTATATTCAAAATGATCATCATATTGTAAGAATTCCAGCAATGTAAATTATATTCTGGCAGGGTAATTTGTATGCATTTTATGAGCTAAATAAAAAAAAATTATACTTCACCGTGTTTATGAGTAGATGCACCGCGGAAAGTGAAAGTCCGGTTCTGGCAAGGTACCACGTAAATGTGTAAAGCGGGGTAATACTGTAAATGAATGAAGTATATAGTAGGACCTAATTGATAATTGTCTTATATTTTATATTCACATCAATGGTCTATATTTATCATTTGTGTTTTCTTACCTGTTGCAATCATACTTCACTGCATCATGTTTTAACGAGATCATTTCCCCCGAACTAATTTATTTATTCTCAAATATTTACCGTAGCAGAAGAAGAAAGACAAAAAAAAGAAAAGGAAGCTGAGGACAGGAGAAGAAGGAAGGAGGAAAAGGAGAGATCAGTAGACTCCGATTCTAATGCAGATGAAGGAAAATCCAAACACAAACTCAAGGTAATGACGTTTTCTTTCACCGAACTCAGTGCCATTTGATGAAAAGTTTGATGTTCATTATTAATGCAGTGTGTTATTGTTGGTTATAAAGCATTACCAGAGTATTATATTGTAGGCATCTGATGTGTTCAGCTCAGACGACAGTGGATCTGAAAGTGAAAAATCAATAAAGTCAGACAAATCAACCAAACGCCGCTCGTCCTCATCGTCTTCCTCAGCTTCATCCGACAGTGACAGCGACTCAGGCAGGTAAGATCTTAAAATTGTTTATTATTATTTTCTCAGACTTGCTGTCTAATAGAAAACATAAAATAGACACTAAGTATGATGGACAAAAGTAAGGTTGGTCCATCAGTAGGGTGTATAAATTTAATCATTTACAGTAATTTGAAAGTAAAATTAACCCTATAAAAGTAATTAATTGCTTGGTGCAGCCTTGGTGTGTGATCCTTCTGTAAATTAGATGTGCTTCTTGGTAAAAAAAAAATATCGTACATAATTTTTTTTCTAATGAAATAAAATTATATAAATTTAATTTCACATTAATTCAGTTTCAACATGAAATTAGAAACACCAAATGATTGATCGTTGTTTGTTAAAATATAGTAAGCACCTGGTGTATATTGTTCATGTGTCCTTATACGGTAGTTGTTTTGATATGGTCACCATAGTTACTCAGTGACCATAATCCTATCGGGAAAAATAGGAATATTGTGCCTTTTCTGGTTTTTTGGGGGGGTTTATTGTATTCCTGATATATCTTACTGTTTTGTGACACAGTGTTGCAGTAGTGGGTTTTTGTACTGAATGATGACTCCAGATGCCTTACACTTGGCCTGGTTTTTATATAATTATTTAACCAATACAGTACAGGTGTGTTAATTTATTTAATTTTTTTTTTTACATTAAATTTTTTGGTTTATGAGTTAAACCATAACTTACATGATTCAAAACATAGATAACGCGGTAGAATTTTATGATACAGTATACTGTACTGGTAAGATCAGCCAGGGATAATTATAACTTCAGATTCAATTATGTTAAGAGATCAGTACACTAAACTATAAACCTGATATTTTACTCACAGATATTGACGCTCTTTATCCATTCAGTACTACGATATAATTGATATTTTACATATTGAAATTGACACACGCTAGAAATTAATACATCCTAATTGTTTATTGTGCCTAAGTATGATGAAATTTACTAATACAGTATGGCCATAAAGATGAGACACTGAAATTGGACTTCACCATAATAAACATCACTGTGGTGGTGTTTGTCACAGAGGTGTGGAATAATCTCTGTGATAAAATGTAGAGAGAAACTGATTCAGTATCCCCTAACAAATAAAGGAGGAGTGAAGGACAGTTACCTGACTTTAGCTCCTGTAGCACAGGAATGTAGGAAGGCATTGGCTCCTTGTGTGTAGAACTGAAGAGAGATACAGTAATACCTGTATGTATTAGTAAGCTCCTATGATCTCCCCACACATAGCTACTTTTTATGATTGGGGAAGACCATCCTAATCAAACCAGAAATACAGTAATTGGTAAATTAAATTTAAATCAAGTTATAGTGTGGTTAAAAAAGGGTGGGCTCAACACTGCATTCTGTCTAAAGGCTATTAGTGTAACAAATGAGAAACAGGGACCTGAAAACATATTTGTGCAGTCATTATAGTTTATTTTAGGTTGTTCGTACCCTACGTAAAAGATAGTCAGTCTTGTTTTAGTATTTTGGCCTAAACCAAAACTGGTATAAAGGTATTGTTGGGTGTGGTATGAAGAACCACAGTTTTAGTTTGCTGTGTGGATGGGATTAAAAATAGTATATAACTATTTCAGGAAACCATTAAGATACAGAATGGTGTTAGTCATAGACGCCCTACAAAAATAACAGTGAGGTTCATTAGGATATTTTTCATAACTTTGGAGTACGAGGAAGTTTCCTTCTCTCAGTTCACAAAGTGAGTCAAGATAGCTTAGTTATAAAATAGTTGTGCAAAACAAGTTCCCAGAGAATATTATTGAATTTTGATGATGTTGTCGGTGGTGGTAATCAGCCCATGTGGTGGAGAACCTGCGAAGCCAAGCATTGGTGGAGCTGCAACAAAACTGCCATCAAAGGAACTTGATACAAAGGTGGCAAAGAGGGTAGAGCAAAAGATTCTACCTTCTAGTTCTTCCTCTTCTCCCTCTTCTTCTTCTTCCTCTTCATCTTTTAGTGATTCCAGTGACAGTGATGTCGCACCTAAGAACAACAAATTTGGCAGGTAGTTGATGTAGTGCCGTTTGGCATGACTTCTAACATTGGTGACTTTTTTTTAGAGAGACTAACTTGCTTAATACTTTGACTAATGTACAATATTAGGAAGAATTATGAGGTGTTGGTAAGTAGTTGATTTTGATGACTTGTTGTGTTCCACTCCCATAGAATAACTATAATAACCAATTTTGAACATGCTGGGATACTCTTGAGTGTAATATTTGTTTTGTTTTTCTTAAAAAAATTGCCATTTATGATTTGAATTAATGATTTCTGCTAAGGGTCCTTCTTTAAAATTTTAATTGCATATCTTTCACCAGTTACATTTGGATTACAACAAACCCTTCGGTAGAATTTAAAGTGCTTGTATAACTCTGTGTAAAATCTGTATAGCACAGTACTGTATAAAGCAGTAGAAAAAGATATCCTAGACCTAGACTTTACTGAATATAGAAATATATTAGAACTTTTTTATACCTGTTTTATTTGTTTGTTTATACAGTACTTTTTAATCGTCCTGTTTGTTGACACTCAAACTTTCCACTATTGTAAAAAGTTTTGGAATTACAGGTTGAAGTCCGGCTATAACTCTGTGTAAAATCTGTGATAGCACAGTACTGTCATAAAGCAGTAAGAAAATGTAGATATCCTAGACTTGCTAGACTAATGTACTGAACTATAGAACTATAATATTTTGAACATGCTGGGATACTCTTGAGTTAATATTTGTTTTGTTTTTCTTATTGCCATTTATGTTTTATTTTTGTCCTTCATTGTTTCACCAGTTACATTTGGTACAACAAACCCTTCGGTAGAATTTAAAGCTGTGTAAAATCTGTATAGCACAGTACTGTATAAAGCTCCACCTAGACTTTACTGAATATAGAAATATATTAGAACTTTTTTATACCTGTTTTATTTGTTTGTTTATACAGTACTTTTTAATCGTCCTGTTTGTTGACACTCAAACTTTCTATTGTAAAAAGTTTTGGAATTAGTTGAATAATTGTATCCAAAGATGTGTGAGGAACAGAGCTTTGTAGTGTTAGGCAGTATGAATGTAGATATTGTAAGTAAAAGTAAGGCAACTGATCAAGGAAAGTTGGGTGTTGCAGCCTGAGATGCAAATGAAGATATTTTTGGTTAGCATTTGGTAAGGTTATTTTAACTGGAAGGTGGAATATGGCCATTGACAATTTTTAATGACTTGTGCAAACAGCAATAAAAACACAATTGTAAAATACCTATATCATCTCTGTTTTCCTCTCCTTCATCTGTGTGGATGTAGGTCAAGATATTAAAATTCAATCAGACATTAGGGAGGGGATGATAGGGGAGAGCTGTGCAACACAAGCTGTAAAACAATATTGGAAAATCTCAAGTGTGACTCTGGATACATAAGGGGTGATATATTTTTCTCTGGTACCTCTGACTGCTTGTTTTTCATGCCTGTGTTTGTGAGTTAAGATGCATGTGTTGTTTTGGTTTTATTGTAGAACTAATACATTACAGTTTGGTTAGGCAGTGCACATTTTGGTTTTAGGATTCAAATGAGATCAGTCATGTAAAGTTTTAATATTATATGCTCTTGCTGGTTTTACAGACACAGTAATGAATGTCAGGCTGTTGTTTTAGAAAAAATAAACTCTAAATTTTCCTTATTAAATGTTGTAATTTTTCTTTTCTACAGATCGAAGGACAGTTATCGTTCTCGGGATGAAAGACCCAAAAATGTGACCTGCAAGGAAGACCTTGAAAAAATTCGTCTCTCGCGCCATAAGATGGAACGTTTTGTTCATCTGCCTATATTTTCCAAAGCCATTATAGGTTGCTTTGTTAGAATAGGTATTGGCAATTTTGAAGGACGACCAGTTTATAGGGTAAGTAAATCACACTTTGAACTATACGCATTGTACATGAAGTTCATTGTATCAATATTGTATTGACTGTCTTCTTCGGGTATTCTTAATCTTATCACTTTGATACATTGATCAAGTACTGTAAATATCACAACACTCTTTTGAACTTGAGCAGTTTCATCTACAGTGAACCCTCGCTTTACGCGGTTTCACTTTACGCGTTTCTACATTTACGCGGTACCCTGCCAGAACCGGAATTCCCACTTTACGTGGTGCATCTACTCATATACGCGGGTGAAGTATAATTTTTTTATTTAGCTCATAATATTCATACAAATTATCCGGCCAGAATATAATTTACATTGCTGGAATTCTTACAATTTGATGATCATTTTGAATATAAGCATCATAGATTTTGCATTAGACATACAAATTTTAGATCTAATGCAAGTATTTTGTTTACTCAGAGCAAATATGTTATCTTTTGTGCAAAATATATGAAGTGTATATTCAAAATATTCCTGGTCTTGCAAGGAATCCAGCAATGTCAATTATATTATCCTAACTTTAGTCTGAGGTATTATTTATTACTAAAAATGTAAATATACTGTTATAACCCAATCATTTCTCTGGTAGGGAAGGAAGGTGGGGGTGAGGGGTAGAGAGGGAGGGAGGGACCCAGGGAGCAGGTGGGAAGAGGGGGGGAGGTTGGGTATTTTGATTGACAGACAGTATTTCGGTAAGTATATTTTGTTTATTTATTGAAGATATTTGTTTTAGCTCATAAAATTCATACAAATTACCGGGCCAGAATATAATTTACATTGCTGGAATTCTTACACTTTGATGATCATTTTGAATATAAACATCATAGATTTTGCATTAGACATACAAATTTTAGATCTACTTTAAGTATTTTGTTTACTCTGAGTAAATATGTTATCTTTTGTGCAAAATATATGACATTTATATTCAAAATATTCCTGGTCTTACAAGGAATCCAGCATTGTCAATTATATTATCCTAACTTTAGTCTGAGGTATTATTTATTACTAAAAAGGTAAATATTCTGGTTTCTCCCACACATTTCTCTGGTAGGGAGGGTTGGTGGGGGGTGGGGGGGAGGGAGGGACCAACCGACCATCTGGCAGGTTGGAAGAGGGGGGGAGGCAAGGTGGGGTACTGTACTTTGATTGACAGATAGTGCCGTGAAGAATATTTTTTTTTTTTATTAACTGAAGATATTTGTTTTAGCTCATAAAATTCATACAAATTACCCAGCCAGAATATAATTTACATTGCTGGAATTCTTACAATTTGATGATCATTTTGAATATAAACATCATAGATTTTGCATTAGACATACAAATTTTAGATCTACTTTAAGTATTTTGTTTACTCTTAGTAAATATGTTATCTTTTGTGTAAAATATAAAAAATTTATATTCAAAATATTCCTGTCTTACAAGGAATCCAGCAATGTCAATTATATTATCCTAACTTTAGTTTGAGGTATTATTTATTACTATACAGTGGTCCCTCGGTTAACAAATGCCTCGGTTAACGAAATTTCGGTTAACGAACTGCCTCCCATAAGATTCTTAAATTCGGTTAACGAACAAAAATTCGGTTAACGAATTTCTTACGAACCGACCTCAACATGTTTTCGCTTGCACTGGCCGGTCAACCAGCTTTAGTATTAGTCCGCCAATACATTAATCGGTTCTAGGGCTTAAATTCCTTACTATTTTAGTAAATATCAAGAAGTTTATACTATTCAATAATTTTAAAAGTTTAATTTTAACTTTTTTAGTCATTTTAACAATTATTGAACATAATTGAAGGTAAAGAAACTAGTTTCTGGCGTGCCATCCAGCCTGGCAACACACCAGACAGGCGTTAGTCTCTCTCTGTTTTCAGTGGAGGTAACATCTTGCTTGAGACTCTCTTCAACTAAACGCTTTTTTCCGTGTTTCCAAGCAAATTATTGGTCATTTTGAAATATATTTTACATATTGACAATATATAATGCAGTGCAGTGTTGATTTAAAGAAAATAATCTTGAAATACACCAAGAGAAGTAAAATTTTATTGGTGAAATGGAGCCATGGGGTGACTTCTCTTCTCCCTTCTCCTCCACCCCCACTCTAATTCCCATCATCATCATCATCCAGGAGCCTTCTACATACACACCTCAAAGTAAGTGAACTTTTCTACCATTTTTGTTGAATTTAGGCAATTTTCGGTGAGCTGGAACCAATTACCCAAAAACCCATTGAAACAATGGTTTCGGTTAACGAATTTTTCGGTTAACGAACAACCTGCTGGAACAGATTGTGTTCATTAACCGAGGGACCACTGTACCTTAAAATCTAGTGGTTTTCTCCCAGACATTTTTCAGAGAGGGAAGAGCCAGGATTGTGAGAAGAGGGGGAGGGAGTTGAGTTCAATATTTGAATGGACATTAACTTGGCGACTGTATTTCTCTATTTCTCTTAAGTATTAATTGTGTGCATGTACCATCATAAAATTAAGATGTTATTTTTACTAGAACATAGGTGTTGTGTCGGAAAAAGTGGAGTTTGGGGGTCAGCCGGTCTCTATTTCATTTAATCCCATATGTTATGTTGTTCACTTTACGCGTTTCTCGCTTTACGCGGGCCTCTGTGGGTTCAATTAACCGCTAAAGTGAGGGTTCACTGTGCTTGTTGTTTTACTTTGATAATAACGTTGCCCTGATCTATTTAGTTGCCTTTATTACTTTCAATAATTCCTGTTTCTGTATGTATAATAAAAGTACAGTAATTATCATTTAACTAGTATGTTTGCTCCATGTTGTATAGGTTGGCCCAAAATATGGTACAGAGTTTGCCATGTTTCTTTAATGTACCTTCAGTGGCCATGGCTCTCACTTCCTCTATACCAGCTTCATTATTAATCCCTATGTCTAGATTAGGCATTAATGTTACAAAAGAGATATGTAATAAGATGCATCATTTCACTCATCTATTCATTTCATATATGTACCAGGTTGATTTACTGTATTAACAAGATTAATCTTAATACTCTTTTATTTATGTACTTTTTGTTTAAATTATGGTTCAAGCTGAGTTAGTCCTCCTCAAGAATCTACTGTACTACTACTTTCATAACCAAATCATCATGGCCTCATTTCTTTAAATAGATGCCCCCATCACTCACTCCTACTTTTAATACATACGTAATTCATTTTTACCAGCCATGAAAATGTTAGACAGTTCAATATAATGCATGCTTGTTCTTATTTTAATTCCTTTCCCAAATAAATGTAGATTTGCTTATTTTGTATCTTCTTTTAACACCTTGCTCCTCTCAGGACTTGAGCGTTGGCCACATGTAGAGTCATCTACACTACAACCACAGATCACCACACCTTTAAGTATTTGAGATTGTGACATACAGTCAAAGCAGAGTTTAAGATTTTTGTGCTTTGTATCTTGCAAACTCCTTCACCTTAAGTTTGTGCCAGTGGCACTATTTTCTGCTCCTCTTTTGGTACTTTTTATTTCTGTCCTTCATTATGAACATTATTTTTATTATTTTTTGGTGATTTTGTGCCATTATCAGAAATGAAAAGTTTTATGCATTAGCATACAGAAATTGTTTACTCTGTACATGTTTATTTTCAGTGAAGTGTTTACAGGAAGTTGCCTCATATGAGATTCATTTTAATTGAAAGTTTCCTATTGTATGTTAGATATGCAGTACACATGCAAATCAGATATCTTACTCTTCAGGTTGCAGAAATCACAGAAGTGTGTGAAACTGCAAAAATTTATCAGTTGGGTAATACTAGAACCAACAAAGGACTACGTCTAAAGTGAGTTATTTTCATTGTCTTTATCTAAAGAATGAATGTAGAGTAGAAATGGTATACAATATGTGCATAAATAATTAGGGCTATGATGAGTTTCAGGCAGTCATGATATGCCATAATAATGATATAATTATCATCAAAATAGTGAATGTTTATGGATGGCATCTTGTATATTTAATTTACCACTTTGACACAGTGAGGAGGCTTGGTGGTTTGTTTCGTCTTCGTGTTGTTCCTCATGAGTTTGTCCTTCATTGTCTAGCTCTTATGAGATAAGTGTGAAGATGGTTGAGTTTATGGTGTCAGAAATAGTTTAACCAATTGTTACACAAAAGTACAGTTGGCCCTTAACATACGCGGGGGTTACGTAACAGAGATACCCGTGGATGTTAAAAATCCGCGTATATGTGCTGCCCCCCCCCCCCAAAAAAACTTGGTCCTCCCATGTCCTTATTTACCGTATATACCTGTGTGTAGTTCAAGTTTTTAAGACCAAATTATTTGGCAAAAAATGGGGGTCGACCTCTAAACGGGTAATAGTTTCGTTAGGTTAAAAAATATTTACCAGTAACTACCAGTAAACAATGGAAATGACACACCAACACACCACCAGCTGTGAGTGTCGGTACAGTTGCTAGGGCAGATCTCTTGCGTCATCATAGCAAGCCCAAAGTAGCCAAATCCATGGTATGGTAGCACAGGACGATGTAAAACATAAAGTATTCATTTATTAAAGTGTATTTATAGATACTGTACATAAATTTTTGTTCATTACATTTGAAACATCAATCTTTGTTAATTAAATTTGAAACAAAAGAAAACTACGATACCGTATTTTCATTAAAATATTACATCACAAGTATATTTTACCTTAACTGTGACTGAATGAATATATTCTCGGAAATAAATATGGAAATGTAATATTTTTGCTGGAATGACGTACATATTACAGTGGAAAGCGGAATAAAATCATGACGAAAACAATGACTTTCGCTTTCTTTCGTTGTTCAAAAGATTTTACCGTAATCGCTTTTCGAATGGTTTTCAGTTAAAAAACTGTTGTACTCGTACTGTATTACAATAATATTCTATCCTATCATTAGCCTTATAATCCCACAACTGAAAACCATTCGAAAAGCGATTACGGTAACGTCTTTTGAACGAAAGAAAGAGAGTCATTGCTTTTGTCACAATTTTATCCCACTTTCCACTGTAATACGTACATCATCTCAGCAAAAATATTACATTTCCATATTCTCAGAAATAAATGGTAGTTTTGTTGAAACGTAATGTACAGTGGGTTGAATGGCGCGCGATTTGAATGTATTTCAATAACTTCAATGTACAGAATATTCCTCCGGCGGGGCAATCCGCGTATTTGCAAATCCGTGTATGCTAAACCCGAGTATGTTAAGGGCCGACTGTAGTAATAAAGGTCAAAACACTTTTTCTCTCAGAATTGAAATTTAATGTGTCTAACTACTGTATACAAAATTCCTGCTCCTTTCCACAGACATGGGTCACAGGAACGAGTCTTCCGTCTAGAATTTGTTAGTAATAGCGTCTTCTCAGACTCCGAGTACAATAAGTGGGTAGAGGACTGTGCAGCACATGGGACAGATCTTCCAAGTATGGAACATGTTGAACAAAAACAGAAGGATGTCCAAGATTTACTGTATTACCAGTTTAGCAGTGAGGACATTGACAAAGTAGGTTTGGCATTATCACTTTGTCTTTTATGTTTGCACTGGTCTTGAAAGAAAAAGACAGATGCTTGTGTTTAGAAGTGAGGGAGAAATTTCTGATGTTTTACTGACCTACTGTAGACCCAGTTAAGTGAATTAGGGTAAAGGGGGTATATAATCCAAGAATTGGGAAAATCTAGGGGTAAACAGGAATGAGAATTCATTAATAAAGAAATGTTGTTATTTTGAGAAAGTATTTTTACATGAATAGTAGTCCAGGGAATCAGGATGAATAAATGAAGTGTACTTCAGTGATTGCTTGGCACACATTGTTGATACATAAAGAGGTGAAATTATGGTGATAAGTGTGTAAATTGATGATATTAGCCTTGGTATACTGTAGAAGGAACATTCTCAATTGTCCACCCTCAGGCATACTGTACCATATATGATACTGTTATACATTAATTGTGAGATAATTCCAGGCTCTATGTGACCATGGTTAAAACAGATTTCTTGAAATTGTATCATCAGATAGTGGAGGAGAAGGCGCGGTTCAACCATAATCCCACCAACTTTGCAGTGGCAAAAACTCTACTGATGAAGGAGAAAGATATGGCTCAACAGAAAGGTGATGATGAAGTAAGTAACTACGGTGTATGATTTAGCATTAGCTTGGGTAATGAGCTCACCCAGTTATACTTTATTGAATTATCTGTATTTAATTTTAAATATCGTAGGAAACTTATTTCTCTATTCTTTCCCAGACAAGTTCTTACTTTGCCACAATCAGTTGGTTTTGAGTTTTAAACATCTGCATTTTGGTATCTTGAAGTGTAGTATAGTGTACTGCACTATACTGTTTTTAGGTAATGTGGCCTCCTTTAAAAGTTCAGGGATATTGTACTGTAGGACCAACACCCTTATGTCACACTCTACCTCCAGGGCAACAAAGGGAAACCACAACTCACTCTACAGACTGTATTTCATCTTTATTATTATTATACTCAGATGTATAATGAAATTTCTGGGGCTGAACACATGATCATCTTTCAGTAAAAGCTTCCTGTTCCTTGTCTTTCTCTCATCTCCAGTTCCCATTGATTTAAGCTGAAAAGAGAATGTTAGTTGTTATTGTTGCCTGTATTCATGTGAAATTGTACTTACAGACGGTGGAGAAGCTCAATGAAAAAATTGCAGACCTTGATGAAAAAGCAAATAGCCTTGACAAGCGAAGAACTCAGACCATTGCAGCAATCTCGTATATTAATGAACGGAATAGAAAAAATAATGTGGAGAAAGCAGAGAAGGCCATTATGGTAAGTGAAAATCCTCAAGTAGATGTAAACCTATCCAGATTTCTACTGCCTTACACTCTTTGGTTATTCATTAGCATTACAGTAATATGAAAGTGCATTGAAATACTGATGGTCTTATATACTGGTTACAGGTATTTATGTGTTTGTAAAATGTACACATATACAGTATAAAGACACTTCCTATAAAATGACTCAAGTTATAGTCAGCATATAATAACATAGATTTTTTTAGTGAAGATGGAACATGTTTTCACAAGTAGATTAGCTAATTTTTTGTATACTTGTATGCTCAACTCATGCCAATTTATGTCTGTAATGATACATGTTAAGTTAATAATACTGTTTGTGTCTAATTACAGGCAGAAATTGAAGCTAAGAAAGGTTTAAAAGTTGAAGACCCCTTCACTAGACGCTCAACTCGTCCAACGATGGTGACCAAGACCAGAGAGCCAGAAATTCAGTCCTCAGAAATGTTAATAAGAATGGAAATGGAGAGAAAAAGGAGGATGGATGATGACAAAAAGAAAAGGGTAAATAGAAGTGATTTGTTTTCAGACATTTTTTCTTTCACTTTATGATGTTATTAGTAACTAGAATAGGAGGAAAAAGTGATAGTTATAGTTAGTATGTTGTTAAGAGATTTGTAAAGTTGCAGGTCTTACATCAAAGGCAGTCAAATGTTACTACAGTATAGTGATAAGAATATATTATTTCAGTCAAGGTATAAATATGTTGTAATGTTATTAATGAAACAGTTAAATGTTCAGTTTTGTGTCGCTTATTATCAGGACTTTGTAAAGCAGTTGAATCATTGTCTTCTGCAGTAAAGACGGAAGTGAGGTAATACCCTTTTCTTTCTAATGCTGAAGTGATATAAATGGTGAACCTTTTCCTTCTTTCCTATTGTTGAAGACATTAAACTAATCTTATCTTCTGGTATACAATTACAAATGTGTTATTTTCCAGTAGGTTAATAATTCAAATCATGTCTGTAAATTGAAAATTCTTTGTGATTTTAATATTTCAGGAAGAGGAAGTGTCCAAAAAGAAACAGGATGAAGAGAAGAAAAAAGATGAAGAACGTAAAAGAGTGCAAGCTGAAGATCTGTTTGCTGCCCATGATTTTGATGTTAAAATTGACTTAGATGTCTCTATGCCTGGTAAGGGCAAGAATGCTTGTCTGATGTTTATGTCATCTGTTAATTTATAAGTGCCATGACAGCTGTTCCTTTCTGTATGTGTTGTTGCCTTGAAGTATTTATATAGAGACACCTTGACTAACATGCTTTGTGATAATGCTATCTCCCCTGTCTTTCTCTCTCTCTCTAAAACCCCCCCAAAATATATTAAATTTGCCAAGCAGTTCAAAGGTCCCATGTTAGAACAGGAAACGTACATCAGTCTCTTATTTTATCTTAGCTGTGTGTTCAGCCAATGAGAATAAAGATTACTGATCAATACTCAGGTAATATAATCAGTTCTTTACTCCTCCAGATTTGAATGATACCCTCACGTTTATGTTTACTGTGCTGTAGTAGCTCTTTATTTTTCCTTATTTTTGCTTAATTTTGTGAGCCCAATGGGGCCTTAATGTCTCATAAAAGGCCTGCAGGTGATAGTGTTGGTAATGTGACCAGGCAGTCAAGGAAAAGCATCAGTCTGGTTATAAGGTGAGCATCAGGCTAGTATTGATCAGAGCTTGGGTTTGGCTGTCTATGATTAGAACAATTTTGAAGAATAAAGACAAGAAAAGAGCTTCTGTGTATTCCACTTCAAGGAGTGTTGTAATGCACAAGATGGAGAACTGGTTGGCCATATGGATGCAAAACATGCCAAAGCGACATGTGCTCCAAAGCCGTCTGATTGTTTTTGTATTTTTTTCATGTAATTGTAATGAAAAATTATTGTTTTTATTTACAAATTGATTCAAAACATTTATCATGTGGAGACAATCAATATTTGTGATATCACCAATATCCAAATAAGCCCTTACAAATCACTTACAGGTGAGCAATAGTGCTGTCAGGCCTCAGATGAAGGATTAGTCCCGAAATCTTATGTTAGTTTCATCATCCCCATTTTACTGCCTCCATGCTTGTCTGGGTTAACCATGATTACCTGATGGCAGCTTACCATGCTGCATGGTCTCTTACAGCCTCTGTTATGTGAACTATTCTTGGAATAATCCCAGCCACCAATGTTAGTGTTCAATTATGAAATGGGATTTCAGGATAATTTTTTTTGTTTTTATATTAAAAGAAGATTACCTTTTGAATGCTAACATACTTTTGTGTTATTTCACAGCATCTGCACCTGTTGGACCAAGACAAACATTGGGTAATGCAACAAATGGTAGTTCCATTGGTTCAGCTCCTAAGAGATCATTAAACCTTGAAGAATACAAAAAGAAAAAAGGACTAATATGAGGAATCTGTGCTTAGGGAGACTATAAAGATAGTTATTGGACTAGTGAATGGTAAACACCTGGAAAAGAACTTTGTTGACTCTTTGAGAATTTTGACAGCATTATATAGTGTAGACAATTTTTGAGTTGACGGTGCTTGTCATGTGGTATGAAAGTACCACTCATTTAGAATTACTGCCATTGCAATACTGTACAATATTCATACAAGGAATATCATACCTGGGAAGGTAAGATTGCCATGTACTTTTTACAAATCAAGTGTAAAAACTCATTAGTGACATGTTTCATCTCGGTAAGAGTGAAGTGTGTGCAATATCTCAAGTGAGCAGTTTTCTTTCTTTCATGGTAAAAAAGAAAAGGATAATATCAGTATGAAAATTTGGGGTATATATAGGAAGTAATTTCTTGGACTGAAATTTAGGGTTTAACCATTTATGTACAGTTTCATTAACTTAACTAGTGTTGTGGTTCTCATTTTTAAAGTTATTAAAAAAAATGCAGTTCTTAGTATCTGATGTCCATTTGTGATTGTTCATTCTCAGATAATTTGTATGGTAAAAATGTCATTTCATTTCATCATTGGTCACCAAGGGCAGTTAATTTTAAATTTATTTCATGCTTATTCATATAAAACGTATTTGAACGTGCAGTAAAAAATAGTTGTGTAAATTTGCTGATCCATTCCTTTTTGTTAATAACCATGAATTTAGGGTTTAAAAATTTCTTCAATCACCCAGAATTACTTTAATTCATGAAGCATTTTAATTACAAGACATACAATATGCTTGTAATATTATTGACAAATATCACATGGTTTCATTTCATTTTATTTTTAAAATTACATTTTCATCTGTTACACTTGGAATGTTGACTGATGTATAGAATATGTTCAGCAGGTGTGTAAGGCCTTTTAGAAATAATGTAAGGAAGAAAACTCAATGAGGTAATTGAAGTGCTTATTTTCCCATCATTTTTTTTTTAATGGTAAGCAATGAACAGAATGAATAGAACTGTACCTGTGAAAGGTAAGAAATTATTATTCTAACAGGTGTGGGAATAACCTTTTCATGAAACATATTACAAAAGTCAGGAGGATATATTATTTGCCCCCCTGCAGAGTTAGAAAGAGATGGTTTGCAGATACTGTAGATAGATAAAGAGCGTAGTGGTAATGCAGCCAAGAGCAGCAGCATTAAACTGTGTGCATGCGTTCTTGCAGCCAGTACTGCTCTTAATTGTTGTGTGGTGTAAATTTTGAGAGATGCTCGGGGAATTTCACTTCTGTTATTTCTTTAGAATCACACACATATATTAGCTGAAAATCTCACTAAAATCCTAAAAAGTTTTGCAGGACAGTGACCCAATCTTTGAGTGATGTCCAGATGCTGCTGACTCATCATTATAGAACGAGTGTTCATTGGAAAATGTTTGATAACCATCAGCTGACTGCTTAACAAAGAACATTATTACCGTACAGTCCTTGAAAAACCTAGTAGATCAGACTCGTAAATGCTTGTTTCTTATTACTTTAAGTACAGTAGTAAGAATGTACCTGACTGGGTGGCTTAAGCTGAACTACAAAAACATCATCAAAATTACGTGAATACCTGTACCATGCTGCACTAGATACCTTCACTGATCACTAGTTAGGTGAGAAATTAAGGTTTAGAATCCTCTGGAAAAGGTTTTCGATTTTAATTTTGTCTCCTAATTAGTATTAAGTAAATATTGTATCTACATAAACTATAGCCTCAATGTAATACAGATTCTAATTTTGGCTGCTATTTTTGTTGTTTAGGACTCTTCATAATTTCAATAATGAGAATATTTATCATGAACTTTTGAGAATCAGGGGCCTAACTTGTGTTCTTCCTGCCCCTCTTCTTCCAACACTACTACCATTGCTTCTCCGGCACCAGCCTTTTCAATCTTGTATCCAACTTCCATATCTTAATAGTTCCCTTATATTGATTACTATTTATGCTCATTAATTTGGGAAGGTATAGGTTACATTGTGAAGGCCATGGTGACACATCCAGTCCTTACTCTAGTTTTAACAGTACATATGCTCTTTACTTTAATAACTGGCAGTACTGTAATATTAAGGTCTTAGCCTTATGAATGTTTGAGGATCACCTGTACTGCATTTAATCATATTTTCATTTTCATCCCTAACCTATTGTTGGCAAACATGCCGTGTGTTAACCCAAAACGGCTAATTGCAAACTATTTGGTTGGATGATTTTGGAACTTAATAGGTATCATTACCACTTGATGTGCATGTGTATTTTTGGGGAGTCTATAGAGTCAAACATCAGGCTCACTACTGTTGAGAATGCCACTTCGACTAAACTTGCCAGTGGTCTTCCATTTTAGGTTGCTATTTTTATAATACTATGCAGGGCTGTAGCTGAAAATTCATGTCTTAGAATATTTATTGCCTAATGCAGTTTGATAAAAAAAAAAACATTATAGAACAAGTAAACACTGTTGATGAATAATGTCTACTGTCATTTAAATTGTGAAAGATCAAATACTTTCTAAAATTACAGTATTGCTTTTGTTAGAGTATGTGTTGGTGTAAATTAATGGTTTGAATTCAGTATGGGAGAAAGAGTGCTTGGCTTACATCATCCTATTATAATTGTTTAATGTAATTTTTGAGTGATGACTGAATTAAGTGGGATGATTGTAGTATAGCCTGTACTTTATAAGAGCTATTCACTTCCTTTTCAGTTGTTATCATGCTGTCTTTTAACTCCTGACCATTTCTCCTTTTTTTAAGTGCTCTATATTGCAGGGTAACCATAACCCACTGCAAATATTGACTTTCTCTTCATATGCTGTCATCTATGTACTCCTACTGCTGTGATAACCATAAACCATTCATTACCGCACTTTACTGTCATTCACACACACTTTTGCTTCCTGGATGTCCGTCTACCTCTTCCTCTTGTAGGTCTTCCTCATCTTGGTCTTTCCGATGTGCCTTATATCATTCACCTTTGAATTAAATGCAATTTTCACTCAACTTTCATTTTGGTTATCTCCCACACTTATATCATTTCCATTTCTCATAATCTTTGTATTATTTGTTTCCTGTATCCTATCTACACCATGTATGTAGTAGTACAGGTGCTCCTCTACTTACGAACGAGTTACGTTCCTGAGGCTTGTTTGTAAGTCCAACTTTACTCTTGTAGATACCAAACATATTGTAAAAAATGAAAAGATTATGGATATTTAGTACAGCTGTACCCTTTAAAACAGGCTTAAAACCTGGCTCACTCTTCTCCTCTTAGGTAATGTTTGTTCTATCTGTAATTTTCTTCAAAATAATTCAGTCTCATCCACATTAAGCACCTGTTCTGGCAGGTAATCCCCCTCAGTGATGATGTTTGTATCTCTGAAAGTTTGTAAGTTGAACGTTCTTAAGTAGAGGAGCACCTGTATTCTATAAGCACACCATTTCTGTCACTTCTAATGCACCTCTTCCTCTTGTATATAGTCATGCTCCAGATCCATCAAATAAGGACGGCTCAACAGTTTTTCCAAACTTCCACTTCTTTGCCACATTTGATGAGGTTTTCCCTCTCCATACAGTTAATATAAGTAGATTATAGTGTTCTATTTGCTGAATATAGAAAAGATTTGAACTTAGGCATTCTTCCTTATGCCACTTAAGAAAAAAAAAGAAATGGATAGCTCCCTGGGGTGGATCCAGGATTTTATTAAGGAGAGTTCTGATTTTGGGTGAACAGAAATAAAGTCACAAGAAAAAGGTAAAGGAACAGAAAATTCACAATTTTGGCATGGAAAAAAAATATTTTTCTTTATACAGTCAACCCTCACTTTACGCGGTCCCACATTCCGCGTTTCCACGCTACGCGGTGCCCTGCCGGAACCCAGGATGCTCACATTCCGCGGTGCGTGTACCCCTTTACGCGGAGAGCGGCTGGCGAGCCGCGCCATTTTTGGATCCAAACCTCCCGCCATCCGCCATGTTGTGTAAGCGGCGCGAACATGGTGCGCACAAGGTCGCCCAGTCATCAAAACATTACCAGTTCTTCACCCGCCACCCACCACAGCCGGCCCAAGTCAGTGATAGTGATAATTATGGTGAGGATATGGACTTATATGGACTTTGGGGAGTTTGACAAAGAGGCCCTGCAAGCCTCTGTGGTGGATAGTGATACAATTGATACAAGTGACACAGGTGAGGGCCAATAATCTGCCCTCTGCCTCGGAACCAACCGCCCATCCCCGTGTGCCCAGCCATTTTTTCTACTAATGTAAGTGTTAAAAACCTAATATTATTGATATTTCTCTTAATTATTAATTGTGTGTGCATACCATCATAAAGTTAAGATAATATTTTTACTACAACATAGTTGTGTGTTGTCAAAAAGTGGAGTTTGGGGATCGGCCCGGACTCCATTTCAATTAATCCCATATGTTATGTTATTCACTTTACGCGTTTCTCACTTTACGCGGGACCCTCCGGGTTACATTAACCGCGTAAAGTGAGGGTTAACTGTACATACAGAATACCATTAACAAGTAAATTGATACAACCAAACGCAGTTTTTGGGGGTTGTTAACTGACAATACACGACTTCCACAGATACACAACACAATGCATTCCTGTACAGTACTATACTGTATACAGGTATCATGGCATTATAGGTAGAGTATATTAGAAGATCACATCTCATTAAATACTTAAATCAGCATAAATTAATAAAAACAAAAGTGTTTGTCATACTGCCCTGACAATAAACACTGAATCTTTTCTCACATTTCCACCACAACTAACTGTAGCAGAATTTTTAACTATGTTTATTACTCAATAATTTCCATGGCAGTAGGAGTAAATAATATTTACGGTTACAATCTCATAATGACCTAACACTACATATACTCTGTACATGGTTCTTCTGTGATCTCCATGTCATGACGGTCTTACTTGAGTCAACCAGCCAGGCCCAGCCACCAATTGTTGCCAGTAACATCGTAATGCTACTTTTAATATTTGGTTTGGCTAACACAAGACAATTTTATTCAGCTCAGAGGGGACTTCATACACAAAAGGTTCAAGAAAGACTATCTTGACTTCGTAGTTTAATCTAAGAAGAATGCGGATGGGCCAGATAAAAGACAAATAAAAAGTCTTCACAATTACCCTTAAATAAACAAATTTTCATATATATCAGCATCCATCTGGGTTGCTTGCTGTCAAAATTTTCCACGATTTTGCAAATGTCTAATTCCGTTTGTGTGGTGAATCTGCATCAGAGCCAGCTCATGTGATCACCTACCCTAACTTCCAGCCCCCCTCCCATAATCTAGCGGTTATGTGAGGTCATAATTCCTCTCACCTTACATCTACAGCCTCTCACTTGGCAGTTCCTTTGAAAGATTGACAACTTGACACCACCTGACCAAAGGCTGGTGCTAATGTAGAGATAAATTACCTGCACCTGACAGGTCACTCATCCTGGTACACTGGTGACAAGCAGCCCGTTTAAGTGTTATACCACTCGCCAGGAATGTGTACGAGTCGGTCTTGGCATGAGATGAATGGACCCGATATGATTTAGTGTAACGTGACGCCAGGTGAGTCTTATGTGAAGAGGGGGGGGGGGTTTGACTGAACCCTTCCTGGAAGACCAAGATTCTTGGGATTCAAAAGGTAACTTCTTTTATTTTAATTGCAGGTGAGTACATTTTTTTATGATAAATGCACAGCACAGTATTATTACTGTCATTTTCAGTTAAATCTGTATGTTGAAATTTATGGTAGTAAATTGACTAATGTTTAAAGAAGTCATGAATAAATAATGACTGTACATCTGTGGTACACTGTATTACTGATCCAGGGGCACAGGTCCAAAACTCCTTTCAAGTGAACCCTCACCAGAAACACTTACTCTTAAATATATCAGCACGTAATGATTAACTTTCTTTTACTATGATTTTGTTTAAGGTCATCCACTGATGATTAATTTTTTCAGGTACAGTATACTTGATAAACAGCTTATACACATAGAAAGGCTTGTGCTTGTTATGTCATTGTTAATACTTCTGCTCTGTATTAGGTAAGTAAGCATCTTTTTTATTTTCTCTTTTTTTTACAGGGATTAGCCCACCCGGCCACAGGTCACTGACCCACATTGTGGCCCGTGGGGCAAAAACGTAATAATAATTACAATAATAATAATAATTAGTTCAAAGTAATTAAACTTTATAATAAATACAAATTAAAAACATTGATAATAATAATAAAGAACCATAAAGATATACAAAAATGAAAAAAGATCAATACTGTAGTGAGAAACGATATATGTACAGTATGTTGTGTTGTCAAAGAAAGAGAAACAATTGAGACCCTGCAATTGTATGTAAATGAGGCAGAAAGTCAAATCAACAACCTGGGACTTGGTCACAATTTTCATGATGCCATGTGGCAGCAGGGTCTACCATTCTGGTCCGAGATATGCTAGGGACTGTCAGTTGGTTGAAAATGTTCAAAGGAGGGCCACCAGACTGGTGCCTGCCCTTTGGCACCTCAGCTACCCTGAGAGATTGGAGCTCCTGAACTTGCCTAGCTTATACTACAGACGGGCAAGGGGTGACCTAATTGAGGTGTATAAGCATCTCAAGGGGCACTACTCAGTCGAGTGTCCTTACTTGGAGCTGGTGGATGCTCGCCCCACAAGGGGTCACAGCTCAAGATTGAAGAAGCCGCAAGTCCAGAAAACTGTAAGGGCAAACTTTTTCGGAGTGAGGGTTGTAAACTCTTGGAACAATCTACCAGAAAGTGTTATGACGGCACCGAGTGTGAGCTGTTTCAAGACAAGACTTGACTAACACTGGAGTGGGTTCAGGTACATTCCGGAGCCAGTGCATGCCCAGTACTTGCCAACAGTGCATAACAGAGATGTGACCGATCGCCCAAGCGGCTAACAAGCCGATCAGTGGTGAAGAGGATAAAAGTATTAGACAACACATTATGCTTCCAATATCTTCCCAGGCAGTAGTGCCTCCCTGTTTGGTAGCTGCTTACTACCTACTGTCTTGAGAGGCTCATAGAGTAGTACAGTATTTATACTGTAAGTTCATTCCATTATACTGTATTATGTGTGTAAAAGACAGTCATCTCTTTTAAAGTTACCATGACACAAAGACATGATGTGTCACACTGGCGTTTTATTCTGGGTAATGCCAGACAATTTTATTTAACTTTGAGAAACCCCAATCATTCAATAGGTTATCCTCTTATATCGTGTGCTGTACCAAATAATTAACTTAATTTTAATAATCGTGTTCCATACCCAAACATCATCTAATATTCATACCAAACCATTTTTGAAGAACTGTAGGGGCCAGTTTTTGTAGCAGTAGTTGTAGAAGTTTATAGCTATATCTCAAAAACTGGCAGGCGAAATTTTCTGTAACTAAAATCATTGGTATATATAAAATGTGAAAGGATATTTTTCCCCAATGAAGATAGGGTATGACTTTTGAAAAACTGTTCACTGAAATATGAATGAATGAAGACCTCAAGTAACCAGCGAATACACATGGGCTTAAACATATGAATTTTTTTTTTAGTGCGACAAAGAAATAACTACTGGCTCTTGTTTTTAATCTTGACCCACACTGTCATGGCTGCATGTGAGAGTATTATAACTGACCCACACTATCGTGGCTGTATGCGAGAGTATTATAACTGACCCACACTGTCGTGGCTGTATGCGAGAGTATTATAACTGACCCACACTGTCATGGCTGCATGTGAGAGTATTATAACTGACCCACACTGTCATGGCTGCATGTGAGAGTATTATAACTGACCCACACTATCGTGGCTGTATGCGAGAGTATTATAACTGACCCACACTGTCGTGGCTGTATGCGAGAGTATTATAACTGACCCACACTGTCATGGCTGTATGTGAGAGTATTATAACTGACCCACACTGTCGTGGCTGTATGCGAGAGTATTATAACTGACCCACACTGTCATGGCTGTATGTGAGAGTATTATAACTGACCCACACTGTCATGGCTGGATGTGAGAATATTATAACTGACCCACACTGTCATGGCTGTATGTGAAAGTATTATACCTGACCCACACAGTCATGGCTGTATGTGAGAGTATTATAACTGACCCACACTGTCATGGCTGTATGTGAGAGTATTATAACTGAACCACACTGTCATGGCTGTATGTGAGAATATTATAACTGACCCACACTGTCATGGCTGTATGTGAGAGTATTATAACTGACCCACACTGTCATGGCTGTATGTGAGAGTATTATAAGTGACCCACACTGTCATGGCTGTATGTGAGAATATTATAACTGACCCACACTGTCATGGCTGTAAGTGAGAGTATTATAACTGACCCACACTGTCATGGCTGTATGTGAGAGTATTATAAGTGACCCACACTGTCATGGCTGTATGTGAGAATATTATAACTGACCCACACTGTCATGGCTGTAAGTGAGAGTATTATAACTGACCCACACTGTCATGGCTGTATGCTAGAGTATTATAACTGACCCACACTGTCGTGGCTGTATGTGAGAGAATAACTGAGCCACACTGTCATGGCTGTATGTGAGAGATATAATTGACCCACACAGTCATGGCTATAGTGAGAGTATTATAACCTACCCACACAGTTATGGCTGTATGTGAGAGCATTATAAGTGACCCACACTGTCATGGCTGTATGTGAGAGTATTATAACTGACCCACACTGTCATGGCTGTATCGAGAGTATTATAACGACCCACACTGTCATGGCTGTATGTGAGAGTATTATAACTGACCCACACTGTTGTGGCTGTATGGAGAGTATTATAACTGACCCACACTGTCATGGCTGTATGGAGAGTATTATAACTGACCCACACTGTCATGGCTGTATGTGAGAGTATTATAACTGACCCACACTGTCATGGCTGTATGTGAGAGTATTATAACTGACCCACACTGTCATGGCTGTATGTGAGAGTATTATAACTGACCCACACTGTCATGGCTGTATGTGAGAGTATTATAACTGTCCCACACTGTCATAGCTGTATGTGAGAGTATTATAACTAACCCCACTGTCATGGCTGTATGTGAGAGTATTATAACTGACCCACACTGTCATGGCTGTATGTGAGAGATATTATAACTGACCCACACTGTCATGGCTGGATGTGAGAATATTATAACTGACCCACACTGTCATGGCATGTAAAGTATTATACCTGACACACAGTCATGGCCAGTGAGATATTATAACTGACCCACACTGTCCATGGCTGTATGAGAGTATTATAACCGAACCACACTGTCATGGCTGTATGTGAGAATATTATAACTGACCCACACTGGTTATGTGAGAGTATTATAACTGACCCACACTGTCATGGCTGTATGTGAGAGTATTATATGACCCACACTGTCATGGCTGTATGTGAGAATATTATAACTGACCCACACTGTCATGGCTGTAAGTGAGAGTATTATAACTGACCCACACTGTCATGGCTGTATGCGAGAGTATTATAACTGACCCACACTGTCGTGGCTGTATGTGAGAGTATTATAACTGAGCCACACTGTCATGGCTGTATGTGAGAGTATTATAACTGACCCACACAGTCATGGCTGTATGTGAGAGTATTATAACCTACCCACACAGTTATGGCTGTATGTGAGAGCATTATAAGTGACCCACACTGTCATGGCTGTGAGAGTATTATAACTGACCCACACTGTCATGGCTGTATGTGAAAGTAATATTATAGCTGACACACTGTCATGGCTGTATGAGGGTATAACTGACCCACACAGTCATGGCTGTATGTGAGCATTATAAGTGACCCACACTGTCATGGCTGTATGTGAGAGAGTTATAACTTACCCACACTGTCATGGCTGTATGTGAGAGTATTATAACTGACCCACACAGTCATGGTATGTGAGAGTATTATAACTGACCCACACAGTTATGGCTGTATGTGAGAGTATTATAACTGACCCACACTGTCATGGCTGTATGTGAGAGTATTATAACTAACCCACACTGTCATGGCTGTATGTGAGAGTATTATAACTGACCCACACTGTCATGGCTGTATGTAGAGTATAACCGACCCACACAGTGGCTGTATGTGAGAGCATTATAAGTGACCCACACTGTCATGGCTGTATGTGAGAGTATTAACTGACCCACATTGTCATGGCTGTATGAAGTAATATTAGCTGACCCACACTGTCATGGCTGTATGTGAGGGTATTATAACTGACCCACACAGTCATGGCTGTATGTGAAAGTAATATTATAACAACCACACTGTCATGGCTGTATGTGAACAGATTATATCTTACATGACTCGAATTAGTTTGTCAGTCTGGCTAGGTGGGAGATTTCTCAGGAGGAGAATGAAAGTTTGACACTGAACACACAAAGAAGTGGTGACATTAGAGAAGGAACTTGTAAATGGAAGGGTTTATAACTGTTGTAGTACCCATGTAGATAGTATTGATACCTAGTTTACATCCCAACGCCACCAACATCACCCACTCACCACCATCACCACTCCACCACCATCATCACCACAACCAATACCATCAATCACCAACTACACCAACACCATCATCATCACCACCACCAATACCATCATCATCATCACCACCAACACCATCATCATCACCACCAATACCATCACCACCACCAATACCATCATCATTCACCAATACCATCATCATCACCACCACACCATCATCATCATCACCACCACCACCATCATCATCATCACCACCAACACCATCATCATCATCACCACCAATACCATCATCATCACCACCACCAATACCATCATCATCATCACCACCAACACCACATCATCACCACCAATACCATCATCACCACCACCACCAATAATCATCACCACCACCACCAACACCACCATCATCAACACCCACCAACACCATCATCACCACCCACCACCAATACCATCACCACACCACCACCAATACCCATCATCACCACCACCACCAATACCATCATCATCACCACCAACACCACCATCACCACCACCAGCACCACTCATCACCAATACCATCAATCATCACCACACCAATACCATCATCATCATCACCACCATCATCATCACCACCATCATCATCATCACCACCAACACCATCATCATCATCACCACCAATACCATCATCATCATCACCACCAATACCATCATCATCACCACCACCAACACCATCACCCACCAACACCACCATCATCAACCACCAATACCACCACCACACCACCAACAACCATCATCAACCACCACCACCAATACCATCATCATCACCAACCAATACCATCATCACCACCACCACCAATACCATCATCATCACCACCACCAACACCACCATCATCATCACCACCAACACCACCAACATCATCACCACCACCACCAATCACCATCACCACCCACCCCCACCATCATCACCACCACCACCATCACCATCATCACCACCACCACCATCACCACCCCAACCAACACCATCAACCACCAACCAACCACCAACCAACCCAACCAACACCACCCAACCCAACAACCAACCAACAACCAATCACCACCAACACCACCACCATCACCACCACCACCAACTCACCACCATCACCACCCCACCAACAACCATCACCACCACCACCAATACCATCATCACCACCACCACCAATACCATCATCATCATCACCACCACCACCATCATCATCACCACACCATCACCATCTCACCATCACCACCAACCATCAACCACCAACCACCATCACCACCAATAATCAATCATCATCATCACCACCACCACCATCATCATCACCAATACCATCACCACCACCAACATCATCACCACCACCACCAATACCATCATCATCACCACCACCACCATCATCATCATTACCACCAATACCATCATCACCACCACCAATACCACCATCACCACCACCACCAATACCATCATCATCACCACCAATACCATCATCATCACCACCCACCCCAACACCACCCATCACCACCAACCAACCATCAACCACCACCCAACACCACCACCAAACCATCAACCCACCAACCAACCACCACCACCACCACCACCACCACCATCATCACCAACCAACAACCATCATCAACCACCACCAACCATCACCCACCACCAAACCACACCTCACCACCACCACCACCAACCAACACCACCACCACTCAACACCACCACCACCACCACCATCACCACCCACCAACACCACATCATCACCACCACCACCACCACCATCATCACCACCAGCACTACTCATCATCACCACCACCACCACATCCACCATCATCATCACCACCACCAACACCATCATCACCACCACCAATACCATCATCATTATCACCACCAGTACCATCATCATCACCACCACCACCAATACCATCATCATCATCACCACCATCATCACCGCCCCGACTAATATCATCACCAGTTCATTATCACCACCTTACCTGATAAAACCACTGCCTTCATATTTCACAGTCATCACCACACCCTTCATCCATCCATCACTACAACCATCACTTATCATCCATCACTGCAACCACCTCACTTATCATCCATCACTGCAACCACTCCACTTATCATCCATCACTGCAACCACTCCACTTATCATCCATCACTGCAACCACCCACTTATCATTCATCACTGCAACCCTCCTTATCATCCATACTACATCCACTCTCTTATCATCCATTACTACAACCTCCTCTTATCATCCATTACTGCAACCACTCCTCTTATCATCCATCACTACTTCCCTCCTCTTATCATCCATTACTACAACCACCCTCTTATCATCCATCACTACATCCCTCCTCTTATCATCCACTACAACCACCTCTTATCATCCATCACTAACCACCTCTTATCATCCATCACTACATCCACTCCTCTTATCATCCATCACTACAACCACTCCTCTTATCATCCATTACTACAACCACTCCTCTTATCATCCATCACTACATCCACTCCTCTTATCATCCATCACTACAACCACTTTCCATCATCCATCACTACATCCACTCCTCTTATCATCCATCACTACAACCACTCCTCTGATCATCCATCACTACAACCACTCCTCTTATCATCCATCACTACAACCACCTCTTATCATCCATCACAACCACTCCCCTCTATCATCCATCACTACAACCACTCTTCTATCATCCATCACTACAACCACCCTCTATCATCCATTACTCCAACCACCCTCTTATCATCCATCACTACAACCATTCCTCTGATCATCCATCACTACAGCCACCTCTTATCATCCATCACTACAACCACTCCTTATCATCCATCACTACAACCACCTCTTATCATCCATCACTACAACCACCTCTTATCATCCATCACTACAACCACCTCTTATCATCCATCACTACAACCACTCCTCTATCATCCATTACCCAACCACTCCTCTATCATCCATCACTACAACCATTGCTCACTGTTCATCACTACAGCCACCTCTTATCATCCATCACTACAACCACTCCTCTTATCATCCATCACTACAACCACTCCTCTTATCATCCATCACTACAACCACTCCTCTTATCATCCATCACTACAACCACTCCACTTATCATCCATCACTGCAACCACTCCACTTATCATCCATCACTGCAACCACTCCACTTATCACCCATCACTGCAACCACTCCACTTATCATCCATCACTGCAACCACTCCTCTTATCATTCATCACTGCAACCCCTCCTCTTATCATCCATTACTACATCCACTCCTCTTATCATCCATTACTACAACCCCTCCTCTTATCATCCATCACTACAACCACTCCTCTTATCATCCATCACTACAACCACTCCTCTTATCATCCATCACTACAACCACTCCACTTATCATCCATCACTGCAACCACTCCACTTATCATCCATCACTGCAACCACTCCACTTATCACCCATCACTGCAACCACTCCACTTATCATCCATCACTGCAACCACTCCTCTTATCATTCATCACTGCAACCCCTCCTCTTATCATCCATTACTACATCCACTCCTCTTATCATCCATTACTACAACCCCTCCTCTTATCATCCATCACTACAACCACTCCTCTTATCATCCATCACTACAACCACTCCTCTTATCATCCATCACTACAACCACTCCTCTTATCATCCATCACTACATCCACTCCTCTTATCATCCATCCCTACCTACAACCACTCTTTCCGTCGCCGTCAATCATCATTGATAAGCTTACTACTACCACTGCACCACCACATCTGTTCCTATTACAATCAACCATCTCCACCAGTATTAACACAATTATTCATTACACAGGGATTTGAATGCTCCTGCCCCCACAGTTCTCCCATGCCTAAGGGTAACAGCTGCCCCGGGTGTGCTGCTGACAGTTATAGTAACAGAAGAACTTGTATTCAATGGAGACATCAGGCATACAGGTAGCAGAGAAGCTTTTTCTCTAGGGCAACGGTATACTGCTAAATGAGGTAAGTACTGTACTCGATTTTATCTGGAAAAGGTTTTTACAACCGGAAAGAAGGCCACTTTGTCATAGGAAAGAGCCCTTCATTCTTAACTCTCTTCTATCCTGCCTGGCAGACAACTCACATATCCTTTATTCCTTTTATTCTCTCTTCATTAAATACGAGTATTTAACCTGGGTCTCATGATTATGAATCCCTGTTGATTTCATTTGCTGGCTAAACACCCTAACCTAACCTAGTCCAACCCGCCCCATCCCCTCCCTTCCCTTATTTAACATTCGGGTGTTAAATCGTCAGATAAAATAGTGAGGGTGTAGCGTACTGTATTGTGGCCAGTAGTCAATTATCTTTAGATGTCTATTATCTCTTTGTATGGCCACACAACGTACATACATGTAGATATCTCACACTCAGGAATGAGGTAGAATATTAACTCACGATGCGTTTTTTGTACATATTGTTGTGCAGAGTAGTGCTAAGGAGTTACTAGGTAAGGTGTAGCTTGCTCAGAGTTCCTGTAGGGCGAGGAGCTCTCTGAGGAAGTTGGGTGGTGAGGTGCTGGAGAGAGATCTTGCTGGTCCTGCAGGTCAGAGTAGAATGTTCTCCCTGTCCAGGCATGGCCGTATTTATACAATTTACGAGGATCAGGATTTGGGGTGAGCGTAGCGAGAGGGCCAATCACAGAGGAGGAGGCCACCGGCACTCTGGTCCTAGTGTTGCTACATGTGCGTCCGCGCTGGAGAGTAGGTCCA
>NW_024718545.1:3822706-3836909 GCF_018991925.1 Homarus americanus
AGCGAGGAGCTTGCACGGAGGAGGTGTTGCGTGTTCAGGAATGTAGGGTAGAATGCCTCTCAATAGAGAGAGTGTGAGAGCTGATCTTATATACACAGCAGCCGAAAGTAAACCCGTGGGAACTCGTCGGTTGCTGGACTCCGTTGCTAGGGTAAACGTTGCAGGTGGCGAACCCCCCTCCCTCGTGAGAAGCTCGCCGCTTGCTAGGATACTGTTGCATTGGAATGCAGCTAGGCTTGTAGGGGAGAGATCCACTACAATACTCCCCCTCCCCTCCGGGCGCTGCAGGAGACCTGTTGTCGGCAGGGTTGTATCTCACATGTGAGACATAACGGGCAGGGGTGTGGACGACTCGGCCGCTACGGGTGACGACTCTGTCTGGAGGTACGAGATCTGTGGGAGAAGCAGAAGGAGAAGGAGGGTTGTGGGTAAGAGAAGGTTGTACGGGCGAGGAATGTGGTGCTTCTCTCGCGGCAGGTGCAGGGGAGCCGGGTGGGGTATCTGGGTCATTAGGGCCGGCTGCGGGGTCGTCAGGAGCAGTAGGAACCCGAGGATAAAAAGAGGGTATGCAGAAATGTTGTGGGGGAGGTGGTGCTCTAAGTGGCAATGGTGGGTAGACTGGCAGAGGAGGTGCTGGATGAATGTGTTCAGGGCGGTGGGAAGGCTGGCGTGGGGCAGTAGCCTTGAATGCAGAAACCGCCTGACGTAGTGTTTGTAGTAGGTCGTGACGGGCAGCAGGAGTGAAGTGGTCAAGGTCAGAAGTAAGGCGAGTGATGTGCTGCTTGATAGTGACGGAGGTTATGGCGCCTACCCATCTCCGTCAATGTCGCCTCGCCGTGTGGTTGCAGGGAGCCTCACAGCGTCTAGCGTAGGCACCAAAACGTTGATGGTACCAACAGGGGGTAGATACACTGTGCTGGGGGCTGGGGGCAGCGTCTGAGGCAGGGCGGGTGTGTTGGGGTCGGTAGGATGTGGTGCGTGAGTTAGGAACAGGTCCAGCAGCAGGCATGGAGGAGCAGAACTGTTCAGTGGTGTCCATACTGTGGTTCAAAGTTTGCAACAGGTCCCTGATGTCATGTGAGGTATTGCTCGGCTGAGGGGTGTTGACCCGGCTAACAAGTTTGGAGGTAAGTACTGGTGTGGTCGTTGGGTTGTCCGCGGCAGCCAGGCACGCCGTCGCGCACTCGTTGAATATTCTGTCTGCCATGGTTGTGTAGAGTTCAGGTGTCGTCGAATTATCTACTGCGGACAGGATGATAAATACTTGCGTGGGGAGCTCTTGTGCGTGAAGCTGGTGCAGGATAGGGCCGGGAAGTCTGTCTGTGTGCCGGGAGTTCAGCTTACACATCTCCTCCCAGAGAAGTCCCGGAGTTGAGTTTCCAAGGGAAATAGAAGATAGGTTCTGCAGGAGACTGGGGCGGGTCCGTTGGTAATGTGTTTTTAAGGCGTCCCGCATGGTGGCGAATTTGTTGTTCTCTGGAGAGTTGGAAATAATCCGTGATACTTGCGTGGCGACTTCCGTGGGTAAGGAACAGAGCAGGGCGCCGTACTTTTGCTTGTCAATAGCTTGTGAGCTGATGAGGACTGCCTCCTTGTGGATAAGCCAGTCTTCAATGTTGTGATTGAAGACTGGGAGAGTGATCCGTTCCTCCTCCATCCTGTGTGAATGCGAATCTCCGGGGTTACCATTTGTAGGGTTACGTGAAGTTATGTGAGAAGCGTGTTTTAGGAGGCATCTGTGCAGGAGCTTCGTTAGAGGAGATGTTGCACGTTGCTGTCCTCCAGGTTGAATGAGAGCTGGACAGCGAGGAGCTTGCTTGGAGGAGGTGTTGCGTGTTCAGGAACGTAGGGTAGAATGAATCTCAATGGAGAGACTGAGAGCTTATATACACAGGAGCCGGAAGTAAACCCGTGGGAACTCGCCGGTTGCTTGACTCGGTTGCTAGGGTAGACGTAGCAGGTGGTGACCCCCGTGAAAAGCTCGCCGGTTGCTAGGATACTGTCGCATTGGAATGCGGCTAGGCTTGTAGGGAAGAGATCCACTACACCCCCACATCATCGTCTCTGTCTTCATAATCATTCACGTACCCGATACAATAATTCCCAGAACGATCACCGCAATCGTCAACCGTCGGGGTAGACATCGGAGACTCGGCCGCATCAACCTTCAGGCGAGATATCGGAGACTTGGCCGCTTGGAAGATCTTCAATCAATTCTTGAGACGCGTTACGAAGAGTTTCACGTCCTTGCTCGTCATCCCGATACTCGCCGCAGCGGTCAGGTACTGGTAAGGGTAACTGTCACAGTGGCTCCACCCAACCGGTAAACTCGACTCCAGCGATCTTAACTTCTGTTGTGTTAATGACCCTCGTGCCGGAAATACCTCGTAGGAACATCATTGACCCGAGTTTCGTCAGAGAGGAAGAGCCACTGAAGGGGACTTCTGTTATCATATAATAAAAGGAAAAACATCGTGTGGTTATGTTGTCTAGCACTCAGGATGGGATGGATGGAAACTCTAGGTGGTGGTTTTCTTATATAAAATATATTACAGTCAACCCTCACTTTACGCTGTTAATGTAACCCACAGGGTACCGCGGAAAGTGAGAAACGCGTAAAGTGAATAACATAACATATGGGATTAAATGAAATAGAGACCAGCTGACCCCCAAACTCCACTTTTTCCAACACAATACCTATGTTCTAGTAAAAATAACATCTTAATTTTATGATGGTACATGCACACAATTAATACTTAAGAGAAATACAGTCGCCAAGTTAATGTCCATTCAAATAATGGACACGACTCCCTCCCCCTCTTCTCACACTACACTGCTGGCTCTTCCCTCTGAGAAATTTTTGGGGGAAAACCAGGTATAGTAATAAATAATACCTCAAACTAAAGTTAGGATAATATAATTGACATTGCTGGATTCCTTGTAAGACCAGGAATATTTTGAATATAAATGTCATATATTTTTCACAAAAGATAACATATTTACTCAGATTAAACATTACATCTAAAATTTGTATGTCTAATGCAAAATCTATGATGTTTATATTCAAAATGATCATCAAATTGTAAGAATTCCAGCAATGTAAATTATATTCTGGCCGGGTAATTTGTATGAATTTTATGAGCTAAAATAAAAATCTTCAGTTAATAAAAAAATAAAAATATTCTTCACAGGGTAACAGATGGTCGGTCGCCAGTCCCTCCCTCCCTCCCCCCCACCCCCCACCAACGTCCCTACTAGATAAATGTGTGGGAATACCAGACTGTTTACCTTTTTAGTAATAAATAATAAATCAGACTAAAGTTAGGATAATATAATTGACATTGCTGGATTCCTTGTAAGACCAGGAATATTTTGAATATAAATATCATATATTTTGCACAAAAGATAACATATTTACTCAAGAGTAAACATTATATCTAAAATTTGTATGTCTAATGCAAAATCTATGATGTTTATATTCAAAATGATCATCAAATTGTAAGAATTCCAGCAATGTAAATTATATTCTGGCCGGATAATTTGTATGAATTTTATGAGCTAAATAAAAAAATTATACTTCACCGTGTAAAGGGGTACACCCACCGCGGAATGTGAGCATCCTGGGTTCTGGCAGGGCACCGCGTAAACGTGGAAACGCGGAATGTGGGACCGCGTAAAGTGAGGGTTGACTGTATACTGTATACAAGACAGTGTGGTGCTGGAGATGCCGTGTGGTGAGAAGCTTGCTGATTGCTAGGATACTGTCGCATTGGAATGCGGCTACGCTGTTGTAGGGGAGAGCTCCACTACAATACTTCTCCTTCCCTCCGGGCGTTGCAGGAGACTTGTTGTCGGCAGGGTTGTATCTCACATGAGAGACATAACGGGCAGGGGTGTGGATCAGTCGGCCGCTGTGGGAGACGACTCTGTCTAGATACACGAGATCTGTGGGAGAAGGAGGGTTGTGGAGGCGATGAATGTTGTGCTTCTTTCGCTGCAGGTACAGAGTCCTCAGATGTGCCTGCTGGGGTGTGTGGGTCTGGGTCAGGAGCAGGGGCTGCGTTAGGAAGAGGGTCTATGACAGCAGCAGGGTGCATGACAGCAGCAGGGTGCATGACAGCAGCAGGGTGCATGACAGCAGCAGGGTCCACGACAGCAGCAGGGTGCAGGACAGTAGCAGGGTCCACGACAGCAGCAGGGTGCAGGACAGTAGCAGGGTCCACGACAGCAGCAGGGTGCAGGACAGTAGCAGGGTCCACGACAGCAGCAGGGTGCAGGACAGTAGCAGGGAGTACCTGAGGGGAAAAAAAAAAGGTGTGTGGGGCCGCCTCAGGTGCATGGGCTGAGTTGGGAGCAGGGGTTGCCAGGCAGGAGCGGAGGAGGGTCCGCGTCACGAGGAGGGTCCGGGACAATGGCAGGGGGTACTGCTGGGCCGGGGGCGGCTTCTGAGGCAGGACGGGTGTGTTGGGGTAGGTAGGACGTGGTGTTTGGGGCAGGAAGAGGAGCTGGTGTCTGCTTAGGGAAGCAGTGCTGCTCTAGGGTGTCTAACATGCAGTGTAGAGACAGTAGCTGTAGAGCCGATGAAAGCTGCCTCTGTGTGGATAAGCCAGTCTTCAATGTTGTGATTGAAGACCGGGAGAGTGATCCGTTCCTCCCCCATCCTGTGTGAGTGCATCACTCCGGGGTCACCATTTGTAGGGTTACATGAGGTTATGTTGTCTAGCACTCAGGACGGGATGGATGGAAACTCTAGGTGGTGGTTTTCTTATATAAAATATATTATATACAAGACAGTCTGGTGCTGGAGATGCCGTGTGGTGATAAGCTTGCTGGTTGCTAAGATACTGTTACATTGGAATGCGGCTACGCTGTTGTAGGGGAGAGATCCACTACAATATCACCGTATTACAATAGGAAAATATAGGATACAAGACCGCAGCTGCAAAACACACACCAAAAAATCTCTTAAAGATGTTATTTTTTCTCACTTAAACATTAATACCATCATTTCAAAATACTTTTGAACAAATTATAACTCCTCTTGGGTCTCAACAATTGTTTCCTGGACTGCAGTTGTTCATACTTAAGGAGAATGCTGGGGCAATAAAATTTGAGATGTTGTGAATCATGCGTGATCTGCATCGATGCTGGCCAGTGCTAGCAGATAATGCAGGGGGAACTTCAGGTTTTCACCAGCTGATTGAATGTCTTTGTTTGATATTAAACCTTAAAAACATACAGTACAGTATAATTATGATGAAATGTACAGTATTAAAAATAATGATTCTCCATATTAATTTTTTTTATGCTCTTCTTGCACTAAAGGTCACAGCCTCAAGTTTAAGAAGCCACAACTTTGTGAATTATAAAATGTACCTTTGAAAAAGTTAAGAAACTGTTCCTTCAACTGTATAAATCTCAAGTACAGTACATCTCAGTCTGGATTACTGTATACAGGCATGGAAACCTTACCTCCAGAAAGATCCAACATCCCTGGAAAAAGTGCAACAAAAAATGACTAAAATGATTCTGGAATTATGTCATCTTGATTATCGAAATACATGTAGATTAAGGGCATCATGAATAGCAATCTCATTGAAACATTCAAAATCTTGAAATGGGTGGAAAACGTAAACCTGGGCTATTTAGCATGATGTCGTGCACCACCAACATGATGGGATATAACTATAAACTCGCCAAGTTACTATGCATAACGAACATAAGGGAATACTTCTTCACATAGAGGGTGGTAGATCTATGGCATGGTCTACCAACCTAAGCTGTGGAATCAAGAGCAATACTGGGCTTCAAAATAGTCCAAGACATAATTATCAAGAGCAATGGAGGGATTCTAAACAGGCCACTGGCCTCCTTCACTTGGCATGGCCACCTTTAGTGGATGGCCATTAGGTAAATAAGGCAAAGAAAATGGTCAGTGCTAACTTCTTTGGAGTAAGAGCTATGAACTGTTGTAATCAATTGTCAGAGAATTTGTGATGGGAGTAATATATCTTGATGAACATTGGTAAATGTTCTGATACATTACAGTGTCTATACATGCCCAGTACTTGCCAACAGTGTGCAACAGATATATGAACATTCACCCACCGAGCTAGCCATCCAATCAGTGAAGATTCGTGTTCGGAGTTTTGTGTGTTCAATGCTGTGTCGTACCATGTACAGTACAATATATGAGAAAAGGTAATAGTAATATTCCCTAGGAACATAACCCAAGCAAATATCCCTAAAGTAATGGTAATTATGGTGCAGCAGCAGCATAATTGAGATACATTCCAGAACATTTTTCCCTAATTTTATCTGATTTCTTAACAACACTTGCTAATTTTGCCTCCAGAATGATTCCTGCCGGCCGTACAGTAAGAATATTGTAGTAATATCTCGGTTTCTTGCCTTAAATTGTTGTACAGTATTCACTTACATGCTGTACTTCAGTAATTATAGATGAGAAGAAAAAATATTGTTTGGAGTCAGAATGGCAACTCTCAGGATTTTGAAAGTGGTTATTTTAATTTTTCATCAAAATTATTAGCATCTCTTTTTCTTAATATATTACCACCAGATACAGTACAGCATCATCTACTTTACTTTTCTTTCTCTTTTTGCTCATAGTACTGTAGAGCATAACAATATACAAAATACCTCTGTAAACATGTCTCAAGTGGTGAATACAGGGGTTCACTTACTATAATATAATTTTTTGGGCTCACACCATGCAATAATGAAATGTGGGAGTAATTTAGGGTGCTACACTATCAAAAGTACAGTATCGATTCCCTCTATGTAAAGGGTCTCTTGTATACAGCCCATTCCAAGCATTTTTAGATGATTGTTGCTTGTCACAGATATCACACAATTAGCCCACCTGTTATCTCTAAATCACTATACTAGTTTACATACATGAAAAATGACTTTTAATATAACCCCTGAAATACAAATGGTTTTCACTGATTGTCCTTCTTTCCTCATGCTCAAGTTCACTGAGATAAACTTTGCAGTCTTCTGGCTAAATTTGTTAAAAGCCCTTGGAAGTAAATTTTATTGGCATTCTCATTTTCCACTCCCAAATCCTTCATTCAAAGTAAACCTCGGTATTTCTGGACGTTTCAGATCATTTTATAAATTTTCATAATTTTTTCCCATTAAAAATGTCTCAAAGCTTCATCAGGAATGAATCTTGATGTTTAACTCCAGGTATTTTTTATTTGTATTTATTCTTGAGGGGGGGGAGGGGTTACACCATACAAAATCGAACTTGACCGTGATAATTTTATGGTGTTGTGGTTATCAAGATTGTTCAGTGAAATTGTTGTGAAGTCAGGGTCTACTGTATTTATGTTTTATATTTTGTGCAACATTTTGCCAGTCATAGTCTCCAGGTCCACGGGCCAGCCCAGTAGGTGGGAATGTTCTCTGGCCACTCAGTTGTTAACTTCTCAAAAAGATGAAGAAAAAAACAGCAAATATATGTGAATCTCCGGTTCATCTCATAGCTGTGACATACAGTACCGGTAATGTTTAAAGGTCACCTTGGGAAGGGAAATTGTCTCCAGGCCTCCCTAACTGATTTTGTTAAGGCTTTCAAAATTACTTCTGCATACCGTATGTCCCTGATACTGCATCACATGACTAAGTTTCATATTTTTAGTACAGAAAGACTACAAAAAGAATTTATCAGATTTCACTTAAATTATACTCGGATAGATGGTACAGTGGTAAAATGATGATGTGAATTATGTTAATTGGAATAAATACTAAATTTACCAGTAAATCTATCTCTTTGTAATTTATTAATAAAACAAATTTTTTGGCAGATATATAATAGGTTAAACAAAATAGGTCCTTGGCTCATACAGTACAGTGCTTGAAAAGTGAACAAACTGACCTTACATATAGTGGATATTTAGTGCAAAGAATAACGAAGCTTGTAAGTTAGTATGTAAGAAAGGAGAATTCTCAGTTTTTTATATAGTTTTTTAATGCAGTGCATCAAATATATGCAATTTTTTGTATTAACTAAACTTGCATAGCAAATTTCATTTATAGCTAACTTTTATGACACAAGTTGATACCACCATAACAAATAAAAATGTAATTCATGAAATGTGTTTTTGTGACATATTATAGAATTATACTTCTGTATAATAATTATTTGTTGGATATTATAGAATGAAAGGATACAGTAGTGTTATATAGCTTTTTATCCACTCCCTCATCATACTCCAGAGTGGCTGGTCAACTTCATTCAATGTTTCCTTGATGAGATGCACTAAAGCTCTTTCTATTCAGCCAGAATATGTAAAGACCACTGTGATTGGCACAGCACAATCTCTTTCTAATAATTAATTGAAAATCCCCTTCTCAAAAAATAGAACTAAAGTAATTTCTGGACAAAAATACAGTGACCCCTCGTTTAACGAACACCTCGGTTATCGTAATTTCGATTAACGAACTGCCTTCCATAAGGATCTTCAATTCGGTTAACGAAGTTCTTACGAACCGACCTCAACATGTTTTCGCTTGCACTGACCGGGCAACCAGCTTTAGTATCAGTCCGCCAATACATTAATCGGTTCTAGGGCTTAAATTCCTTACTATTTTAGTAAATATCAAGAAGTTTATACTATTCAATAATTTTAAAAGTTTAATATTCAATTTTTTAGTCATTTTAACAATTATTGAACATAATTGAAGGTAAAGTGACTAGTTTAATGCGCGGCATCCAGCCTCTTAACACAGCAAACAGGAGTTAGTCTCTCTCTGTTTTCACTGGAGGTAACATCTTGCTTGAGACTCTCTTCAACTAAACGCTTTTTTTCTGTGTTTCCAAGCAAATTATTGGTCATTTTGAAATATATTTTACATATTGACAATATATAATGCAGTGCAGTGTTGATTTAAAGAAAATAATCTTGAATTACACCAGAGAGCTAAAATTTTATGGGTGAAATGGTGCCATGGGGTGACTTCTCTTCCACCCCAATGCCTTCTCTTCTTCCTTCTCCTCCACCCCCATTCTAAATCCCATCATCATCATCATCATCCAGGAGCCTTCTACATACACACCTCAAAGTAAGTGAACTTTTCTACCATTTTTGTTGAATTTAGGAAATTTTCGGTGAGCTGGAACCAATTACCCAAAAACCCATTGAAACAATGGTTTCGGTTAACGAACTTTTCGGTTAACGAACGACCTTCTGGAACGGATTGAGTTTGTTAACGGAGGGGTCACTGTAATGATAATGTAGTATCATGTCTGTTTTGCTTAAACTGGCTTGGTGTTAGTGCATTGTTCCATTATTCTACTTTCACTAACTAAAACTGCACCCGTGTTGCTTTTGGCATAAAAAATATTATAAATGGATGTCTTTTCATCTCCAGCAGCATCTACTGAAAAGAAGAGAGCTATATGTATTAACCCTTAAATGACGACAATTGTAAATAGATGTTGAGCGCCTTTTGTCCCTCATGGTGGTGATCATCTATGGTATGTACGTGGTCGACATTCTTTATATAGTAACTGGCCACTTTACCAGGAAGAAATCAGTAAGTAGCCACAGCCATCCAACAAGGTAATTATGCAATACTATATACAATACTGTACTGTAGTAAATTAATTTGAATTAAAAAAATATGAAAATTTAAATTGGAAAATCAGAAATGTAGAACTAAACTATATATCCAAATAAACTCTGACACCATATACTGTACCAGACAAGAACTTAAGTGACCTAATGGGTGCTATTAGTTATTAATGCAACAAGAATATATTCTTAAATAGAATATTATGCTTCATACTTGACAATACAAAGGAAATGGGTACTAAGAATAGTGTGGAATTTGATACCAATTCCCTTTGCAATTTTTGTAAAATGTGGCTTAACTTTAGTAGTGGCTGCTTTCATAAGTTCCCCTGTTTGTGTACAGTACAGTGTTAACAGTTAACAAGAAAGTTACAAATTGCACGAGCTAGATGCAGGTGAGACTGTAAACTAGCGCAAGTGTGAATATGGAATTGGAGCAACTACTAGCTATAATTTGAACGCCAATAAGCAGCAAATATCGTAAAACTAATTCAAATAAAGGAATTAAAAAAATGGAAAACATAGTCAAAATTTCCCAAGTTACTGGTTGTTTCAGTCAACTGTCAAATTTAGCTACAGTGGTCCCCCAGTTGATCTTCCTAGTCAGGTACCACATATGGATTGAGATACACTGTAGTTCTCTATACATTGGATTGATGTTCAGTTATTATGGGAAATAGGCAGCTAGAGGGAATGAGTTCATAAATCATATTTTAAGCAGTATTTATAGGTTTTATTCCTAAAGTAAACCTGTAGATAATTATGATATAGTATATATGCCCATGATTTGGATTATGTACCTGTACACTTAATACTGTAGATGACTAGGATGTTGCTTCACCTGTCTTGGCCAGGTGACCTAACAAGTTTGCCTTTCATCTCGATCAGTGGTTCCTAAGTTTTTTCATATGCTGCTCCCTTTAGATTTTTACCAAATCCCCCCCCCCCCCTCCATTTTTTTAAAATCAGTTTAATCAACTTTACACTTTGTATTCATATTTATATTACTTTCAAGGTCAACTAACTCATAATTATTTTATCCATATACAGTACAGTATATCGTCCATATGGGGAAGATTGAAATATATTAAGAAAATAATTAATGTTACACAATTTAATGAAAATTTCCCAATAAAGAAAAAAGAATGTCAATATACTGTATTGTTTATATTTTTCACATGGTCTCGCACCCCCAAGGGAAGCATGCCCCTCCCACTATTGGTTCCCGAGTTATAGGGTCAGTCTCGTTATTTTTGTGTTGGACCTCGTATATGAGATTTTTCTCTTGAATGTTATTCCAAAGTTTTGGCGCCCTACAACAGGTTGGGGACCACTGGCATAGGCTGTAAACTTAGGAGGTCTGTAAGTAGAAGTTGAGTCTGGTCAAATTATAGTGTAAAGTAATCTCGTGTTTTTCGCGGTTATATATATATATATATATATATATATATATATATATATATATATATATATATATATATATATATATATATATATATATATATATATATATATATATATATATATATATATATATATATATACAGTGGTACCCCACTTAACGCGGTCAATTGAACCCAGAGGGTCCCGCGTTAAGTGAAAACCGCGTTAAGTGAATAGAACATATGGGATTAATTCCAATAGAACCCAGCCCGACCCCCAAACTCCACTTTTTGACAAATAACTATGTTGTAGTAAAAATAACATCTTAATTTTATGATGGTACATGCACACAATTAATACTTAAGAGAAATACAGTCGCCAAGTTAATGTCCATTCAAATAATGGACTCAACTCCCTCCCCTCTCACACTACAGTACACAGCCAGCTAACAGATGGTCGGTCGGTCGGTCCCTCCCTCCCCCCCCCCACCCCCCACCAACCGTCCCAAGGAGATGTGTGGGATAACCTCAAACTAAAGTTAGGAAAATATAATTGACATTGCTGGATTCCTTGTAAGACCAGGAATATTTTGAATATAAATGTCATATATTTTTCACAAAAGATAACATACTTACTCAGATTAAACATTTTATCTAAAAATTGTATGTTTAATGCAAAAAATATGTTGTTTATATTCAAAATGATCACCAAATTATAAGAATTCCAGCAATGTAAATTATATTCTGGCCGGATAATTTGTATGAATTTTATGAGCTAAAACAAATATCTACAGTTAATAAAAAAAAAATATATTCTTCAACACTATCTGTCAATCAAAGTACCCCACCTTGCCTTCCCCCCCTCTTCCAACCGCGCGGTCAGTCCCAACCCTCCCCCCACCCCCCACCAATCCTCCATTCAAGAGTTTTTAACATTTAGTATTAAATAATACCTCAGATTAAAGTTAGGATAATATAATTGACATTGCTGGATTCCTTGTAAGACCAGGAATATTTTGAATATAAATGTCATATATTTTGGACAAAAGATAACATACTTACTCAGATTAAACATTTTATCTAAAAATTGTATGTTTAATGCAAAAAATATGTTGTTTATATTCAAAATGATCACCAAATTATAAGAATTCCAGCAATGTAAATTATATTCTGACCGGGTAATTTGTATGAATTTAATGAGCTAAAACAAATATCTTCAGTTAAAAAAAAATAATTCTTCACCGGGTAACAGATGGTCGGTCGGTTGGTCCCTCCCTCCCCCCCACCCCCCACCAACCGTCCCAAGGAGATGTGTGGGATAACCACTAAATTTTAATAAATAATACCTCAAACTAAAGTTAGGATAATATAATTGACATTGCTGGATTCCTTGTAAGACCAGGAATATTTTGAATATAAATGTCATATATTTTGGACAAAAGATAACATACTTACTCAGATTAAACATTTTATCTAAAAATTGTATGTTTAATGCAAAAAATATGTTGTTTATATTTAAAATGATCACCAAATTATAAGAATTCCAGCAATGTAAACTATATTCTGGCTGGGTAATTTGTATGAATTTTATGAGCTAAAACAGGCAGTCAGGCAGGGTGGCGGGTGGGGGGTGGTGCGAATCTAAAAATAGCTCTCGAGCCGGACACTCACCGCGGACACTCACCGCGTTGCTGGGGAAAAATCCGCGTTAAGTGAAAGTTCAGCTTTGGCAAGGCACCGCGTATATGCGAAAACGCGTTAAGTGAAAGCGCGTTAAGCGGGGTAATACTGTATATATATATATATATATATATATATATATATACATACAGTTAACCCTCACTTTACGCGGTTAATGTAACCCGCAGGGTCCCGCGTAAAGTGAGAAACGCATAAAGTGAATAACATAACATATGGGATTAATTGAAATAGAGTCCGGGCCGACCCCCAAACTCCACTTTTTGACGACACACAACTATGTTGTAGTAAAAATTTTATCTTAACTTTATGATGGTATGAAAAAACAAGTAATATAGAAGAGGTTAGGTTAGGAAAAATAAAGGTTAACATAGGAAAAATAAAGGTTAGGTTAGAAAAACTAAAAGTTATGTGGAACACTTACGTTAGTAGAAGAGATGGGTCGGCATACGGGGATGGAGGCTGGTTCCGAGGCAGAGGGCAGATTACTGGCCCTCAGGTGAATCACCATTACTAGGTGAATCACCATCACTGTCACTGACAGTTGTCAGGGCTTCCCTGACAAATCCCTCAAAGTCATCTTCACTGTCACTATCACTGGCTTGGGCTGGCTGTGGTGGGTTGCGGGCGAAGAACTCGGTTATGCTTTTTTGACGGCTGGTGTTTATGTTGTCTTGATACACCGTGATGTACGGCTCCATAGCCTGCACCAGCCGGGTATGGAAGACTTCATAGCGGTCATCGTCATTGTCGCGGGAAAGGAAGGACTTCATTTTCTCTGCACACTCCATGGCACCCTTAATATCACTATGAGTTAAACTGTGTTCTTCGGAGAATGACGCACCTTCTTCCTCTTCACTGACGTGATCTTCTTCCAACATCTCGTCGGCAGTCACTTCAGGATCTCTGATCACCTCCAGGATGTCGTCGTTGGTGGTCTCGGAGAAGCCTGGAACTGTAACAGTCTGCGCAGCTTCTCTGGCAAGGTCCACTGCTACTGCAACAGTCTGAACCTCACCAGTCACAGATTGACTCCTCCTCTCACCTGGTATTCCATACAACACATGTCTCCATGTGTGACGAATTGTAGCAATAGACAGCTGATCCCATGACTCCACCAAGAAGTCCACAGCTTTCTTGATGTTAAATACTCTCCAGAATTGTTTGAACAGTATTTTTTGCTGTGCCAACTGTTGATCCTCATCTTCTTCGCTCTTGCTATCGGTGGTGGTGTCACTCAGGTTACGCAACTCTTCCCTGGTGTTGGTGTAGTCGTTCAGGAGTTTGAATTTTTTTGTTGAGAATGCAGCTTTTACATTACAGATTAACTCTTGGTCCATGGGCTGTAATATAGACATAGTGTTGGGAGGAAGGAAGACCACTTTTACGTTGGGGTGACGATCTAACAGTAGGGGCGAGTGTCCTGGTGCGTTGTCCAGCAGCAACAAAATATTGAATGGCACATTCTGTCGCTCACAGAATTTCTTTACATTGGGAACAAAACAGTCATCAAACCAGGAG
>NW_024718545.1:3837009-3872056 GCF_018991925.1 Homarus americanus
ATATATATATATATATATATATATATATATATATATATATATATATATATATATATATATATATATATATATATATATATATATATATATATATATATATATATATATATGTATATGTATATGTGTGTATATATATATATATATATATATATATATATATATATATATATATATATATATATATATATATATATATATATATATATATATATATATATATATATATATATATATATATATATATATATATATATATATATATATATATATATATGTCAGCAAATCACTGCAGGTGCGATCTGTGCATATGCTGATAACCACAAGGAAAGAAGAAAACACGAAGTTCCCAAGCACTTTCGTGTAATTCACATCTTCAGGGGTGAGTACAGACTAAAGAGAAATACAAACCAAGGTGTATATATACAGAGGAGGGTGAGACCAGGTCCATAATGGTCAGGTATTAGGTAATGACCCTACTAATCTTTAAATAGCACACAAGGGTTGGTGGTCAGGTCAGAGGGTAAGGTGACCCAACTTTCTCACCTGGTTACAAATCTTCTTAATTGCAAAATTGTCCAGTTTGTACAGGCCATTACTCAAATTCATGTTGAATGCTTCGGTATGTTTAATAAGACTAGATTCTATGATGTTCCTACTATCAATTGAATTACATGGTAATATTGAGGAGGCATTATCCCAGTCAATGCAATGCTTGTTATCCCTCAAATGAACAAACAGAGCATTGGATTCCTGGCCTGTCCTAACACTGTATTTGTGTTGTTTAATTCTAGTTGCAAGATCTTTACCTGTCTGGCCTAAGTAAAACATATTACATTCCTTGTTGGGGGAGTTCTTGATTAACATTTGTTTAACAGTGCTTGAGTTTTTAAATGCCACATTGACGTTCCAGGTTTTTAGTTGTGAAGGAATGTGAGAGAAATTTTTGTGAAATGGTAATATTAAGATATTCTTATGGTCATGGGTGGGCTTTGAATGAGTTCTATAAAAAGTTTTCTTAGTAATGTTTAGGCATTTGTCTATGAAAGATCTAGGGTATTTAAGGTTTGAGCCAATATTATAGATATATTTGTATTCCTCATCAATGAATTCCGGACTGCAAATTCTGAAAGCACGTAAAAACATTGTTGAAAATACTGACTGTTTGACTCTATTATGGTGGGCAGAATAATAATGAATGTATGAACACACATTAGTTGGTTTTCTATAAATACTGAACTTAAAAGTGTTACCTATTCTGTGTATCAGACAGTCTAGGAATGGCAATTTACAGTCTTGCTCTAACCGGTAACATTTGATGCCATTACTTGAAGTGAATTGGCCTTATTTTAAAAAACCAAGGATGTGTAAACACCACTGGTCAATGGCATGGTTGGTAAAGGACTACTGGGTCAGTAAGTGTCACATTTGGGGTACCGGTCTTATACAGCGAATAGGGCTCAAAAGCTACTTTTTAAATGGACATTTTTGGGGTCGTCTTATACACCCCTTCGCCTTGTAGGCCGAGATATACGGTACCTGAGCTGTTTGGTGGCCACAGGTACAGTGATTCTTTTTACTTTTACTTTTATCCTCTTCGCCACTGATCGGCTTTGTTAGCCGCTTGGGCGACGGACTCTTTCCTTTATATTCTTCACCAAAAGGTCGGCTCGCTAGCCGCCCGGGCGATCGGTCACGTCTCTGTCACGCACTGTTGGCAAATACTGGGCATGCACCGGCTCCTGAATGTACCTGAACCCGCTCCAGTGTTGGTCAAGTCTTCTCTTGAAAGAGCTCACACTCGGTGCCGTCACAACACTTTTTGGTAGATTGTTCCAAGAGTTTACAACCCTCACTCCGAAAAAGTTTGCCCTCACGGTTTTCCGGACTTGCGGCTTCTTCAATCTTGAGCTGTGACCCCTTGTGGGGCGAGCGTCCGCCAGCTCCAAGTAAGGACACTCAACTGAGTAGTGCCCCCTGAGATGCTTATAAACCTCAACTAGGTCCCCCCTTGCCCGTCTGTAGTATAAGCTAGGCAAGTTCAGGCGCTCCAATCTCGCAGGGTAGCTGAGATGCCGAAGTGCAGGCACCAGCTTGGTGGCCCTCCTTTGAACATTTTCAACCAACTGACAGTCCCTAGCATATCTCGGGGACCAGATGGGGTGACAGTACTCCAGATGGGGAAGCACTTCACTCCTGAAGATCGTCACGAGGGACGGACCGTCTAGATATCTGAACGACCTTCTTATAAGACCCAATAATTTATTTGCCTGATTTACCTTCTTCTCACAATGGCCCGAGAACTTCAGCTCATTGTCAACATACACACCTAGGTCCTTCTCACACACAGTCTCAACTAGTACATTTTCTTCATCCCGTTGGGACATATGGTACGCCTCCTTACCGTTGGTACGCCCCAGGTGCATCCTCTTACACTTCGTGACATTGAATCTCAGCAGCCATTCCTTCGACCATTCCTGGAGCCCACAGAGGTCCTTCTGCAGCTCTTCACAGTCCGCTTGGTTCTTAATTTCCCGAAATAACTTGGCGTCATCGGCAAACATTTGTATGGAGGAGTGTACAACGTCAGGCATATCATTTATGAAACAAACAAACAACAGCGGGCCCAATACACTACCCTGCGGTACCCCACTTGTTACAGGTACAGATGACGATTTCGTGCCATTAATCACCACACATTGCTTGCGGTCATGTAGAAAGTCTTCTATCCACGCTAGGACATTTCCCCGAATTCCGTACCCTTCCAGTTTGATTTTCAGCCTTTCGTGGGGTACACTGTCGAAAGCCTTGGCAAAATCTAGGTAAATATTGTCGATATTACCACCCCGTTCTAGAATATGGGTCCAAATATCCAATACCTTGAGCAATTGTGTCAAGCAAGAGCGCCCCGGCATAAAACCGTGTTGGCAATCTTTTACAAGGTTGTTTCGTAGTAGATGTTCCATCGCTGCATCTCTGATAATACTCTCAAGTACTTTACATATTATGCTGGTCAGGCTCACCGGTCTATAGTTGTTCGTGGAGTGCCTATCGCCCTTCTTGAAGATAGGACTCACATAAGCCACTTTCCATTCACTGGGGACCATTTGTTCATCCAGGCATTTACAAAACAGAATCTTCAGGGGCTCTGCAAGCTCGTTGCACAGCTCCCTTAGCACTCTAGGATGCACCATGTCAGGTCCAGGACTCTTATGGACCTTTAGCCTGGACAGTTTATTTCTAATACCCTCTTCTGTGAACACAATGTGGGTCAGTGCTGTGTCGAACCGTCTGTCCTCAAACGCAGGAAGGTTAGTTGCATCCTCTCTTGTGAACACTGAGGAAAAGAAGCTGTTCAATGCCTCAGCTTTATCCTGGTCAGAATCTGCGTAACTACCATCTTCAAGCCTCAGGTCTGATACTCCTACTCGCGTTTTCAATTTCGACTTTGCATAGCGGTAAAACGCCTTTGGGTTTGACTTGACCTCGCGTGCAACCAGCCTTTGGAACTCCTTTTCAGCCCTCCTACACTCTATCTTTGCTTGGTTTCTGGCTCTTGCATACATCCTCCTGTCTTGCTCATCGTTTGACCCAACCCACGTCTTGAATTTCTGGGTTTTCTTCTTAATTTTGTCGACCGCCGCATGGTTCATGTGTAGGGATCCCCTCGTATTCCTAGAAGCACTGGGTTTGGTCTTGGGTATATATTTATCGATCAAATGGGTCATTTTACTAGTTATGATATTCAGCGTAGTGTCTGCGTTCTTGTACCTTAATAAGTCAGGCCAGTTGATACCCCTCATCTCTTCCCTCATCCCATTGTAATTTCCCTTGTAATATTTGCACCTTGGCCTGGCCTTATCTTGAACTAGGTAACAGTTAAATCTGAATGACAACACTGTATGGTGACTGGTGCCAACTGGGGCAAGGTGTTCCAGTTTGGCCACCATACCCTCCTCGTTTGTTATGATGAGGTCAAGTGGCTTGGGTGTTTGTTCCCCTCTGTAATGTGTCGGGTCTCTCACATGTTGGAACAGAAAATTATCTCTCAGAGTTTCTACAAAAAGAGTAGCAGGATTATTCAAGTCATTCGGGGTTGACTCGTTTCTCCAGTCGATGTCGCCATAGTTAAAGTCCCCCATGATAAGGAGGTGGCTGGGGTTGAGCATCGCCGCATTGTTTATTAAGGTTCTTAAGTTCCTTTGATTTAGTGGGCCACAGTTCGGGGATCTGTAGATACACCCGACGATAAGTAAGTCCCCTCCCTTTAATTTAATTTTACACCACTTGGACTCTTCAAAAACATCCTCTCCCTGTACCCTCGCCTGGCTGGCTCTAAGGTCTTGCCTAGCGTAGATAACCACACCCCTCCTGCAGGATTCTTGAGTTAGGTTCGTAAATGAGTCATATCCAGCAATACTGAACTCACATTCCTCTGGGTCGATTCTCCTGTTCTTGTACAACAGTTCTACAACTCCTACAATATCTGGTTGGTGTACTCTTAGTAGTGTTTCAAACTCCTCCCTCTTATCCAGGAACGTGTCGGTATTAGTGTACATGACATTCAAGCCAGAATTTGTTCTCGGTAACGTCTCTGCTCTTAGTAATAAACCCGCTCCACCCACATTCTCAGAAGCTGCAGCATTTGCTAAGTACACTGTATTTTGCAGGGTGTGGTTAAAAATTTCATTGTTTACACGGCGCTCGTTCCCTCCTGTCCGGTAGGCTGAGCTGGTGCCGCCTCCCGGGTGGGGGGTTGAGTGGGTGGAGGGTGCACTGCTGCCCCCTGGCCCTGTGTCGGCACACTTGTTTCCACTACCCTCCCCCTGAGTATAACCCATGTGCACCTGTCCCCGTTCCTTCTCGACTCCTCCCTCCTCTGCTTCAAGTCCAGCAGGAGCTTCTTGTGCTGTTCCCTCTGCATTACCGTGCGGTCTGGGTGAATAAATACATCTCGAAATGCCTCGCTCCTTGCTAAGTTTTTTGCCTGCCGGATAACTTGCCATTTTTCCTCCTCACTCCCTAATGTGATCCTGAGGGGGCGAGGCTTAGCCCCCTGCTTTTGTCCCAGTCTCCTCACATCCTGAGGGGTTGCTGGAATCTTCAGAACCTCTGTGCAAATATTTTGAAACAGCACCTTGTCGTGTGTTTCCTTACTCACAGTTCCCTCTGCCTGGCTCTCTGGGACTCCAAAAACTATTACATTGTTCCTGCGCTGGAGCCGTTCCTGGTGTTCCTCCTCTCCCCTAACAGTAGGTCCGTTAATTTTCATTTCTTCGACACACTTTTTCAGAGTCCCAATCTGCTGTAGAACCTGTACTGATTCTGCATTACTCTCCGCCCCCCCCACCCGTGGCCCTCCTAATACGTCCGCATAGCTCCTCTTAGCAACCACCTCCATTCTATTAGCTACTTCCTCAGTCTTAGCAAGGATCTCTTTCTCAACTTGCTCCAGTTTGTCAACCAGCAGGGCTCCTGCTTCATCTATTTTCGTCCCTAGAGAACTCGTTCCCTTATGGATTGCAATCGCTTCATTCACCTTGACTATGCAGCCAGGGCAATACCAGCAACAGCCATCAAGCTTTACGGCAGTTAGTAACTTCCTAGACGTTGCATTAGTTAGGCCTGCATCCTCCATATCCGACGTCTCCCTGCAGTAATCACATACCAAACTCATGGTTGTTGTTGTTGTGGGGGGGGTGTAGACTGTGTATAGATCTACACCTATTTCAAAGAAAATAAAGAGAGAAAAAAGTACTTAGCTACTCTCTGTTGCCTATGGAGTTGTCGTCTGCGACTGCGTACCCTGTATCTCCCTGTGAATGGTGTATTGTAGGCACAGTTTCAGTCCTTGAGCAAGCACACAATCAACATAAAATAAAATTTAAAGTCTCTGTGGCACCTATGACACGACTTGGTTTCAGCTGGCACGGTGCCTTTCCAGCTTGCTTGCTAGTGAGCGCTCACTTTAAGTTATTTACAACTTCAGCGGTCACTGATGACACTATGAACTATCACTGTGTACACTGTATCTCCCTGTGGGTGGTGTATTATAAACACAGATTCAGTCCTTGAGCAAGCACACAAACAAAATAAAATTTAAAGTCTCTGTGGCACCTATGACACGAATAGGCTGGCAGTTGTCCTTACCAGCTCGATTGCCAATATGTATTCACTTTAAGTTATTATAGTCTCTTCTGCATTCACTGATGACAACTATGAACTGATTTAACTGAAGGCACAGTACTACACTCCCTGGTTGGCCTTTATCACAGCCGTGACCACAACACCCTAAAAAATAAAATAAAATAAAAGCTTTGTCATGTGGCAGTGATTGTGTGGTTATAGGCCTGTGACCCTGGCTGTACCTCCAACTCGGTGGAAATTGAGTTTTCAAAAATACAATCGTGTCTAGCATGAAAAGTCCGACATCGATTTACACTTTCACCTCACTAAGACGATCTTGACGAACTTATGTAATCACTGTCCAATTTCTGCCGCTCTACATCGAAGGCCCGGATGCCGAACACGCGTTTTGGCTTTTCGCGGGGGTTTCAGGAACGTAATTCCCGTGAAAAACACGGGATTACTGTACATGTACATTGATGTCTCAAAATTATTTAGATCACTAGCATAATTATAATGGTTGTTGGCAGGACCACTGTATAAGGATACTGTATTGTAATTTTGTTTTACACTGCATTATCAACTTTATGAATTTATGCCCTTGTGATGCTACAGTGTGACACAAATATTGAGGGTCAACATCATGTCTGAAACATCAAAAAGCAAAACCTTATTGGTAGATGACAATCTTAGATATACAGTATGTACATTATATGTCAATCAGGGGATCCATTCCCCAATTATGTAACTGTATATTTTCCATCCTTCTGGTTACCATGCTCTTTCAATAAACAGTTAATTATTATTATTATTTATTATTAGAATATGGTTACATTTATGTTGTAAAATTATTCATATGAATTACTGTACAGGTAACAGGAGTACTTCAGAATATGTTGATACGATTCATAATGATTCCTTACTTGTACATACAGTAAATGAACACTTAATCAGTTGGCATCATGTTATTTTATTTTATTCTTTTGTTTCTTTGAAATTTTAACATGTTTTCTTTGTAGAAAAATTGATATATCATTTACAAAGGCATGTAATGTCATTTGTCCAGGCATGCATTGTACTGTTTACTGTTCCTGGCCACATTGTTTGAATGCACTACAGTACCTTGCTTTGCACACTTTGGACTGTAATCCCCAACAAATTTTGCAAGTTTTCAAGTGCCTCACAGCCTCTACCCAAATACATTGGGCAATTGCACTCATAGTGGTAAGAGATCTCACAAAGCTGTCATTTTAGATATTAAGTTAGAGATGATAAGGCAGATTGAAACTAGTAAAAAAATTGGCAAACTCTCATAAGCTTTTGGACCACAGTGGCTACTTTCAAAACAAAACAGAAAAAATGAAGGCAAGATTAAGATGTTTTACCTCTTAGGTGTAATGAAGTAATCAAGGCATAGAAGTGATTTTATGAAAAACATAGAGTACATCATGCTGAGTGTCTAAATTGAAGATCACAAGAAGCTTAGTGTTTCACTCAACAACCCTAAAATTCATGAGGAAGCAAGATCAATGTCAGCAGATATGAAGAATGAACACTTGCAGGAAGAAACTTTATTGCAGGCAGGGGCTGGTTTGAGAGGTTCAAGAAATGACATGGACCACACAACTTCCAGGTGAGTGGGGAAGCTGCAAATATTGCATCACCTCACACAACATCACCACAATTTCTGGTAAGTAAATTATTTGCTTTTAGTTTCCTGTCTTATTACTATTCTTTATACCAGGGGTTCCCAAGCATTTTCCAGTGTGACTCCGATTCATTGCATTAAATATAAAGATTTGTAGAATAAATACGGACATATTTTTACATTTGTATAACTAAAAACAAATAAAGAATATATATTTCTGTACATAATTGAGAAGTGTAAAAGTAAACTCAGGAAGAAACAGGTTACAACTCTGTCATAATTATAGCATCATTTAGTGTTCTATACCTGAGTGTATAATTACAAGGTTAAGCAACATAACATGCAGTTTTCTTTATTATAACTCATATTTCATATTTAACGTGTGCATTATAATTTAATAAATTTTCTGTTAACTGGGAGCATAATTATGTGGTTAAACAACATACGCTACAACTATGTCATACTTCATATGACATGTGTATGTCATCATTTGATTAATTTTCTATGCCTGATGGTATATGAGGTTAAGTAACATAGCATACAATTTTCTAAGTACTGTAGAAGTTTGTTGATACTGTATACAGTTATGGTAATATTTTTTTATACCAGAACATTGATAGCTCGATTTTTGACAGCTGAACGTCTCTGATAAAGTAATCCCAAACTTTGCTATGTCATCATAGACGTCAAAATTCACCCTTACCTCGTCAGCTTGTAATTCTGACGTCACGAGTGCAAAATACTCCGTAAGCAACTCATTGAAATTTGCTGCCATTTTCTGTGTGCATCAGTGGGAGTAAACTGAACTGAGAACAGTTAAAAGGTATACAGTATTTAGGAGTGTGGAACTTCTGTTGTGAAACATGTCACAGGGCAAGGAGAGTAACTGCGTTAATCCCTTGACCATAATTTATGGTCCCGACTTAACGAAACAGCACCTGTCGGCCTTCTCCTTCAGTCCTTGACACCTGGATTTAAAAAAAAAAGTCACATATGACCGCTGCAAGACCAGGCGACCCCATCGACCTCTATGCGACCTCCTATAATGCATAAATGGGGTTGCGACCCTGTGTTTGGGAACCACTGCTCTATACTGTACTCATACTTGAAAACATCTTAGCTGTATTGCAGTGTTATTTCAGTAGTTTTTTATCATAAATATTTTCATAGGAACACATCTTTGGCTTTATAATGGGACTTTATGGGTAAATACATTCCAACGTACAATACAGTTCAAGAAAACCCAAAATTATATTGTGGCATGCCTGTATTTTTTTCTGGTGGAAGTAGTCCAGTATATCAAAATAGCTATTTGAGGTATATACTTTATTGTCTAGCTTATTTATTTGGATTCCATTTTAGTGACTATTGTTATAATTAAATTTTAATAATTATTGTGTTACAGTAAATAATATAGTGTTACACAATCTGTGCTGGCACTACGAAGCAGACAGTAGTTTTACCATCGTGATCCTTCAACTTCCAGGTGACGATCACTATTACCTAATAAAGAAAAAGTAAATAAAAATCACATGATAATTGTGTTCTAATGCAATACTGTATTTAATATTGCATACTTAATTCCCTCTCTGCCACTCTTGCAAGTCTTTTCTCACAATGTCATAGGAGAACCAGAATCAATAATCAACAAAAGAGTCCTCCTCATTTACTTCCATTCACTCTTAATTACAGTTCTGCTAACATTAATTTTTCATTCTTGCCACCTTTAATTCACAGGCAAATTGATAACAAAATACAGTATTGTACAGTACAGTACAGTGTACAGTAGTACTGTGTTTTTGTGATTTTGTTTTGAGAGTAAGATGTAAGTATAAGGGTGAAGGAAATACATACCCTGTACAATACTAGAATAGAGGCAGTATGAATGATAGAGTAGCATATAGTCCCTTGGTTTTGGTAGTGTTGCATCATTTAGAATGAATAAATATAAGCACGTAAGCATTTTTATCTTCATTCAGGCAATCCTGCAGCATATTTTGAAAAACTTGGAAAAATAAATAGAAATGTGCTTAATGAATGTTAGAAAAATAGAAACTGTACTTACAGCTGGGTATTCATTAAGGACTGGGGCCTTTGCTGAATATTTAACCTCCTCACCAGCCTCCAAAGGGCAGTCACCCTCTATAAGGCTTGTACAGGCATCAGACACAACACCTAACCATGGAATTTCAATTCCACCAATAGTTCCTGTCACTTTAGTTGTTAGTGTCTCAGTGGCTACATCTGGAATGTTATAAGTGGAATTAATTACCTGTAGTTAAGTGTTTATTTATAGTATTTACAAGTATGGATTATAAAAGTTTTGTGGAGATTCTTCAGGTGATCCGTGAGCAATAATCAATTCTGTTGTAAAGGGGTCACTATGCCACTGTAATGTATACTGTATAATGCTGACACGTTTTCATAGCATGATTGGGTTAATAACACAATGAACGTATTAGGGAACCCATTTTCTATAATACGGATACAATTTGGATATACTGTAATGTAACGCGATTGAGTAAACCGAACTATGTCACTCAAGTAGGAATAAGCAGTTATGCAGTTGCCTCGGTGTAGTATCACACAAGGCGAGATGCGTGGCACCACTCCAGCCATCTTTGTTTATCTTCCATAAGCATCAGAGATATTATTGCAAACTGAACTTTATCTTAGTACAAGTAGTGTATCAACATTATTGCTATAAATTACAATGAATAGCAAAGGTGTGAAGCATTCTGGTAATGGAAGTGAAATAAAACAAAGAAAAGCTTTAACTCTTGAACAAAAATTAGATGTGATAAAGTGGTATGAATCCTCACCTCCATCATAGTGTCTCCTCGACTTACGACTTTCTCGACTTACGACAACCCGGACATACGACTGCAGTAGTCGTATAAAATATTTTTCAAATTACAGTATCTGTACTTATTTTCTAGCACCGAAACGTTTCCATCCCGTACGACAGCGTGGGCTGGGCCGCCTCGTGGTGTACAGCATCCACGCCGTAGCCCGCTCAGTTGGTGTTTGGCCGTCGTTTTGTTAGTGATCGCGCTGTGTACTGTCACGTGCCTGTAGCGCTCGGGAACTCGCATAGCGTGAGGCATATGTTCACTCCTACATTTCATACAAGCTATTAATAAATTGTTAATTGTACTTATTATATTATTATTGTTCTTAGTTACTTAGGTTAATTGTATATTTATGTATGTTATTAATATGCATCATTGTCTTACTCTGTTAAGTTCAAATCAAGAGAGTATTAATTAATTATATAAAATATCTAGCAAATGTCTGGATCACGTGAGATGAGACGCGCTTGCTCGGCGGCGTACCCACGCCACCCCAGTAGCGAAAATCCGTGGCATAGGTTAGACGTGTCCATTCGTTCTCTAGCCTTGACCCTTGTCTAGTGCTTTATCCAGCCTTCTGCAATGCCCTAGGGGTATCAGGTATTAGTGACACGTTTAGTTAGGCCTAGGAAGGGATCCTGGTGGTAAGGTATCTCCTGTTTGGTAGGGATAATCATTTTGTAGTGATTGTTGTATATATATATTTCGTATGTCTTGTGTAATATAGTAATGTTAAGTAATATTTGTTTGGTCTAACTCCTTACAGTATATTTTCGCCCTTCCGGCATCACTCTTATTTTATTATACAATTACTTATTCCCTTAAATTCATGTTTGCTAATCATTACTCCCTTTAAAACATAAATTGAATTTATTAATTATCTTCCCTTTTGTGATTCACTTATTTCAACTGTTCTTACTTTTTCAACTACATTTAGTTGAGTAGGTATTTGGTGGGGATAATTATTGCCGTGTTCCCTATTTGTACCTTTATTTGTTAATAACTTGGGGTAGGATTCACTCCCCAAGTATAAAGGGTAGTGGGATCGCGACAGTACTGACAAAATTTTTTTTTCTAATTCCCTTTAAAATGGCTGGCAAGCGTAAACGTGAGAGTTCTCGTGGTGCTGATAAGAAAAGGAGACAGTCAATTACTTTTGAAATGAAAATGAAAATAATGCAATATGAAAATGGAAAAACGGTAGCAACCATTTCACGCGACCTTGGCTTCTCTCCCACGACGATATCAACAATTTTGAAGGACAAGGCAGAGGCATTTGCTACTATTAATAAGGGGATGCAAATGTTTGAAGAAATGGATCAATGTTGAGCGTTTTGCAAAAGTTGACAGACTGATCCAAGATGCACTTGCTTGCTACAGGGAGATTTACAATGAAAAGAAAAGGCAAACTGTGCAGTCTAAATTGGACATATTTTCTAAGAAGTCCCCTACTGCTGTCTCCTCACGCCCTAAAGATGATCCAATACCTTCAACAAGCAAGTATGTTAGCCTGTCTGAAGAAAGTGAAATTGATGACTCACCCAGCCCTGTCTCCTCATCTGCTTCATCCAATTAATGTAGTCTCCATGCTTAATTAAAAAATTATTGAGGCCCCGTGTACATTCAGCTGCTGACTACATTAAAGGTAAGTGCAAAAGAACACTTTATTAATTTTTCATTATTGATTAATTTTACAGTATTGTATTTCATTTTAGAATTTCTATGTACAGTGACCCCTCCGTTAACGAACTCAATCCGTTCCAGAAGGTCGTTCGTTAACCAAAAGTTCGTTAACCGAAACCATTGTTTCAATGGGTTTTTGGGTAATTGGTTCCAGCTCACCGAAAATTTCCTAAATTCAACAAAAATGGTAGAAAAGTTCACTTACTTTGAGGTGTGTATGTAAAGGCTCCTGGATGATGATGATGATGATGGGATTTAGAATGGGGGTGGAGGAGAAAGGAAGAAGAGAAGGCATTGGGGTGGAAGAGAAGTCACCCCATGGTTTTCACCCATAAAATTTTAGCTCTCTGGTGTAATTCAAGATTATTTTCTTTAAATCAACACTGCACTGCATTATATATTGTCAATATATAAAATATATTTCAAAATGACCAATAATTTGCTTGGAACAAGAAAAAAAGTGTTTAGTTGAAGAGAGTCTCAAGCAAGATGTTACCTCCAGTGAAAACAGAGAGAGACTAACTCTGTTTGCTGTGTTAAGAGGCTGGATGCCGCCAAAACTAGTCACTTTACCTTCAATTATGTTCAATAATTGTTAAAATGACTAAAAAATTGAATATTAAACTTTTAAAATTATTGAATAGTATAAACTTCTTGATATTTACTAAAATAGTAAGGAATTTAAGCCCTAGAACCGATTATGTATTGGCGACTGATACTAAAAGTTGCCCGGTCAGTGCAAGCTTATGTTGTCGGTTCAAGAAACTTAACCGAATTTTTTTTCGTTAACCGAATTGAAGATCCTTATGGAAGGCAGTTCGTTAATCAAAATTACGTTAACCGAGGTGTTCGTTAAACGAGGGGTCACTGTATTATTTTTGCATTTTCGACTTACGACCAATTCGACTTACGACCTGGTCGTTGGGACGGAACCCCATCGTAAGTTGAGGAGAAACTGTATATACTGTACTGTATGTGTATATATAAACAGGTGCTCCCCGACTTACGACGGGGTTAGGGACCCAATTCCAGGTCGTAATGTCATGGTCACGTTGACTGCTGATCTATTTAACTAATGATTCTTATTAAACTCCACGACCGCAAAACATGAGTGAGTTAGCGACCCCCGAGAAGACGTGTTTTTCCCCATAGATGCTACACTTGTGTTCCCTCCCAGAGTCCCGCCTTTGTGAAGACAGTTATCAATGCGTTGTTATTCCACTTTCTCCTGGGAAGCTCAATCTTGAATTAGTCTGTGTATATCAACTCAAGTAATTCGCCAGACCTTTGTCAACTGAGGGTCATCTTTGAATGAGTAACAGTTAGTTTGTTTGTGATTATTGTCATTGCGTGAGTAGCGATTACTGGCAACTCAGGGATATATACCCCCGCATCGCAGGGCGAGCGTCCCCTGACGCCGCCCCAACGTTTGTTCCAGATCCCATTGTGATTCTTGCATCGCTCAACAACTGCCCCGGATGTAGTAGATACCCAGCAGGGACCATATATGAAACGATGGCACCGATGCGGCCTGATTAATGTGCTCCACTGCCTCGTTGGGCCAGACCCCAGATTCGCCATGTGTCTGGCTACCACACACAATAACAACGGTCGTGAACCCCAGTGTTCCACCTTGAGACCCTCCCTGGAAGTATATGTCAACAGAGGGTGTTGTAATATGTATGTTAGGGATAATTAGTTGGAAATAATTATCCCATGTTGGGTAGTTGGCTCCATGTATCTGCGGGTTTCATTATTAACGTGTATGTTGAGTAAGGTCTTGTAACTGTACTGAGAAGTACCACTTGGATGTTGAGTAAAGTAATCTACAATGAGTGCCATGTGCTATGTATTGTGAGTAGGGCCAAGGAACTGGTCCTGCTATGCTATGTAATGTAACACTAGTAAGGTTGTGTGCATTAAGAGTGTAAGATCTGAGTAATTACTGTTGAGTAAAGAAATAAGAAAATAAGTAAATAAGAAAATAAGTAAAGAAGAAAGTACTGAGTCTGCCATAAGCCCAGGAGTTGAGCCTGGTAATTATATGATTAATAATATATCTTTTCCCCTTTGATTTCATATTTATAAATTTGTTTTTAGAGTACTTTACGTGTATTCATTTCTCCCACAGTATTTTACCTTTATTTCCGTCCAAGTGACTTGATACCAGAATTACCATACCCATGTGCCTAGACCCTCGACCATGCTACCAAAAGAATGACCATGCTACCAAAAGAATGTCCATGCGACCAAAAGAACAGGTGACAGAACCAATTAAGAGTAAAAACTAAGATAAGAGAAGTAAGTAAGATGAGGGTGGTGTAGGTGATGGAAAAACACGCGCCCTCACAGTAAGTCCGAATGGTCGTAAGTCCAACATTGATAAAAAAAAAAAAAAATCAAAAAAATTTTGCTAAAAAAAAAGAAAGAAAAAATCTACAATGAAATACAGTACAGTATAAGTAACAAATAATGAGGATTGTATACAGTACAGTAAAAGTAATAAATAATGAGGAATGGATATAGTGTGACTGAGCACTTACCTTTAATGTAGTCAGCTGAATGAACACAGGGCCCCCATAATTTTCTAATTATACATGGAGACTACATTAACTGGAAACGTTTTGGTTTAGAAAATGCACGCGTCATTTGGGGAAAAAAAGAATAAAATAAAAATTTGGTCACAACTGCGGCGGTCGTATGTCCCGACGGTCGTAAGGTCAGAGCAGGTCGTAAGTACCGATGGACGTAAGTCCAAGCAGTCGTAAGTCGGGGACTACCTGTATGTGTATATATATATATATATATTGATAAAATCACACGGGAAAAGGGAAACAACGGAGCACCTTAGCTTTCGTCTTTATTCAAGACATCTTCAGAGGCAACTGGATTAGATGGACAGAGAGAGGCTTAAATATACAGGGTGACCTTAAAAATATGAGGTCAGGTCATAATGATGTCATCCACTAATCCCCACACCAACACACACGTAGAGGAGCTTAAGAGAAGGGGGGTGACGTGACTAGTCAGGTCAGGTCAAAAATAAGGGACCCACTAAATAACTATCATACATCTAGATCAAAGGTTTCAAAGCATTTTTAACCTTGGGCCACTGGGAGAGATGGCGGGGGATTGGATCCAAAAATGGCGCGGCTCGCCAGCCGCTCTCCGCGTAAAGGGGTACACGCACCGCGGAATGTGAGCATTCCGGTTTCGGCAGGGTACCGCGTAAAAGTGGAAACGCGGAATGTGGGACCGCGTAAAGCGAGGGTTGAATGTGTGTGTATATATATATATATATATATATATATATATATATATATATATATATATATATATATATATATATATATATATATATATATATATATATATATATATATATATATATACACACACACACACACACACACACAGTGGGGTATGCTATAACGAACGGATCCTACTACGAATATTCCTATAACGAACGGTTTTACCTATAAAATTGAGAATGCTATAACGAACGCAACTCCTACAACGAACGTGGAAGAATACGGGACTATTTCGCCTGGCGCATGAATATTGTTGTACCGCGACCCACAACAAGAGCGTCAGGCGCCATCTTTGTCTCATTGTGTAGCCAGTGCACCACTGTTATTGTTGAAATTTCGTCTTTTGATGTGGAAATTCGCGTTATTTGTATAACTATTTTGTTATACAAGCATACAATTGTAACAATGAGTCGTCCAAAGCGAGTGAGAAAGCTAATAACCCTTGAAACTAAGAAAGAAATTATAAAGAAACGTGAGAATGGAAGAAGCATTGCGAAACTTAGTGATGAATATGGGATGGCTAAATCGACTATATGTACGATTTTGAAGAATAAAGAGGAGTTAAAAACTGTGCAAGTGGCTAAGGGAATCTTTAGACTTAGCAAAGCAAAGTGTAATGTGATTGAAGAGATGGAAAATTTACTCTTAGTGTGGATAAAGGAGAAAGAAATGGCAGGTGGTAACATTAGTGAAGCTATAATTTGTGAGAAGGCTAAACAATTGTTTGAGGACCTTAAAGCCAAGACTCCCAGTGGAAGTGATAGTGATGTGCCAGTGTTTAGGGGTACCTGCATGCTGAATAACACTAAGGTAAGATAAAGTACCGTATTTTTTTACACAGAGTGTTAGTAGCAGGCCTGGGATGAGACCCATCACCTTGAATAACATACTTCACTTATATATATATATATATATATATATATATATATATATATATATATATATATATATATATATATATATATATATATATATATATATATATATATATATATATATATATATATATATATATATATATATATATATATATTATATATATATATATACATATATGCTATAACGAACTAATTGGTTCTAGAACCTTGTTCTGTTATAGCATTCGTCATATAGGATTAATTGCCTAGGCCTCAACACAAACCAACTTAACACTGAAAAATATAATATAAAATTGTAAAAATTGTAAAAAGTGCATAAATAAGCATCTAAACCCCTGAAATAAAGAACATCATTAATACTTGTAATAAAAAACAATAAATTAAAAAAGAAAAAAAATTTTTTTCTAAATAATGTTCGTTGTAGGAGTTTTCAACTTATAGCAATCTCAATTTTATAGGTAAAACCTTTTATAGGAATATTGTAGTAGGGAACCTTCGTATATAAGTATACCCCACTGTGTATATATATATATATATATATATATATATTATATATATATATATATATATATATATATATATATATATATATATATATATATGCAAGTAAATCACTGTAGGTGCTGCGATTCAGGTATGCTGATAACCACAAGGAAAGAAGAAACACGAGTTCCCCGCTGTAATTCACATCTTCAGGGGTGAGCAGACTAGAGAGGCAAATAGGTGTATTATACAGAGAGGGTGAGACCAGCACAATGGTCAGGTATTAGGTAATGACCACTAATCTTTAAATAGCACACAACGTTGGTGGTCAGGTAGATGGCAAGTGACCCGGCCTTCACCTGATCACAAATCTTCTTAATTACAAAATTGTCCAGCTTGTACATGCCGCTACTCAAATTCATGTTGAATGCTTTGGTATGTTTAATAAGACTAGATTCTATGATGTTCCTACTATCAATTGAATTACATGGTAATATTGAGGAGGCATTATCCCAGTCAATGCAATGCTTGTTATCTCAAATGAACAAACAGAGCATTGGATTCTGCCTGTCCTAACACTGTATTTGTGTTGTTTAATTCTAGTTGCAAGATCTTTACCTGTTTGGTAAGTAAAATATACATATTCCTTGCAAGGAACTTTATAATTGCAACCAATTGTGTTGGGGAGTTCTTGATTAACATTTGTTTAACAGTGCATGAGTTTTAAATGCCACATTGACGTTCCAGGTTTTTAGCTGTGCAGGAATGTGTGAGAAATTTGTGAAATGGTAATATTAAGATATTCTTATGGTCATGGGTGGTTGGGTCAGTTCTATAAAAAGTTTTCTTAGTAATGTTTAAGCATTTGTCTATGAAAGATCTAGGTATTTAAGGTTTGAGCCAATATTATATATATATATTTATTCCTCATCGTTGAATTCTGGACTGCAAATTCTCAAGGCAATGAAAAAACATTGTTGAAAATACTGACTGTTTGACTTTATTATGGTGGGCAGAATAATAATGAATGTATGAACACACATTAGTTGGTTTATAAATACTGAACTTAAAAAGCAATGTTCTGATTGCATGTGCTCTAGGAATGGCAATTTACAGTCTTTCTAATTCCACAGTGTTGATCAGGCTGTTGTTAAGTCTGTACTCACCCCTGAAGATGTGAATACCAAAGCTTTGGAACTTGTCCTGTGGTTATCAGCATATATATATATATATATATATATATATATATATATATATATATATATATATATATATATATATATATATATATATATATATATATATATATATATATATATATATATATATATATATGAAAATCAAAATAATACTCACTATTATCAAAGTTGATATCGACTATAATATCTTCACCTCGCTTAAGGACGCATGGTGGGGTGCCACAGTTAGAGATGGAAACTTCTTTAAGTTCTGCTGTAGATCCTGGCAAAACAAATGTTCAGCAAGTTGTAAAGAAAAGAAGCACATACTGGTAACTTACCGTAAGTTCCCACTGAATGTGAAACATGTTTTCCTTGACTGCTGTAAACAAAGTACAGTATTGTACTTGGTTTGCCTGACTTAGACATCAGTATTTTCCTTATGCAATACTTACAGCAATACTTCCTCACCTGGCGGTGGTCCACCTATGGAAGATTTCCTTGCAATATCTAAATTTTCTCAGACAAGCAGATTATGAATTTTATCAGAATACAAATTGTTAGAGCGAATGTGAAATATGGAACTTGACCCTGCAATAAATACAGGTAATCCACAGTTTCCTAACATCATGCATACAAACATCTACTCATGTGAACATTATAATTTATGACCATGATTTTTGAACATTTGTTTTACTCATATAATTTTCTTTCTTTTTCTCAATCATACAGTCATCGATTGGCAAAATGCAGGAGTTCAGACACCTAAGTGTGGAAAAATGAAATACCCTGTAGGTGTACAATACTGCACATCACTTCTGCACACAGACATCCTCCGTAATGTATCAGCTTTGTTTGAGTGGTGCCACACACATTTTGTGCAATGTTGTGGTTTACCGGTACACTGATGATTTGGTGAAAATATTTCATTTACCTGTACTGTATACATATTAACCATTCACAATGGGTGGTATACTTTACTTCATCAAATTACAGTAAATATTTTTTATTACCTACATAATAAATGTACTGGTACAGGTTGACAATCCCTTATCCGAAATCCTTGGGGCCAGAGGCATTTCGGAATTTTTCGGTTTTCAGAATGGTTAATTTTATACTATGACAATCATCTGGCATGTGTCATCAGACCCACATTGGGGCCTGGATGGCGAAAATATAAAAAAATTATAATAATAATAACATCATAGGTCTAGGTCGTGTTTCTCACTTTTGATCTTTTTTTCATTCTTGTACAGTATTTCTTTATTATTATTATTATTTTACATTACAGTATTATTGTTATTATTATTGTTAATTTTATTATTATATGTTATTATTATTATTGTTATCATTATTATTTTATTTTGGTGTATTTTTTATTAAAATTTGTATTTACACGGTCAATTGAACCCACAGGGTACCGCTGAAAGTGAAAACTGCGTAAAGTGAACAACAGAACATATGGGATTAATTCCAATAGAGACTGGCCCGACCCCCAAACTCCACTTTTTCTGACACAATAACCTATGTTGTAGTAAAAATAACATCTAAATTTTATGATGGTATGCTCACACAATTAATTTTTAAGAGAAATACAGCCACCAGGTTAATGTCCATTCAAATAATGGACTCAAATCCCCCCCCCCTTTTCCCAGCTCACTGGCCCCTACTTCTCTGAGAAATGATTGGGTGAAACACTAGATTTTAACGTTTTGTAATAAATAATACCTCAGACTAAAGTTAGGATAATATAATTGACATTTCTGGATTCTTGCATACAGAATATTTTTTAAAACGTAAACTCATATATTTTGGTACTGCAAAGATAAAATATTTGTTTTATGTAAAACCAAATTATTACATTAGATCTATAAATTGGTATGTAATGCAAAACTATGATGTTTATGTCTGTAAAATGATCATCATATTGTAAGAATTCAGCAATGTAAATTATATTTCGGCCGGTATTTTGTATAATTTTATGAGCCAAACAAAAAAAAAAAATTACATTAACAGTAAAGTGAAACAAGGTATCACAGAAATGAGAAATGAAAGAAACCATGTGTTGCACATTATAATTACATATTGGTTATATTTTTTGCCTCTGTGCCCTTAACAATAACAGTATGCTCGGGATATCTTTTAGAAAAAAAAATGCCACAAAAAAATTGGATTTAGAGCTGCTTTGGAATTTCAGCTAAAGGGTTGTCAACCTGTACAGTATTTTATTTTATGGGTACAGGACAGTACTGTGTACTCAGTTGTTATACTGTAGATTATAATATCAAGTGATTTACTGTGTACAGGTATTTATATATTTTTTTTAATTATTTATTATTATTTTTTTTATTCTAAATGTGGTTTTCATTTATGTCTGGGGACCAATAGGTTGTTTACTGTATCATTGATTTTTAATGGGGTTTATTGATCTGGTTTACAAACACATTAAAAGTTCACAAACCAGGGACTTGTAATTTAAGTTCATAGTGATTGGTGTGAATCACCTCTTGTGTCCTGAGTGCACCATAGTTGTGGGCAACAGGATGGTTTGCTCGTAATACCACAAGCAACAAAATATATATACCGTACAGTAAGTCCTCAATTTGTATTTTCTATTGTGCACAGTTTCACTGATACACTGTCAAGTAATTGTGACCTTTTATTTTTTATACATAGTCTGGATTCATTTATACTACACGGTTCAGCATGGTCACCACATAGGCCTGAGGAGCACACCCCTCGTGACTTACGATATGTGCAAATCAGGTCCCCCTACCCCCAACCACCACCTCGTATTCTGCTACCCATATTCAATGCGTATTTGTCTATTGTTTGCCTTTGTTGAGTAAATTCTATGTGATCCAATTGTCTTTACCATATGAAGAGTTTATTGTGAGCTCAAAGAAGAGTGTGAGTGAAAGTAGCAAAAAATATTGCTAAAACATGTTTGATGAACCAGAAAAAAACAGATAATGTACTGAGACAAAATGTAATTTGTTGTGCTCAATTAATCTTTTTAATACAGAGTATTCATGAAATATTTTATTTAAAAATTTGTTTATCAGTTCAGTAAGTACAGAACTGAGATTTTTATTGAATGATACATCATTATTACTAAGAAGGTGACTTACCACAGTCTTGGACAATAGTAGCAGAGGCAACACCCAAGACACCAGCAAGTATGATAAATGAGAAGTGCATTGTTACTGTCACTGAGATAACAGGAGCCGATAGTGGGCTATAGTAAGATGGTCTAGCCTTATATATTACAGAGGCCAGGCTGCATGGGAAGGGAAACACCTGGTGTGTGTGTGTGTGTGTGTGCGCGCGCGCGCGCGTCATGGACACGTATTGTCTAGCAATGATAGACAGAGACAAGGTGACTGACTGTATAGTTCAGTTGTTGCATGAAACTACACGAGATACACAAATACGTACCTGTAACCTTTTTCCCCACACCATGCTAAGATATGTTGGTGGGTGGTGACAAGTAATGGTGGGTGGTGACAGGTGATGGTGGGTGGTGACAAAGTGATGGTGGGTGGTGACAGGCGATGGTGGGTGGTGGCAGGCGATGGTGGGTGGTGACAGGCGATGGTGGGTGGTGACAGGCGATGGTGGGTGGTGACAGGCGATGGTGGGTGGTGACAAGTGACGGTGGGTGGTGGCAGGTGATGGTGGGTGGTGACAGGCGATGGTGGGTGGTGGCAGGTGATGGTGGGTGGTGACAGGCGATGGTGGGTGGTGACAGGCGATGGTGGGTGGTGACAAGTGATGGTAGGTGGTGACAGGTGATGGTGGGTGGTGACAGGTGATGGTCGTGGTGACAGGTGATGGTGGGTGGTGACAGGTGATGGTGGGTGGTGACAGGTGATGGTCAGGGGGTGGGTGACAGGTGACGGTGGGTGTGACAGGTGATGGTGGGTGGTGACAGGTGATGGTGGTAAGGTGGGTGAAGGATGGTGGGTGGTGGAGGTGAGGTGGGACAGGGATGTGGTGAGTGATGGTGGGTGGTGACAGGTGATGGTGGCGATATGATGGTGGGTGGTGACAGGCGATGGTGGGTGGTGAGCGGCGATGGTGGGTGGTGACGCTGATGGTGGCGGTGAGATGATGGTGGTAGACAGGTGATGGTGGGTGACAGGTGATGGTGGTGGGATGGGCGGATGGGTGGTGACAGGTGATGGTGGGTGGTGACAGGTGATGGTGGGTGGTGACAGGCGATGGTGGGGCGACAAGCATGGTGGGTGGTGACAGGTGATGGCGGTGACAGGTGATGGTGGGATGGGGTGGTGACAGGTGATGGTGGTTGGTGACAAGTGATGGTGGGTGGTGACAGGTGATGGTGGGTGACAAGTAATGGGGGTGGTGACAGGCGATGGTGGGTGGTGACAGGGGTGATGGGTGGTGACAGGGAATGAATGGTGGGTGGTGACAGGTGATGGTGGGGGGTGAGAGGCGATGGTGGTGGTGACGTGATGGTGGGTGGTGATGGGGCTAACGGTGGTGGTGAACAAGTGATGGTGGGTGGTGACAGGTGATGGTGGTGGCGATCAAGGGTGGTGAGTGATGGTGGGTGGTGACAGGCAATGGTGGTGGTGACAGGTGATGGGTGGGTGACAGATGGTGGGTGGTGACAGGTGATGGTGGTTGGTGACGGTGATGGTGAGTGGGTGGTGATGGGATGGGTGGTGACAGGTGATGGTGGGTTGGTGACAGGTAATGGTGGGTGGTGACAGGTGATGGTGGTCAGATGTGGTGGTGAAGGTGATGGTGATGGGTGATGGGGGTGGTGACAGGTGATGGTGGGAAGGTGGGTGCATGAGGGTGAGGGGATGGTGGTGGCAGGGCGATGGTGGGTGGTGACAGGTGATGGTGGTGGTGAGCGATGGTGGTGACAGGTGATGGTGGGTGGTGACAGGTGATGTGGGTGGTGACAGGTGATGGTGGTTGGTGACAGGTGATGGTGGGGTGACAGGTGATGGTGGTTGGTGACAGGTGATGGTGGGTGATGCTAATGGTGGGTGGGTGACAAGTGATGGTGGGTGGTGAGGTGATGCAGGTGATGGTGGGTGGTGACAGGTGATGGTGGGTGGCAGGTGATGGTGGTGGTGACAGTGATGGTGGGTGGTGACAGGTGATGGTAGACAAGGATGGTGGTGGTGACAGGTGATGGGTGGTGACAGGTGATGGGTGACAAGGTGGTGGTGATGCTAATGCTGGGTGGTGACAGGTGATGGTGGGTGGTGACAGGTGATGGTGGGTGGTGACAGGTGAGATGGTAATGCAGGTGGTGACAGGATGGTGGGTGGTGACAGGATGGTGGGGGTGACAGGTGATGGTGGGTGGTGACAGGTGATGGTGGGTACAGATGGGTGGTGCAAGGGGGTGGTGACAGGATGGTGGGGGGGGGGGTGGTGACAGGTGATGTGGGTGGTGACAGGTGATGGTGGGTGGTGACAGGTGATGGTGGTGGTGGTGACAGGTGATGTGGGTGGTGACAGGTGATGGGTGGTGACATGATGGTGGTGGTGGAGCAGGATGGTGGTTGGTGACAAGTGATGGTGGGTGAGCAGGTGATGGTGGGTGGTGACAGGTGATGGTGGGTGGTGACAGGTGATGGTGGGAAAATGGGGATGGTGGTGGTGACATGTGATGGTGGTGGTGACAGGTGATGGTGGGTGGTGATAGGTGATGGTGGGGGTGGACAGGTGATGGTGGTGGTGATGGTGATGGTGGGTGGTGACAAGGATGGGGGTGGTGACAGGTGATGGTGGGTGGGGGATGGGGGTGGCAGGGTGAGGTGGTGACAGTGAGGTGGTGACAAGGGTGGACAGGTGATGGCACAGATGGTTGGTGCAGGTGAGATGGGTGGTGACAGGTGATGGTGGGTGGTGACAGGTGATGGTGGTGACAGGTGATGGTGGGTGGTGACAGGAGTGGTGACAGGTGATGGTGGGAAGGTGGTGACAGGTGATGGGTGGTGACAGGCGAGGTGGTGGTGGCGTGATGGTGGGTGGTGACAGGTGATGGGGTTGACAGGTGACATGGGTGGTGGTGATAGATGGTGGTGACATATGCGGTGAACAATGGTGGGCGGGACAGGAGGGGTGACAGGTGACAGTGATGGTGGGGGTGAAGGATGACAAAAACAAACAAAGGTGGGTGACAGGGTGGAGGTGGTGACAGGTGATGGTGGGTGGTGACAAGTGATGGTGGGTGTGACAGGTGATGTGGGTGGTGACAGGCGATGGTGGGTGGTGACAGGTGATGGTGGGGTGACAGGTGACGGTGGTGGTGAACACGATGGTACAGGCGATGGTGGTGACGGCGATGGTGGGGGTGAAGAGGTAGATGGTGGGTGGACAGGTGATGGTGGGGTGACAGGTGATGGTGGTGGTGACAGGCGATGGTGGGTGACGGCAAAGGTGATGGTGGGTGGTGACAGGTGATGGTGGGTGACATGATAGGTAGACAGGTGATGGTGGGTGACAGGTGATGGGGTGGTGACAAGAAGTGGGGTGGTGACAGGGTGATGGGTGGTGATAAGATGGTGGGTGGTGACAGGTGATGGTGAAAGATGGTGTGGTAACAGTGATGGTGGGTGGTGACACGATTTGTGGTGGTGACAGGTGATGGTGGGTGGTGACAGGCGATGGTGGGTGATGTGGGTGGTGACAGGTGATGGGTGGGTGAGGGTGACAGGCAGGGTGGGTGGTGACAGGTGATGGTGGTGGTGACAAGAATGGTGGGGGGGACAGGGATGGGTGAGGATGGTGTGGGTGACAAGTGATGGTGGTGTGACAGGTGATGGTGGGTAGTAGATTGGTGCAGGTTGGTGACAGGTGATGGTGGGTGGGACAGGTGATGGGAAAGGTGATGGTGGGTGGTGACAGAAGTGATGGTGGGTGGTGACAGGCGATGGTGGGTGGTGATATGGGTGGTGACAGGCGATGGTGGGTGGTGACAGGTGATGGTGGGTGTGGGAGAGACAGTGGGGGGATGATGGTGTGACAGAGGGGTGGTAGCTGGTGTGGTGACAGGTGATGGTGGAGTGGGTGGTGAATGATGGTGGTGAAGCGATGGGAAGCGGTGGGAGGGGGTGGTGAGTGGTGGGGAAGATTGGGGAGGTGGTGAAGGGTGGGTGGTGACAGGCGATGGTGGGTGGCATGAGATGGTGGGTGGTGACAGGTGATGGTGGTGGTGACAGGTGATGGTGCGGGTGGACAGATGGTGAAGGGTGTGACAGGTGAGGTGGACAGGTAAGGGGTGACAAGAATGGTGGGTGTGACAGGGATGGTGACACAACAAATGGTGACAGGTGATGGTGGCGGTGACAGGTGATGGTGGCTGGTGATAGGTGATGGTGGGGTGAAAGGTGGCATAGGTGATGGTGGTGGTGACAGGTGATGGTGGGTGGTGACAGGTGATGGTGGGTGGTGACAAGGCGATGGTGGGTGGTGACAGGTAATGAGGGGTGGTGACATGCGATGGTGGTGGTGACAGGTGATGGTGTGGTGGTACGGGGGTGAGGTGATGGTGGTGGTGAGGTGATGGTGGGGTGACAGGTGATGGTGGGGTGATGGGAGGGTGGTGACAGGTGATGTGGCGGTGACAGGTGATGGTGGTGGTGACAGGTGATGGTGGTGGTGACAAGCTGATGGGGGTGGTGACAAGATGGTAAAAGGGGAGATGGTGGTGGTGACGGTGATGTGCAGGAGAGGTGGTGATGGTGGGTGGTGACACAGATGGGTAATGAGTGGGTGATGGTTGGTGACAAGTGATGGGTGGTGACAGGTGATGGTGGTGTGACAGGTGATGGTGGGGGTGACAGGATGGATGGTGACAGGTGATGTGGTGACAAGTGATGGTGGTGACAGGATGGTGGTGGCAGGGTGATGGTGGGTGACAGGTGATGCAGGTGGTGGAAGAAATGTGGTGGTGACAGATGGTGGGTAAGAATGATTGCGGTGGTGACAGGTGATGGTGGGTGGTGACAGGTGATGGTGGTGACAGGTGGGTGGTGTGACGGTGGTGGTGACAGGTGATGGTGGGTGGTGACAGGCGTGATGGTGGGTGGTGACAAGTGATGGTGGTGGTGACAGGTGATGGTGGGTGGTGACAGGTGATGGTGGGCGATGGTGGGTGGTGACAGGTGATGGTGGTGAGATGAAGTGATGGTGGGTGGTGACAGGTGATGGTGGGTGGTGACATGAATGGTGGGTAAGACAGGTGATGGTGGGTGGTGACAGGTGATGGTGGGTGGTGACAGGTGATGGTGGGTGGTGAAGCGATGGTGGTGGTGACAGGTGATGGGTGGAAAATGGGGGTGACAAGGTGGGTGGTGATAGCGATGGTGGTGACAGATGTGGGGTGATGGTAATGTGGTGGGTGATGCTGAACAGGTGGTGACAGGTGACGGTGGGACAGGGACAAGGTGGGTGGTGACAGTGATGGTGGGTGGTGACAGGTGATGGGGTGGCGACAGATGGTGGGTGGTGACAAGTGATGGTGGTGGTGACAGGTGATGGTGGGTGGTGACAGGTGATGGTGGGTGACAGGTGATGGGTGGTGATAATGCGGGGTGGTGACAGGTGATGGTGGGTGACAGGTGATGGTGGTATGACAGGTGATGGTGGGTGGTGACAAGTAATGGTGGGTGGTGACAGGTGATGGTGGTGGTGACAGATGGGTGGTGACATGATGGTGGTGGTGACAGGTGATGGTGGTGTGACAGGCGGGGGAGGTGACAAGATGGTGGTGGTGACAGGTGATGAGAGGTGACAGGATGGTGGGGTGACAGGTGATGGTGGGTGGTGACAGGTGATGGTGGAGAAGGTATGGTGGGTGAGAAGATGGTGGGTGGTGACGTGATGGTGGGTGGTGACAGTGATGGGGGGGTGACAAGTGGGTGTGGGTGGGACATGACGGTGGGTGACAGTGATGGTGGTGACAGGTGATGGTGGTGGTGACAAGGATGGTGGGTGGCGACAGGATGGGTGGTGACAGGTGATGGTGGGTGGTGACAGGTGATGGACAAGGTGGGGTGACAAGTAATGGTGGTAGACAAGATGGTGGGTGATAATGGTGGGTGGTGACAGGTGATGGGTGGTGCAGGTATGTGGGGGTGACATGTGGTGACAGTGATGGTGGTTGGTGACAGGTGATGGTGGGTGACAAGTAATGGTGGGTGGTGACAGGTGATGGTGGGTGAAAAGATGTTGGACACAAGGCGATGGTGGTGACAGGTGATGGGGTGACAGGCAGATGGGTGGGACAGGTGATGGTGGGTGGTGACAGGTGATGGTGGTGGTGACAAGGTGACAGGTGATGGTGGTTGGTGACGCGATGGTGGGTGGTGACACATGAAATGGGTGGTGAAGGGGTGACAGGTGATGGTGGTGGTGACAGGTAACAGGTGGTACATGATGGTGGGTGGTGACAGGTGATGGTGGGTGGTGACAATAGGTGAGGTGGGTGACAGGATGGTGGTGGGTGACAGGTGATGGGTGGGTGGTGACAGGTGATGGTGGGTAGTGACAGTGATGGTGGGTGGCAAGAGTGAGGTGGTGGTGACAGGTAAGGTGGTGACAGGTGATGGTGGGACAGGTATGTGGGGGTGACAGAGGTGGGTGGTGACAGGTGATGGTGGGAGGTGACAAGGTGGTGATGATGGGTGGTGGGGTGATGGGGGGTGGGTGATGGTGGGTGGTGACAGGCGATGGGTGTGATGGTGGGTGGTGACAGGTGATGGGTGGTGACAGGCGATGGTGGGTGGTGACAGGCGATGGTGGGTGGTGACAGGCGATGGGTGATGAGGTGATGGGTGGTGACAGGTGATGTGGGTGGTGACAGGTGATGGTGGTGGTGACAGGTGATGGTGGGTGGTGACAGGCGATGGTGGGTGGTGACAGGTGATGCGGGTGGTGACGCGATGGTGGGGGTGGGTGGGTGAGTGAGGTGGTGAACGATGGTGGTGGTGAATGATGGTGGGGTGATAGTGGTGGTGACAGGTGATGGTGGGTGACAGGTGATGGTGGGTGACATGATGGTGGGTGGCAAGGTGGGTGACAGGTGATGGGTGGTGACAGGTGATGGGCGAAGGCGGGTGGTGACAGGTGATGGGGGGTGACAGGTGATGCAGGTGGTGACATAATGGTGGGTGGTGAAGGCAGATGGTGGGTGGTGACAGGCGATGGTGGGATGGGTGATGGTGGGTGACAGGTGATGGGAGGTGATGGTGGGACAGGTGATGGGTGGTGACAAGAATGGTGGGTGGTGACAGGTGACGGGTGGTGAAATGATGGTGGTGGTACAGGTGATGGTGGGTGGAGATGAGGTGATGGGCGATGGTGCGCAGATGGAGATGGTGGGGGTGACAGGCGATGGTGACAAGAAGATGGTGGTGATGGGTGGTGACAGGTGATGGTGGGTGGTGATGAGATGATGGGTGGGACAGCAGGTGACAGGTGATGGTGGGTGGTGACAGGTGATGGTGGTGACAGGTGATGGTGGTGACAGGATGGTGGGTGTGACAGGTGATGGTGGTGGTGACAGGTGATGGTGGGTGGGAGGGGGTGAGGTGTGGTGATGGTAGGTGTGGGGGGTGATGAGATGGTGGGTGAGCGAAGGTGGTGGTGACAGGTGATGGTGGGTGGTGACAGGCGATGGGTGGGGGCAGGTGATGGTGGGTGGTGACAGGTGATGGTGGGTGACAGGCAGTGTGGGGGGTGACAGGTGATGGTGGGTGGTGACAGGTGATGGTGGGTGGTGACAGGTGATGGTGGGTGGGACAGGTGATGGTGGTGGTGCAGGAGAGGTGGGTGACAGGTGATGGTGGGTGGTGACAGGTGATGCAAGTGATGGGTGATGGGTGGTGACAGGTGATGGTGGGTGGGTGACAGGTGATGGTGGGTGGTGACAGGCGATGGTGTGACAGGTGATGGTGGGTGACAGGATGATGAAGGTGGTGTGGTGAGGTGGTGACAGGTGATGGGTGGTGAGCAGATGGTGGGTGGTGACATGATGGTGGGTGGTGATATGATGCGTGGTGACAGGATGGTGGGTGGTGACAGGTGATGGTGGTGTGACAGGTGATGGTGGTGGCACAGGTGATGGTGGTGGTGATATAAGATGGTGACAGGTGATGGTGGGTGGTGACAGGATGGTGGTTGGTGACAGGTGGTGCTGGGTGGTGACAGGTGATGGGTGGTGACAAGTGAATGTGGGTGGTGACAGGTGATGGTGGGTGGTGATGAAGGAGTGGGTGTGACAGGTGATGGTGGGTGGTGACAGGTGATGGTGGGGTGACAGGATGTGTGGTGACAGGTGATGGGTGGCATGGGCAATGGTGGGTGGTGACAGGTGATGGTGGGTATGATGGTGGGTGGTGACAGGTGATGGTGGGTAGACAGCGATGGTGGGGGTGACAGGTGATGGTGGTTGGCAGGTGATGGTGGTGGTGATTATAATGGTGGGTGGCAGATTGATGGTGGTGTAGATAATGATGGTGGGGACAGGTGATGGTGGTGACAGGCAGTGGGTGGTGTGCAAGGATGGGTGGTGACAGGTGATGGGTGGTGACAGGTGATGGTGGTGGTGACAGGTGAGGTGGTGACAGGCGATGGTGGGTGGTGACAGGTGATGGGGTGTGACAGGTGATGGTGGGTGGTGACAGGTGATGGTGGGTGGTGACAGGTGATGGTGTGGTGACAGGTGATGGGTGGTGACATGATGGTGGGTGGGTGACAATGATGGGTGGGTGTGACAGGCGATGGTGGGTGGTGACAGGTGATGGGGAGCAGGTGATGGTGGGTGGTGACAGGTGATGGTGGGTGGGTGACAGGTGATGGTGGGGGTGACAGGATGGTGGTGATGGAGTGGTGACAGGTGAGTGGTGGTGACAGGTGATGGTGGGTGGTGATGGATGATGCGGGTGGTGACAAGGGTGATGGTGGGTGGCAGATAATGATGGTGGGTGGTGACAGGTGATGGTGAACATGATGGTGGTGGTGACATATGATGGTGGGTGGTGACAGGTGATGGTGGGTGGTGACATGATGGAGGGTGGTGACAGGGCTGTGGTGTAGACAAGGATGGTGGTGGGTGACAGGCGATGGTGGGTGGTGACAGGTGATGGTGGGTGGTGACAGGTATGGGTGAGGATGCAGGGTGGTGACAGGCGATGGTGGTGACAGGTGATGGTGGGTGGTGACAGGTAATGGTGGGGGTGAGAGGTGATGGTGGGTGGTGACAGGTGATGGTGGGTGGACAAGGATGGTGGGTGGTGACAAGCAATGGTGGTGGTGACAGGTGATGTGGGTGGTGACAGGTGATGGTGGGTGACAGGTGATGTGACAAGTGATGGTGGGTGGTGACAAGGATGGTGGGTGGTGACAGGTGATGGTGGGTGGTGACAGGTGATGGTGGTAAGACAGGTGATGGTGGGTGGTGACAGGTGATGGTGGGGGGTGACAGGTGATGGTGGGTGGTGACAGGTGATGGTGGGTGGTGATGGTGGGATGAGGGCGATGGTGGTGGTGGCAGGTGATGGTGGGTGGTGATAGGTGATGGTGGGTGACAGGATGGTGGGTGGTGGCTGGTGACAGGTGATGGGTGGTACAGGTGATGGTGGTGGTGACAAGTGATGGTGGGTGGTGACAGTATGATGGTGGGTGTGACAGGTGATGGTGGGTGGTGATAGGTGATGGTGGTGGGTGCAGTGGGTGATGGTGGGTGGTGACAGGTGATGGTGGGTGGTGACAGGTGATGGTGATGGTGACAAGTGATGGTGGGTGGTGACAGGTGATGGCGGGTGGAGACAGGCGATGGTGGGTGACAGGTGATGGTGGGTGGCAGGTGATGGGCGGTGACAGGCGATGGTGGGTGGTGACAGGCGATGGTGGGTGGTGATAATGATGGTGGTGACAGGTGATGTGGTGGTGACAGGTGATGGTGGTTGGTGACAAGTGATGGTGGTGTGGCCAGGTGATGGGTGGTGACAGGTGATGGGTGGGGCAGGTGATGGTGGGTGGTGACAGGTGATGGTGGGTGGTGACAGTGATGGTGGGTGGGACAGACAGGTGACAGGTGATGGTGGTGGTGACAGGTGATGGGGTGACAGGCGATGTGGTGGGTGGCAGGATGGTGGGTGGTGACAGGCGATGGTGGTGGTGACAGGTGATGGTGGGTGGTGACAGGTGATGGGTGGTGACATGATGGTGGGTGACAGGTGATGGTGGTGGTGACAGGTGATGGCAGACATGATGGTGGGTGGTGACAGGTGATGGTGGTGGTGACAAGTGATGGGGGTGGTGATCAGGCGATGGTGGGTGGTGACAGGTGATGGTGGGTGACAGGCAATGGTGGGGTGGTGACAGGTGATGGTGGGTGGTGATTGAGATGGGTGGTGACAGGTGATGCAGGTGACAGGTATGGGGGTGACAGGTGATGGTGGGTGACAGGTGATGGTGGTTGGTGACAAGTGATGGTGGGTGGTGACAAGCAATGGTGTGGTAGTGATGGGGGTGGTGACAGGTGATGGTGGTGGTGATGTGATGGTGGGTGGTGACAAGAATGGTGGGTGGTGACAGGTGATGGGTGGTGATGGTGATGTAGGGTGACAGGTGATGGTGGGTGGTGACAGGTGATGGTGGGTGGTGACAAGTGATGGTGGGTGGTGAGGTGATGTGGGTGGTGACAGGTGATGGTGGGTGGTGACAGGTGATGGTGGGTGGTGACAAGGATGGTGGGTGGTGACAGGCAATGGTGGGTGGTGACAGGTGATGGTGGGTGGTGACAGGTGATGGTGGGTGGTGACAAGGATGGTGGGTGGTGACAGGCATGGTGGGTGGTGATATGGCGAGTGTGGTGGTGACAGGCGATGGTGGTGGTGACAGGTGATGGTGGGTGGAGACAGGTGATGGAGGAGGGGTGACAGATGGTGGTGGTGACAGGTGATGGTGGTGGTGACAGGTGATGATGGGTGGTGACAGGCGATGGGGTGACAGGTGAGGTGGGTGTGATATAGATGGGTGGTGACAGGTGATGGTGGGTGGTGACAGGTGATGGTGGGTGGTGACAGGTGATGGTGGTGGTGACAGGTGATGGGTGACAGGTGATGGTGGGTGGTGACAGGTGATGGTGGTGGTGACAGGTGATGGTGGGTGGTGACAGGTGATGGGTGCAAGTGATGGTGGTGGTGACAGGTGATGGGGTGGAAGTGATGGTGGGGTGCAGGCGATGGTGGTGGTGACAAGTGATGGTGGGTGGGTGATAGGCGATGCGGTGGTGACAGGTGAGGTGGGACAGGTGTGGGGGATGTGAATGGGGATGGGGTGACAGGTGATGGTGGGTGGTGACAGGTGATGGTGGGGGTGAAGGTGATGGGGTAGCAGGTGTGATGGTGAAGGTGACAAGTGATGGTGGTGGTGACAAGTGATGGGTGGTGACAGGTGATGGTGTGGGTGGTGGGTGGTGACAAGTATGGTGGTGACGTGGTGGTGACAGGATGGTGGTGTGCATGTATGGTGGGTGGTGACAGGTGATGGGTGGGTGACAAGTGATGGGTGGTGATGTGGGTGACAGGTGATGGTGGGTGGTGACAGGTGATGGTGGTGGTGAGGTGATGGTGGGTGGTGACAAGTGATGGTGGGTGGTGACTGGATGGGTGGGTGGTGACAGGTGATGGTGTGAGGCACTGGGTGGGTGACAGGTGATGGTGGGTGGTGACAGGTGATGGTGGAGGGTGACAGGTGATGGTGGGTGACAGGTGGGAGGAGGGTGACAGATGGTGAGGGTGACAGGTGATGGGGGTGGTGACAGGTGATGATGGGTGGTGACAGGCGATGGTGGGTGGGTGACAGGTGATGGTGGGTGACAGGTGATGTGGTGACAAGGATGGTGGGTGGTGACATGGTGGTGGTGAGACAGGTGATGGTGGGTGGTGACAGGTGATGGTGGGTGGTGACAGGTGATGCAGGGTGGTGACAGTTGATGGGTGGTGACAGGCAATGATGGGTGGTGACAGGATGGTGGGTGTGACAGGTGAAGGTGGGTGGTGACAGGCGATGGTGGGTGGTGACAGGTGATGGGTGGTGACAGGCGATGGGTGTGACAGGCGACAGGGTACTTTTTGGAGCTGATGGAATCAATAAATAATATATGTATAATTTTGGCAGACAACTGTAAGATTTGAGGTAGCTAGCAGTAGCTCAAGACAAACATTGTAAATGACGACTTTATAATGATTTAAAAGATCTGAATGGTCACACCTTAAGAAAAGTGCTATAAAATCAAGGAGGTAAGTATAACCATGTCACTGTACTTAAATGGAAAAATATGTCACTAGAAGCTGCTCATTTGCGATAAAATGAAGAAGATATTATTTTTCATAAAGAAGGGTAAAATATGAATTGTGAAAGAGCGATTTTAAGGTAAGGACAACAATATTGTACTGAGGGTTAAGAAGCTGGGCAACATAGATAAGCAAAGGAAGCACATGAAGTAAGAAGCAAGCTTCAGAATTTTATGAAATGATTCGGGATGGAGCTATTTTGAAGTTTATGTGTACTTGATATAGAGGTATTTCAAATAGTACTATTTTTACTAACTAAAAATGCTCTGAGCACAACATTGCATTAAAGAAAAGTATTGTATTCTTCGATGAAAGGGGGCATCTGGACTTGGGAAATATCTGCCTTGTTAACGTGCGAAAAACATACTACCAGTCATTTAAAATGAAAAAATATATATATATAGTTTCAGTAATAATGCAGTGAAAGTACCATACCAACTAATATTCGACACGTTTTACACATTTATGACAAACCATGCAATTTCTACACTAATGGAGCGACCTTACATAAAGAACCAGATAACGGTGAAGCAGTGGTAATATTTAAATAGCAAATGTCACAATGAGCCACTGATACCCATGTAAATTCTTGACTTTTGTTTCCGACTTATTTTCTTTTGGGTATTTAGATTTTTTTTTTATAAAAAATGTGATGATTATTATTACTAATATTTTATCACTTTATTTTTATTTTTATTTAGCCGACCTGCATAACAGATAAGAAATGAGATGTATGGTGACGGTGCACCCATCACTGGTTGCAGAATGGGGCACAGCTCACCGGAGCCGACTCCACTGCTACGTTACGCCAGGCTCAGCTCAGTGCCCTTGATAGTGTGAAGAGAGCAGGTGTGTGTTTCCCTGCTGTGTTCTGTGAGTGCTCCACGTGTTTGTGTTGGTTAGACACGGAGGCAAACACTGTATGTGAGTACGTGTGACGTTTCTCGCTGGTTCACTGCTCATGACTTCCACGGTTAGAAAGTACCTGCAGCTGGACAGCATTGGCTGGTCATTTTATATATATATATATATATATATATATATATATATATATATATATATATATATATATATATATATAATCATGAATAACAGGAAACATTGTTTTGATAAAAATGATTACATAAAGAGAATTATGTCGACAGGTCAAAATGAAATCAAACCTACTCGCCTTACAATACATTACAGCATTTAGTTGAAGGCATGCTTAGGGGTCGCTTATTGCCTGGGCTGGTTATCTGCCTTTTGTGCTATCACATTAAAAGTTTCAGAAACTTATTTTATGCTTAAAGCGACTAGTAAATTTACGGGACATTGTTTATTACAAGCTGGAGGTGTAATGCTGAATTAAGAAAGGCTGACATTACTGAAGTTAGGTGAAATATCATTGATGAAACATACGTAGAATATTTGTAATGTGTGGGTGGAGAGTGTTTGGTGTTAAGCCGGACACTCTCTATTCTCGATTTTTCACCAATGTCAAATATAGCTGATATTCATCAAACAGCAACACGTAACTGAACGAAGCACATCTAG
>NW_024718545.1:3872156-3885892 GCF_018991925.1 Homarus americanus
TCTCATCCACACACTCCAACACCCCTCTCATCCAGACATTCCTTCATAGTGTTCATCTGCCTCACTCTAGGTTTCATAACTTATTATATTCATTCTGATGTTACTGTACATTTTGCTGTTCCCTCCACCTCACATACGGTATAGGCTATAGTTCATCATCCTATAGACAATATGGCTCCTTTAAACTATAATTTTTACCATTCATCACCATTCCTCTATCCTGTTTGACAATATGGTTCCTTTAAACTATAATTTTTACCATTCATCACCATTCCTCTATCCTGTTTGACAATACGGTTCCTTTAAACTATAATTTTTACCATTCATCACCATTCCTCTATCCTGTTTGACAATATGGCACCTTTAAACTATAATTTTTACCATTCATCACCATTCCTCTATCCTGTTTGACAATACGGTTCCTTTAAACTATAATTTTTCCCATTCGTTACCAAATCTCTATCCTGTTTGAAAGCTGGAGTGATAAAAAAGTATCCTCTCCAATCTCTCTCCTTCCAGCTGCATCTTTCACTCCCATCACAGGACCTACAGCCTCAGTTTTTTTATTAACCTTTACTTTCAGCATCTCCTTTACCAACTCATGCCCCAACTCCTTTACAGGTTCTGCAGTGTTTACTTACTGATGATCACAACAGTGTCATCTTTACACTCTCCAAACCCTTCCATCTTTCTCTAGAATTTGTTTCCTTTTCCACATCCCTACATATCATTGGATGGGATGCGCTGTATGGCCAGATGATTGTTGTTATATGCTTCCACAAGGCATGTCAGTAAATGTAGATCTTTTTTTTTTAAGATGTTAATGGACAGTATTTGTAGTGAAAACTTATGTTGCACCACACAGTAATGTTACTGTGTGATGTGAACCATACAGTAAAAATGTCAGGAATATAAATAATTTTTTTCTTCTATTTTTTCATGCAAAATACAGAATTCACTTCTTGCAATATTACAGTGCTGCAGTATAGTACAGTATTTATCTTTTCTATGCTAACATTAGGCCAAACATATTACTGTACTCTGTTGTCCAATTCATTTACAACTTCATCTAAAAATTGGGAGTAATTTTTTCACAGACCTTATTAAAATGGTCTTGTATCTTGTCTGTGCCTTAAGAATGTCTCTTCATGTAAACTTGTTTACCCTCTTATTGACAAAGGTTTGTTCAAGTTTCAGATTGAAATTAATATCTTGCATCCATTGACATTCTATTTTTCCTCGTGCTCCTTAAATGTTGTGCCCTGATTCATCCCAGTACTATTCCTTATACTAATTGTTGCTTCAGGAAGCTTGAACCCTGAGACCCTTAATATATAATTTTAGTTGGAAAATTTATACCGTACTGTACTGGTTTATTCGGGTTTGTGATCTGATGACCAAAGTAATACAAAATAAAACTATGATACACAAGAGTCAATATCAATACTGTACCTTTTTTTTTATTTTACCTCAGGAATATACTCTTCCTTGGACAGAATAATAATCCCTGTTATACATATTTAAATGTCTGATCTCCCAATATATTTCAGTTTCCCATTATTAGCTTTCTCTATCAGTATTTTTCACTTGATAAAACTTTATTTCTTAGCCACTGCGCGATCTGACGGTGGTGGCCGGAGAGGCATTGCGTCTAGAGTGCGTGGTGCAGGCAGACCCTCCCGTCCAGGTGACATGGTCCAAGGGGGGCATCATCCTCCAGAACGGACCAGACTACCAGATAGTTTACAGAAACGGTGTTTGTAGATTGATCATTCCCCAGGTCTTCCCAGGTAAGATTTTTTTTCTTCACTTCAGTATATGGCATGAAACAAAACAAGGTAGAAAACACTAAAGACACAATGGCCAAGCTAATGCACATTCAAATATTGAGGTTCCAAAAGTACAGAGTTGTACTCTTTGTTCTTTCCATCATTCTTCCCTCAAATTTGACTTGTGGTTCTGTACTTGTGTACTGGTGATGTTTGGAGTCTGAGAACTTAATATCTGTGAATAATGTAACTTTGTACATAATTAATTATACCATTGGCATTCAAGAACCGAACTGAATTTTTTCAGCCACAAGAGAGGCCATAGTAATGATGTAGAACAGTATTTTGGAAAGTAACAGGAATAATCTTTTCTTTCTCATGTCAGAGGATGAAGGAGTGTTCACCAGCACTGCTGTCAATCTACTTGGGATGGACTCGACTAGTGCTACTGTCTGTATCACAGGTGAGAAGAAGTAATCTTCAAGATGAGTAGAGTCTCCTTCTGCTGCTACTGCTGCTGGTACTTCTGCTACTGGGCTGCTACAGTCTTCTGTCAAAGACTTGTATGGTGGTGGTGGTATCGTAGTAAGGACTGGTTTTAGTGGTAGATACTTCTCTATGTAAGCTCTCTATAAGTCAGAGTTCCACTTCTTTCAGATTGGCTGGGGCATCACTCTAGTTCTAAGTTAATGTAGGAAAGTGAAAGTTATTTGTGAACTGATCTGCTTTGTATTTGGTGATGGTAATAATATTTTTATTTCCAAAGAATTTTTCAAAAGATATTAAGGGTTTGGTACCATGAGAAAGCATAAGTTGAAAAATAGTCTCTTCCCTCCAATACATTTTAGCACTGTGAAGGAAAATGGTGAAATCAGTGTACAGTATAGTGTAAATGGATAAAAAATTGAAAGGTCACAGTTACTTCCAAGGGCATTGTAAATATCATCGATCGTTAATAAACAGTTAAGCACTGCCTTTTTATTTAAGTGAATTGTTAACTATTTTTGCATTTTAGTCAGAAAAAATCTGTTGTATTGGACATGTAATATGCAGAGTTATGCATTTTACTCTAGTCAGACCCAGTGTGGGCATGAGCTGACTTCTCTCTCTTAAAGGTTCCTAGTCAGTTATAGGCATCTCTGTGATCTTCTCGGGCCTGGTTAAAAATGATCATGGAATTTTTCAGCGTCATAAGTGTGTAAGTTAAAATCTCTGTAGCTTTAGTTATTTCTGAGTCATGAGCGCAGTGTTGATGATTACGCTTCATTTGCATTTGAGCAAATATTGTTCTTGTAAATAATTATTCACAGTTTTGTCTTCCATGCATATCTTACAAAGTGCCTTCGAAACTGCCTACATGCACACCTTTCCAGAGAATCTCTTCTTTATAAGATAAAGTCCACTTTCTTCACTGTCCCCTCCTTTTACTGCTTCCATTCCCCATCTCTTGAGAACTAAAACTTGAGGCTGTCCGGATTGCATGTACGACGATAGTCTGCTGCAAGAAATATGATATACAACGTGTGTACTCTGATGTACAGTTGTATTACTTGAACATTTTCTGGTTATGTGAAGCATCATGCCTCTAGAACCCACTGATCTTAGGTGTCTTGGTCTGTTTGACATTGAAATTTAGTTCCAAATAACATTAATCTCCTGTGAGCATATGTTTTTAGTTGTCTCTGTGTCTTGTGGATTGGCTTATAATACATTAAGTTACAAGTATGTTTAAGGCATGATGCTAATGTCAGACTTACTGCTGTATATATATGCCAAAACTTCATGTTTCTTCTTTCTTTATGTATCTTCGTTTTAAAAAATTGAAGGTTAGAATTAATCAGTTATGTTGCTAGAAGGAAAGTGAATCTTTTGAATGTCAATTGTTTAAAATTTGCTTTTTGTTAACACACATATTGTTTTAAGTTATCCAGATTTCTAATAACTATAATATTCCCCAAAAAATGAATTAAGGTTCCAAGAAGTTTTTTTATAAATGGGGTCCTAATACTTAAAAGGATACTGAGGAACACAAAGTTTCCTTTGATTTTTTTGCAGTTTCTATCATGTTACTGTTTCCAGTTTATGTATATTTCTCACTGTCATTCAAACAATGAGAGAGCAGCGTCTTCTTGTGAATTGTGCTACCAGTTTGTTCATCAATTAGATCAGTTAGCTGTTGTTTATAGCTAGTAGGCAACTCTCTGGCCTCCTATTGTGGTGGCTTGGTTCAATAAAACTATTTAACTATAGGACAGTTTTCTTGCTGTATCCCAATAACTTATTAAGTCTTTAAATCATTGTAGTTTTTCTAGACTATTAAAATGTTTACATTTCCACCATTCCCTCATCCTACAAATATTTTAGTATACCGGTAGTTTAGATAATGAACACCATAGAGTGATTGTAAATTTCCCTTGTGCAATGCCAGTGCCGTGTTGATTGAGAGAAGGAAGAGGATACGGTATGTGCATCAGATGTTTGAATAAAAGACCATCAGTGAAAATTTCCTTTAGAAAGGAATGAATTTGTTGGTGGCATTGAAGGATTCCGAAGAAGTATAAGATAAAGTAGATGGAAAATCAACGTGGGAGGTACTTAAAATTTGATGTAAAATGGGAGCTTTTTATAAGGGGAGTGATGCATGTGTTAGAGTGTGTCAGGCAGAGGGAAACTAATTTCTAGTGAAAATAGGATGTGTACTATTGCCACCAAGAAACAAACTCACTGTCTCTTGCTTACAGGATCATTTGTAGTATCCTTATTACATTCAGTAACACCCCCTACTGTAGTACACACACTGTACACCCATATTGTACACCCACAAATGACAACATCCTTGGTCTTCCCAGTAATCTTTCACAGAATCACCACAACACTTTACTCCTGCAAGACTTGTATCTTTTTATTATAGTCATGTGTGCCACCACAGAGAACACTGGGGTGGTACACCAAGGTCAATTTTATCATTAATAGATGTAAGTTGGTTTAAAGTCATTTGCCTCCTCACTATCTTCCTTCTCTTCCCTTTTCACATCATACAATTATTTTTATTTATTTTTTCTCTCTTTTTTTACTGTAAATTCCATGGTAAGTGTACCAATGAAAATTAGTCCATTACACCTTCCTTTCAGTCCCAGTCATAACTCTCATCATTCTGTATCATACCAACTCTTATTCTGTGTAGGTTACATTTTGTCAGACTTGATCACCATGTTGAGAGTATGGGAAGTGAAAGATTGGTAAAAGAACACAATTTAAAGGTTGATAGTAGAAAGGAGAGTGAAGAATGGAGAAGAGATGGAAAGATGGGGGTGAAGACCCTTTAGAAACAATGGGATTGGGTATCCAGGAAGCGGCAGTGTGTGAATGAATGGAGAACATGACATCAGTGATAAGGATAAGAAGTGCTGCTGATGGGTGGTGCTGGCTTATTTGAAGTTAGAGGGATAAACCAAATGGAAATATGGGGTCTTGTGGAAGAGGATCACTTTAGTAGAACATATCTGTTACAACAGTAAGTGTTGGGAGGAAGATTGTGTGCATGTGTACCGGTATGTATTTGCTCCTGTGTCCAGCCAGCTTGAACTGGAGGAAAAAGGTATGAAAGAGTGTATGAAAAAAAATCACGAGTGTAAAACAATATGATTGGCCGAATAGGAATTGGGCTTTTATATGTAATTCAGTATGAAATGAGTTCTGTGCCTAAGAGATGTACGTAATTTAAAGTTTTCAACTAAATTCTAGTTTTTATTTTGTCATTTACTTTAAGTACTGATAGGAAATCATGAGGTTAATTGATCACTGTTTGAAGAGTGTTTTCACTGCCACAGTGTATTCCTGTACTGTATGTTACTCTACTGTACAGTATTTGTAGCTTCTGTGGATTTTTTGATCAGATATTTCATAATAGTATAACAGTTCAGTTTTTCTAACAATTCTGTGTACACTACTGTAATGGACTTTATTATTATCATTTACACTCTGAATGGAAAACTAATCACCAGCAGCTGTTGACTTCATTGAAATTTTCCATACTGTACTTTTGTGTGTATACTCTGGGATGGTAATGTACCTTGGGTGGGACGAGCAACCTCCTGCACTACATTACCGACCCGGGTACACGCTCATTTGTCGATCTTTAGATCCATACTGTACTTTCTTTTCTTGTCTGTGAATTATTGTATGTTAAATTCTGGGTTAACTGAGGTTACACACTGCAGTGTTTACCTCTTTTCAAATTCTTGTTATTGTTTGTGGACTTGTCAATCGTGTGTTTTCATAATATTATTCACACCACAAATCCAAGATAATGTATAAGGAGAGGAAGGGGGAAAAATCTGTTGTGGGGATGAGAGTGGAAATCAAAAAAGCATTGTATTGTATTATATAAATTAAGAAAAAAGCAAGAAAAGGAAGATCAGCTGGAATAAATAAACAAATTAATTTATAAATATTGTATTGTATACAGATGACTTTCCATAATTATTTGCTGTCATTCTTTCAAATTGGTTTTCCTGATGTGTTCTACTGTGTTATTTTCCATTCAGAATGAGGCTCTTAAGTATCCATCTAGTTTAATCTTATCATCTCATAGAGCCCAGCATCACACACAAATACCCAAGCACTACTTGACATAATGCTGCCCAGTGAGGCAAGTATCTGTACAGTACACACTGCTTTCCATCCAGTACCTCCTTAACCCATTCTTCAACCTTCTTGGTCTTCCTTTCTGTCATCTCCCATCCACTTGTCTCATTATACTGTAGTTTATTCTCATTGGTTCTACACTATAGGAAAATTTTTGTTCTTCTCTTGCCTGGATGCTGTTGATTAAATTCTTTTGTAACTGATCAGTGTGTAGCATCTGGCTTTCCGTATATGAATATTAAACTGACTCTTTCCTCTAATGTTGATTTATCTGCCGTCTTTGTTGATTTGCTATGATTCCCACACATGAAAAAGAAAAAAGAAAAGAACATTAATTTTTACTTAGGTGTGGAGCCTATGAGATACCCTGTACAACCTACCAAAGCAGCCATGAACAAATATGTTGTACAGTATGTACAGTACAGTCCAGAATTCTGAAAATAATGAAAGAATTATTTACAGACAGCTTCAATATGATTATCATCAAATACAGTAGTAAGGCTTATAATGATTACTATTAATTATGGAGTCCTTGTGGCAGAAAGGGAATAGAGTAGACTCAGTATTTTGATGTTATAGGGCACCTGTGTTAGCTAGACGTGGGCAGGGGTAAAAGTCTCCATCCTCTCTTCCTGCACATTTGTGATGAACTCCCATCACACAGATGCATGTAAATACTCTCAGACAACTCAAAAATGTAATAGCCCTCTGGCATAGCAAGCAAAGCATAACAATAACCAATGCTCTTGCTAACACTCTTTTATAAATGACAGTTTTTTACTGATAACATAACTAAAGGTGAATATTACCAATACCAGAGGCTTCTAAACTGGATGTAAATGCTTCCAACATTCAAACATTGATTATTTTTTAGTCAATACTCCCCAAAAGAACTCAGAAGCCTATGAAGTGTGTCTCCCAAAGACAAATGATTTCTTATTCCAGTGAATAGTACTGTAATAATCCTTGATATTGAAAACCCTATCTTTCCTTATATTACTTTCTGTTCGGTCACTTTTTATCTTTATTCCTCCATTTGACTCGTATATCAGTTATTGCTGGATTTTCCTGATGTCTCACAATACTACATCACTTATTAATGATGACTTTCTGATATGTACAGCAATTTATTTCTTGGAGTGTAATTGTTGAACATTTCAAAATGTTGTGGATACACCCACCGCACATGCTGGAAAAATTCACCTGGGAATAAAGGCTGTTGGCTTCAGCAACTGTGCAGATGAATATATCTGCAAGTGTCACTTTCTATACTTATTACAGCTAAGAACATAAAGCTTTATAAGAGGATATCCCAACCTGGTCACTGTGTCAGGGTTTGAAACTCTATGTATTGTACCAGTGTATCACCTACTCTTAGTATTGTACTGTATACAGAATTTAAGTGCTGGAGATGCAGTAGTAGTGTTCAGAGGAATATTCTCTAAAAGTAAAACACACATCATCGACTTTTTCTTTAAATATGGTTTTATAGGACAAGGTACTTGCAGCAGGTTGAGCAAAGAAAGATTAGGAATATAGAATAATAAAGAAATGAGGAAATGGGATAAAGATAAGCAATAATTTAATGTGTTCCAGTTCAAGAGACCTTTAAAAGAAGACTTCACTCGCTGGAGAATATATTAAACCCAATCATTATTTTACCTGCATTTTTTATTTGATAAATTTCCTATTATTTCTTTGTTTTTTTTATTTCTATAGGATAACTTGGTCTTGCTCCTGTTCCTACTTCTACTGTCTTATATTTCAATAAATATCTTCCCTGGTGTCCTATCAGCAGACAAAACAAAAATTTTATTGGCACTCAAAAATATGCAGTGAAACTACAGAACTTGGAAATGAGTTTATGCATTTTGTATTATATTGCTTCACAAGGTTGTTATGGTGGAGGTGAGTGACCCATAAGTGTCTTGATGTTTGTGCTTTTGTTTTAGACACGCTTTTGTGAAAAGATGTTTGTGGTTACTGTTTTTTTTCATGTTCATGAGTTTGCAGCTTATTTGCAATTTCCTAATTACAATTGTACAGTGATTTATCAACTCCTAAGCATTTTTTTTGTGTGTTTTTCTGCTTATGCTTCATATCCCAATTTTTATGGTACAGTATGTACTCTCATTTGTTATTTCACAAATACCATCAGTTGTTTTTACATAAATTGTTCTGAGACTTAATATTATCAACTGAGTCAATAGCAAATATGGTAATTTTTTGATAAAATACAAGATTTGGAGGCTATATCACATGTGACACAGCAGTACAGTATTTGTTACTAATACCATATGACTTCATCTTTTCCTTAATACAGTCCAGTATATGTCTGTGTGCTTCATTAATATGAACTAATTTGTAGAATGTTAATTAACTGTAGCCTTGTTAATTCTTAGTATTAACAAATACAAACTAAAAAGTTATGCTTTTTAACAAAGCATCCCATAGTTTTACTGCATGTTTAGGTAAGGCAGAAAGCTCTTAATTAAAGAGTGAACAGTACAGTACAGTACAGTACAGTACAGTGAAGAACAGTACAGTACAATACAGTACAGTACAGTACAGTACAGTACAGTACAGCGGTAGTGTTATAATATACTGTACTGACTTATAATGTGACATTATATTTTTACTTTTTTCAGTTTACAACCAGTAACTTTCTCTCAGATAAATATAAAAGAACACTCTTGGTGAAACATTTATATACTGTATAGTCTGACAATTAAGTTCACGAACTCATGCTACAGATGCCAGTACCTTACTTTACTGAGGATCGGCGCTGTGGTCCCCTTCAAAGTATTCCCCTTGCGATGCTATACTGTACACGAATACCAGCGTTACTTCCACCCCTGGAAACATTTCTGGAAATCATTTTCTGGAATAACTTTTATAGCTGCCATCGTGCTACTCTAAATGTCATCCATGTCTGCAAAATGCGTCCCCTTGACGTGGTTCTTCAGCGAAGAAAATAGAAAAAAGTCACACAGGACCAGGCCAGGTGAATAAAGAGGGTGTTCCAGTAAGGTAGTTTGTTTTTCGGCCAAAAACTCCCACATAATCAATGCCGTGTGTGCTGGGCCATTGTCATGATGCAAGATCCACTTGTTTCCAGCGAAAAGTTCTGGCATTTTTGTCTAACCTTTTGTGTGTCTTTTAAGCATGTCAAGATAGTAAAACTGGTTCACTCCTTGCCCTGGGGGAAAAAATTCTTTATGAACTATACACCCTTAGAATCGAAAAATGTGATGAGCATTGCCTTCATTTTCGACTTTGACATGCGACACTTTTTGGGGCTTGGCGAGTTTGCAGTTTTCCACTGAGCGCTCTAGTATTTCAGGGTCGTGTTGGTAGACCCATGACTCATCACTAGTAATGCCTCAGTGAAGCAGGTCGTCTCCAGCTTCTCTTTGCAAAAGGTCTGAGCAAATTTTTGTTCATCACTGAGATTTTTCGGCACCATTTTCACACAAACTTTTCTCATCTTCAAATCTTCAATTAAAACCTTTCTAACTATTTCCCTGTCAATCTGCACCTCATCTGCAATGCTTTTTGCCGTCAATCGCCTATTAGCTCGCATAACTTATCCTAATTTTTTCGATGTTTTCCCCAGTCCTGCTCAATCGACTTGTAAACTGATGTTTTCTTTAGTGAATTATCCCCATAAACTTGGGTTAACATGTCCCAAATTTCAGGCCCAGTTTTCCCAGTTTCATGAGAAATTTGATGTTCGTTCTCTGTTCTAAAGCAATATCTGTCATTATCACGACAAAACCAGAAAACACTTGATACAATAGCTGCCACTGCACATGTCTGACTCGCTTGAGATCAATGACACAACTGGGGTGGTAAGAGAAAGGGTCAAGGTCATACACACGCCACTCACACTCATTACAGTTCTGCCGTCTGTTGAGCCATGCAGCGAGTTTGCGAACTTATTTGTCAGACCTTGTACAGTCCATAAAAAAATTTTCTGCACCTTTATGGTGTTATACAATATGACACACTGGACCAAGAATTCTGAACAACACTCATTTATGCAGGTGATTCCTGTTAATTTCTCTGTATTAACTATATGTGATATAAAAAAATACATCATACTGGTTATAAAATGCATCACACAACCTGAAATACCAACCTTACGAAGTAAACATGGTCTCAGTCAGTGATCATTGCAGGCCAATGGGTGCAGAACGTTTTTTTGCTGACTCCACAGTACTACTGTATAATAATAAGATAACCACTTGCCATTGTGTTACATAACTTGGAGAGGAACAATTAATTAACTGTAATTACCACTTAATTCGTATAATTTGTGATTCAGCTCCAAACAACACTCATTACTGTACTGTAAACAAATTCTCGAGTGTGTTAATGTGAGAGGACATTTTTGTGATTTTGTAATGCACAATGTTTACCAATGTTGTATATACTGTAGTACTGTACCTTATTTTAGATTGTTTGCAATGCTTATTACAGAAAACAGATTTTGAAAATATTACAATCAATGGACCTTGAAAATGAATTTAATTTATGTAGATATCTCGGTACTGTACTCACTTGCCATAGACCCCATAGCCTTGCATTAAATTAATTTCATCTCAGATAGACTTTTAGGGCACGGTGTTGTTCCATTTTCCATCATCTGGAATAAGTTGATAATTGACATTTTCAACTACTCCAGTATCCACGAATCTCATTTAGCTCAAGATTTGGTTGGTCTAATAATGTGATCACAGAATTGCCAACAGTCTAACGATCTTGCCATTGAAATTATTAGCTGTGGTGTTGTCGTGTGTGTGAGTGGAAGTGAGGGGAGCTGGATGTTCAACTTAAAAGTAAGCGATGGAACCTGTAATTATGGGGGATAAGGGTGAAATGTGAGGGTGGAGAGAGGGGTGAGGTGAGGGGTCTGTGGTTCAAGAATAAGTTGCGTCTGGAGGTGTAGGCTGCATGGGTTTCACATTGGAGAGGGATAGAAAGGTGTAGGTAGGGAGGCAGGGGTGTTTAGGTAAGGAAGCAGGGGTGTAGGGGTATAGAGAGGCAGGGGTGTGTGGGTAGAGGCGGAAGTGTGTAGGTATAGAGGCAGTGTGTGGAGTAGAAGAGCAAGTGTGTGGAGTATGAAGGCAGGGGTGTGTGGGTATAGAGCAGGGGTGTGTGGGTATAGAGGCAGGTGTGTGGTGTGGGGCAGGGGTGTGGGCAGGGTGTGTGGGGTATGAAGCAGGGGTGTGTAGGTATAGAGGCAGGGGTGTATAGGAGAGTGTGTGGAAGTATAGAGGCAGGGGTGTGGGTATAGGGGCAGGGTGTGTGGGTATAGAGGCAGGGGTGTGTGTGGGGGCCAGGTGTGTGGGTATGGAGGCAGGGGTGTGGGTGCAGGGCAGGGTGTGTGGGTGTAGGGGCAGGGGTGTGGGGGCAGGGTGTGTGGGTGTGGGGCAGGGTGTGGAGTGTGGAGGCAGGTGTGTGGGTGTGGGCAGGGGGCAGAAAGGCAGGGTGTGTAGGTATAGGGGCAGGGTGTGTAGGTATAGAGGCAGGGTGTGTAGGAATAGAGGAGGTGTGTGGGGCAGGGGTGTGTGGAGTGGCGGGGTGTGGGAGCAGGGGGTGTGGGGGGTGTGTGTGGGGGGGTAGAGGTGGGGTATAGGAGCAGGGTGTGTAGGTATAGAGGCAGGGGTGTGTGGGTATAGGGCGGGGTGTGTAGGAATGGGGAGGCAGGGGGTGTGGGTATAGAGGCAGGGGTGTGTGGAGTAGAGGCAGGGGTGTGTAGGGTGTGGGGCAGGGGTGGTGTGTGTGGGTATGGAGGCAGGGGTGTGGGTATGGGGAGGCAGGGTGTGTGGGTATAGAGGCAGGGGTGTGTGGGTATAGAGGCAGGGGTGTGTGGGTGTGGGGCAGGGGGTGTGTAGGTATGGAGCAGGGTGTGTGGGTGCAGGGTGTGTGGTATGGGAGCAGAGGTGTGGGTATAGAGACAGGTGTGTGTAGGTATAGAGGCAGAGTTAGAGGTGTAAGTGGGGTGTGTAGAGTATAGAGAGCAGGGGTGTGTAGGAATAGGGCAGGGGTGTGTGGGTATAGAGGAGGGGGTGTGTGGGTATAGAGGCAGGGGTGTGGGACAGAGGCAGGGGTGTGGGTATAGAGGCAGGGGTGTGTAGGTATGGGGGCAGGGGTGTGTGTGGGTGTGGAGCAGGGTGTGTGGAGTATAGAGGCAGGGGTGTGTAGGTATGAGGCAGGGGGTGTGTGTAGAGGCAGGTGTGTGGGATAGAGGCAGGGTGTGTGTAGAGGCAGGAGTGTGGAGGTGTCAGAGGCAGGGGTGTGTAGGTATAGAGGCAGGGGTGTGGAAGAATAGAGGCAGGGGTGTGTGGGTATAGAGGCAGGGGTGTGTGGAGGTATAGAGCAGGGGGTGTGTGGAGTGTGCAGAGCAGGGGTGTGTGGGTATAGAGGCAGGGGTGTGTGGGGTATGGGGGCAGGGTGTGTGGGTGTGGGGCAGGGGTGTGTGGGTGTGGGGGGCAGGGTGTGGGTATAGGGCAGGGGTGTGTGGGTATGGAGGCAGGGGTGTGGAATAGAGGCAGGGGGTGTGTGGAGTGTGGGGAGGCAGGGGTGTGTGGGTGGGGAGCAGATGGATGTGGGTATAGAGACAGGGGGTGTGTGTGTGGGTGGTATGAGGCAGGTGTGGGATAGAGGCAGGGGTGTGTGGGTATAGAGGCAGGGGTGGTGGGTATAGAGGCAGGGGTGTGTGGGTGTAGAGGCAGGTGTAGGTATAGGGCAGGGGTGTGTTGGTGTGGAGGCAGGAGGTGTGGGGTATAGAGGCAGGGGTGTGTAGGTATAGAGGCAGGGAGGTGTGTGGTGTAGGGCAAGGGTGTGGGGTCAGAGGCAGGGGTGTGTGGTGCAGAGGCAGGGGTGGTGTAGTGTAGGAGCGTTGTGTAGGTATAGAGGCAGGGGTGTGTATGGGAACGGGTGTGTAGGTATAAGGCAGGGGTGTGTAGGTATATAGAGCAGGAGTGTGGAGGTATAGTGGCAGGGGTGTGTAGGTATAGAGGCAGGGTGTGTAGGTGATGTAGAGGCAGGGGTGTGTAGGGCAGAGGCAGGGGGTGTGTGTGGGTGAGGCAGGGGTGTGTAGGTATAGAGGCGGTGCAGGTATAGGCAGGGGTGTGTGTGGGTATAGAGGCAGGGGTGTGTGGGTGTAAGCGAAGTGTGTGGGTTATAGAGGCAGGGGTGTGTAGGTATAGAGGCAGGGGTGTGTGGGAAGTATAGAGGCAGGGGTGTGTAGGTGTAGAGGCAGGGGTGTGTAGGTATAGAGGCAGGGTGTGGGGTATAGAGGCAGGGGTGTGT
>NW_024718545.1:3885992-3980992 GCF_018991925.1 Homarus americanus
AGGTATAGGGCAGCGGGGTGCAGGTGTGGAGGCAGAGGTGTGTGGAGGTATAGGCAGGGTGTGTAGGTATAGAGGCAGGAGTGTAGAGAACATAGAGGCAGAGTGTGTGTGTGTGTGTAGGTATGGAAACAGCAGAGGTGTGTAGGATATAGAGGCAGGAGTGTGTAGGTATAAAGCAGGAGTGTGTGAATTATAGAAGGCAGGAGTGTGTGTAGGTATAGAGACAGAGGTTAGTGGAGTATAGAGCAGGGATTGTAGTAAAGGCAGGAGTGTGGTGTAGAGGCAGGGGTGTGTGTAGGTATAGAGGCAGGGGTGTGTGGAATAGAGGCAGAAGGGTGTGTGTGTATAGGCAGGGTGAGGTAGGTAGTAAAGGCAGGGGTGTGAGGTAATAGGGCAGGGGGTGTGTGTAGGTATAGAGGCAGGGGTGTGTAGGAATAAAAGGCAGAGTGTGTAGTATAGAAGGCAGAGTGAGAGTAGGTATATAGAGGCAGAGGTATAACATAGAAAGCAGGAGTGTGTGTAGGTATAGAGGCAAGAGTAGTAGAGTATAAAGCAGAAATTAATAGCAAGTATGGCAAGGGTATTGAAGTGTAAAGGCAAAGTGTGTAGAGTATATAGAGCAATTGTAGAGTATGAGCAGGGGTGTGTAGGTATAAAAGCAGGGTGTGTAGGTATAGAGGCAGGGGGTGTAGAACCAGGCAGTGTGTAGGTATAGGAGCAGGGGTGTGTGAAGGTATAGAGGCAGGGGAGGTGTGTAGGAATAGAGAGGCAAGGGTGTGTGGAGGCAGGAGGTGTGTGTGGGAGGTATAGAGGCAGGGGTGTATGGGAGGTAGCAGGCAGGGTGTGTAGGAATTTCGAAGCAGGGGTGTATGGGTATAGAGGCAGGAGTGAGGTATAGGGCAGGAGTGTGTAATTGGGAGGATATAGGGGTATGTAGGGTGTGAAAGCAGGGGTGTATGAGGCTGAGGCAGGGGTGTGTAGGTATAGAGACAGGGGTGTGTAGGTAGAAGGCAGGAGGTGTGTGGAGTATAAAGGCAAGGTGTGTGTAGGTACAGAGGGGTGTGGGTATGAAGTTAGAGGTGTGTGAGCAGAGGTGTATAGGTATAAAAGTAGGAAGTGTGTAGGTATAGAGAGCAGGGGTGTGTAAGGTATAAAGGCAGGGTGTGTGGTATAGAGCAGGTAGTAGTATAGAGCAGGGTGTGAAAGGTATAAGGGCAGGGGTGTGTAGGTATAGAGGCAGGGGTGTGTAGGTATAGAGGCAGGGTGTGTAGGTATAGAGGCAGGGGTGTGTAGGTGATAAGAGCAGAGGTGTGTGTAGGAGTATAGAGGCAGGGGTGTGTAGGTATAAAGGCAGGGTGTGTGTATAGAGGCAGGGGTGTGTGCCGGGGTGAGGTGTGTAGGTATGGAGGCAGGTGTGTAGGTATAAAGGCGGGGTGTGTGGGAGTATGAGGCAGGGGTGTGTAGGTATAAAGGCGGTGTGTAGGTATAGAGGCGGGGGTGTGTGGGTATAGAGGTGGTGTTGTAGGTATGAGGCAGGTGTGCAGAGGAAGTGAGGCAGGGTGTGTAGGTGTATAGGGGCAGGAGTGTGTGTGGAGGCAGGGGAGTGTGTGGGGGTATGTAGGCAGGGGGTGTGTGGGGAGTGTAGAGGCAGGGTGTCGGTGCCGAGCCAGAGGTGGTAGGTATAGACAGAGTGTGAAGGTATAGAGACAGGGGTGTGCTGGGATGTACAGAGGCAGATGTGTAAGTGAAAGGCAGGTGTGTGTGGAAGCAGGGGTGTGTTGGTATAGTGGGGTGTGTGGGTATAGGGGCAGGGTGTGCTGGAGTATAGAGGCAGGGGTGTGTGGGTGTAGAGCAGGGTGTGTGGGTATAAAGCAGGGTGTGTTGGTGTGCATGGGGTGTGCAGGTATAGAGCAGGAGGTGTGTAGAGGTGGGGTGGTGTGGGCAGGCAGGGTGTGGAGAGTAGAGAGGCAAGGGTGTGTGTGGGTATAGAGGCAGGAGTTTGGTATAGAGGCAGGGGTGCGTTGGTATAGAAGCAGGGTGTGTGAATATAGGAAAAGGTGTGTACCAGGTATAAAGCAGGGTGTATAGGTATAGAGGCAGAGGTGTGGAGACAGGGCGGGAGCTGTTGGTAGAGTGGCAGGTGTGTAGGTATAGAGGCAGGTGTGTGCAGGTATAGGGCAGGGTGTGTGGGAATAAGAGCCAGGGTGTGTGGGTGTAGAGCAGGGTGTGTAGAGGCGGGGTGTGTGTGGAGGCTCACCCGGCAGAGTTGTGTGTGTGTGACAGAGGCAGGGTGTGTTTTGGGTAATTAGCCAGGTGTGTGTAGGTATGGAGGCAGGAGGTGTGTTGGGTGGAGAGCAGGGGTGTGTGATGGGAAGAGGCATGGTGTGTGGTACTAGAGGCTGGGGTGTGTGTAGTAGCAGGGGTGTGTAGTGGCGAGAGCAGGGGTGGAGTTGGTAGGCAGGAGTGTGTACGGTATAGAGGCAGGGGTGTGTAGGTATAGAGAGCAGGGTGTCCAGGTATAGAGGCTGGGGTGTGTTGGTGTGATAGCAGGGATGTGTGTAGGTATAGAGGCATGGGTGTGTAGGTATAGAGGCAGGGAGTGGGTAGGTGTAAGGCAGGGTGTGAGTTGAATTAGCAAGGCAGGAGTGTGTAGGTACTTATAGAGCCGGGGTGTGTAGGAATAGAGGCAGGGGGTGTGTGTAGGTGTTGGGGCAGGGGTGTGCAGGTAGCAGGCAGAGTGTGTAGGTATACACAGCGGTGTGTGTGTAGGAATAGAGGCAGGGGTGTCTTAGGTTTTAGAGCCAGGGGTGTGTAGGTATAGAGGCAGTGGTGTGTAGTATAAGAGGCAGTATAATATATATAATATTAACGTTTATTGAAAAAACTGCCCAGAAGGCGAAATATACAGTTACATATTTGGGGAAGCATTAACAATTACAAATAATATACAACAACATAAGTGATACAAATAAGATATATAACTAGATGAGGAAAAGCTCAAACTACAGTGCATTTCAACATAATAATAACAATTAAAAGATTATGACACTGAGGGAATGAATACGCAATTTATTCCCAATTAGCCAATAATTTTGTAGGGTAGGACTGAGCTGTTCTATAGCAATCAGATTTTATAAACTAGATGCAATTGCCAATGTCAGGTTTAAAACATTCACCAATTCCAGTCTAAGTGGCCGTAGGCAGGTACTCAAGAATATAGTGTAAAAGCTTGCACAGTACAAAATGAGTGGTAGTAGGTAGTATGAAATCAAAACAGTCAGTATTTAAAACACTACTTGGCTTATACTTAGTAGAAAAGGAAAATATGCATGCCCTCTTTTACACGCACAGTAAACATTAGCAGCATTTACAGGAAAGAAAGAGCAAATGCAAGAGAGAAGCATAAACAGTAGGCACCCAAAGGAAAATATGAATATTGTATACCATACACAAAAGGAAACTCAAATTACAAAATTTCAAAGACTTGAAATCAACAGAAAGAAATTAGAACAATAACTGGAAGTTGACAACTCACTGACGTGTAGCCAATTTAGTTTGTTGTGTGGAGTGTGTAGGTGGGGAGGCGGGGGTGTAGAGGCAGGGTGTGGGTATAGAGGCAGGGTGTGTGTAGGTATAAAGGCGGGGGTGTATAGAGACAGGAGTGTGTGTGTGGGGTATAGAGGCAGGAGGTGTGTAGGTGGCAGGGCAGCGGGGGTGTGTGGAATTAGGGAGCAGGGGTGTGAGGTGTAGAGGCGGGGGTGTGTGGGTGTAGAGGCAGGGTGTGTGGGTGTAGGAGCGGGAGGTGGCAGGTGTGGCAGGAGTGTGGGAAGTGGTAGCAGGGAATTATTAGAGGTGTAGGAGGCAGGGGTGTGGCAGGTATAGAAGGCGGGGGTGGCTGGTGTAGAGGCAGGAGTGTGTAGGTGTAGAGCGAGGGGTGTGTAGGTATAGAGGCAGGTGTGGGTGTAGAGGCAGGGGGTGTGTGTAGGCGGGGTGTGTAGGTAAAGAGGCAGGGGTGTGTAGAGTGACAGGGTGTGTAGGAGTAGTGGCAGGGGTGTGTGTAGGTGCAGGCTGGGGGTGTGTGTGGGTGTAGAGGCAGGGGTGTGTAGGTGTAGGAGTGTGTAGGTGTAGGGAGGCAGGGGTATGGGGTGTGAGGCAGGGGTGTGTTAGTGCTTAGCAAAACAGGGATGTGTAGTGATATAAAGGCAGAAGTGTAGAGTAAAAGGGAGGGGTGTATGGTGGTGAGCTTGAGGTGTGTGTAGAGTATAGAGCAGAGGTGTGCTAGAGTATAGAGCAGGGAGTGTATGGAAGTGTAGAGAGCAGGGTGTGTAGAGTATAGAAACAGGAAGTATGTAGAGTGTAGAAACAGGGAGTAGTATAGGGGTGTAAAGAGAGCAGGGAGTGTGTAGAGTATAGAGAGCAGGAGTGTATAGAGTATAGAGCAGGAAGTGTGGGGTGTAGAGGCAGGGGTGTGTGGGGTATAGAGGCGGGGTAATGTGCGTGAGGCAGGGGTGTGTGCAGGTGTGAGGCGGGGGTGTGTGTAGGTAAAGCGGGGGTGTGGGGTGTAGAGGCAGGGGGTGTGTAGAGGCAGGGGGTGTGTAGGTGATATAGGGCGGGGTGTGTAGGTAGAGGCAGGGGTGTGTGGGAGGTGTAGAGGCAGGGGTGTGTAGGTATAGGAGGCAGGGTGTGGGAGTATAGAGGCAGGGGTGTGTAGGTGTAGTGGCAGGGTGTGTAGTGTATAGAGGCAGGGGGTGTGTGTATGTGTAGTATGGCAGGTGTGTGTGGCAGGGTGTCGAGGCAGGAGGGTGGAAGTATATAGGCAGAGGTGTTTGGGGTGTAGCAAGGCAGGGGGTGTGTGGAGGTGTAGCAGGCACAGGGATGTGGAGGTGTAAATGTGTAGAGGCAGCAAGGTGTAGGGACAGGGGTGTGGAGGTGCTTAAGGTGTAGAGGCAGGGGTGTGGAGGTGTAGAGGGGCAGGGTGTGGAGGTGTAAGGTGTAGAGGCAGGGGTGTGTGGGAGTTAGCCAGGAGCGGGGTGTGGAGGTGTAAGGTGTAGGCAGGGGTGTGTGTAGGTTAGCAAGGCAGGGGGTGGGGTGTGGGAGGCAGGGATGTGGAGGTGTAAATGTGTAGGGCAGGGTGTAGGGTGTAGGGACAGGGGTGTGGAGGTGTAAGGTGTAGGCAGGGGTGTGTAGGTGTAGAAGCAGGGGTGTAAGGTGTAGGACAGGGATGTGGAGGTGTAAATGTGTAGAGAGCAGGGGTGTGGAGGTGTAGGAGGGGTGTGGGGTGTAGAGGCAGGTGTGTGGAGGTGTAAGGTGTAGAGGCAGGGGTGTGGAGGTGTAAAGGCGGGGTGTGGAGGTGTAGGAGGCAGGGGTGTATGGAGTGTAGGGGCAGGATGTGGAGGTGTAAATGTGTAGAGGCAGGGATGTGGAGGTGGAGGCAGGGGGCAGAGGCAGGAATAAGGTGTACAGGCAGGTGTGGAGGTGTAAGGTGTAGACAGGTGTGGAGGTAAGCGTAAGCAGGGTGTGGAGGTGTAGAGGCAGGGGTTTGTAGGTAGAGGCAGGGTGTGTAGGTGGGGGCAAGGCAGCACAAGGCTATCCACCATGAGTGTAATCTACCTTCGCTCTCAGCCCCAGTGACAAAGCATCTCAAATCGGCAATAGTAACAAACAAACATATACCTTTTAAATATCATTCATAATTACCTCATCTTAATAATTGACACGCTTCCTGTTACAAGCAATCAAATGACGTACTTCACCAACTTCAGAGCTCATTTGAGAAACCTTTTGTACAAGTATATTAGTTTATGATCTATAAGAACAATTGTATAAGAAATTCGGTAAGAAAAACAGAAAAGAAAGAAGTAAAAACAATTACATCACAAAAGAACACGCAAAAAGGGTTTTGCGGATGCAGTACTATAATTACCCAACACAAATATTTTTGCAGAAATTAACATAACAACCTCCAAAGATATCTACACCAACCAGACTTAAAAAGTTAAATATTATATAAACTTAGTTAGTTTGGTGAAATATATTGATTTTATAGAGAAAATTTTATCTTAGTAATGCTCAGTTAATGCCGAAGCATACTTGGCCAAGGCACCAAGCTGATTGAGTTTAAATTCGTGAAATGATTTTACCCAGCTGACTCAACCTCACCGAATACACGTATTTATACTTCTTTGAAATACTTTGTTACTTAAATATAAAATCATAACGGCCAGATATACAACAGAAAACAATACAAATCAAAGAGAATATAGCACTTCACCTTTTTATTCTTTCCAAATTATATCAGTTAAATCCACTAACAATAATACACACAATTAAACGATCACCAACTTAGTAATTAGCTTATAAATACAAATTTGGAAAAACCAAAATTCTAGTTCATTGACTCATAAATATATAAAATATACAATAAAAATAATGGGTTAGCATCTTATCTCTTTAGATTTCATTCTCACCTTACATTGTTTAAATTTTCCTCATCCTTTCGCATTATTGTATCCATCAAACAATGAGACTGATTCTAACCACCCACTGCAAACACTTCCATCAGTCATCCACAGAAAGGCAAGTATTGGACTTAGCTAACAAAAATATACAAGTTGTCACTCGTTTTCTTCACTAACACATATAATGACTCATTTCAAAATGTTGTACACCAGAAGCAGTTAACATTACGATATAGGAAACGATTTCAACCATTTGTCAATAGTATCATGCCGCATAACAGCTACATTATCATAACGTTATGCCTGCCAGCCAAGCGGTTTTTATTACGATATCTTTTGTCACATTGTTAAAAGTCAAATGAAACATCCCCAAAGTCCCCAAACAAAGCTTTTTTCTTTCAAAAGTTTTCAGGCCAGACCAACTGACACAGTATTGGCAAATACGCATAGAACTGTATCATGAGGATAATTTATGAACTTATGATGCATTAATTGCAGAGCATTTTAATGAAGTTTAAATGTTATATGATAACTCAACTCTTAGAAAGCTGCTGCAGGCACAGCTCATCCAACGTATTGACTCATTGCTTACCACAAGTATACCATTATGATTTATCCACAGGGGCTTTGACAGGTAACCATCATTAGCGCCATTTCCCGAATAAGTATGAACAGCAAGGAAGGAAAGTTTTGACACATAAAAACATATACATATATATATATATATATATATATATATATATATATATATATATATATATATATATATATATATATAAATACATATGGATCACCCTCACACTGTTAAATCGACGTTGAGCAGGAACTCAACCAAATATTTTTTTTCAATGCGAGTTAAGCAAGAATGTGTAGCCTTTGGCCAGTCTCACACCACCTCTTTATTCCCACTCCCTACCACACACTGGTTTGGTATATATATTTAGGCACTTGTAAGGCAAAAACATCGCGATTAGACGCCTAGTTAATGATAGCCTCACAGCTCCAAACAATGTTTAAATCCTACCCCAAAACAATTACCTTTTTACATAATATGTTTCAAAGTATTGCATATTGTATTTTCCGCATTCTGACTTCACTTCACGTTGCATGTTGTACAGATGTTTAAAAGAAAGAAAATAACATTACTCGAACACTATTATTTATATAAATATACAAATTTTAAAGCATAAAGGTTTGAAGTGAAAGTAGGGGATTGCGTTTATTGAGATGACTAGTACTGCGTTGCACCATTCCCGGCCAGACAAGCGATTGTTTGCGCGTCAAGAATGTTTTTAAGCTCAGCTTACGCTGTCAATGACTAATTTCCTGGATCAGGTTTTTATAATTTAACTTAGAATAAAGGTTTATTTTGTTAATGCATTCATTGTCTAGGTATTGAATTATACCTGCGTCGGTTTTGTTCATGTGGTTTAAATCTAATTGTTTAATTCCCAAGTGTTCAGTTTTTTTCGAACTGATACGTCAAAATACTTAACCGGCGAAAACGAGATCAATTTAGACAAATTTGTGGTTTAATTACCCATATGTTTTTGAGGATTTTATTTAGTGAAAGTGGATCCACAGGCATGACTGCCCTTAAGGACAGCAACACTGTATACTAAGACTTCAGGACATTCAAGTGAGCACAGCCGATACTTATTTTTCAACCCACTTAACTCACTGTCACTCGTTGTATACAGTTTGCTTATTTTGCATTGTGTTGCATATACACCAAATTAATACAACGCCAGTTGTAGATACTGACAGTTACACCCCTTATCTGAGGTGTCTTTTTAAGTTCAAATATGGTAACCCCTGTGAGTACGTTTCTCAAGTTGAGTGGATATATATAACAAAGCCTAGTACTGTACCATTGTGCACAGCAGACTTACAATCCATAACAACGCCATATACAACTTTATACATAGTATAGTTGTATTTGTTGTAAAGTCAACACTAAGGACAGTACAGAAGTCTTAATGGCAGAGATCACCCAAGTAGAGGATTACCATTTAAAACTATACTTAATTTAAAATGAAAAGATGAATCAGTCTCCCATTAAAGTGCATGAAGACTCTTAGTGCCATTTTTGTTGTAATTAGGTCATTATTAAGTGATTCACATCTGCCGAGGTGGCCCATGTGTGGGGAGGGAGCTGTCACTACCTGTCACCAGCCTCTATGTCATCGACTGACTGAGCGAGGAGATACTAGTGGGTCACGAACCTGGTCACCTCAACCCCTCCCAAAAACATCCTGACGAGTCCCTACACCGTTAAGGTGCGCCACTCTAGGTGCTGCATGTCGACTGAAGGAGGAGACTTATTGATCCATTAACTGGGGTACTGTGTGTCCGTTTCCCTGGGAGTAGTAGAATATACTTTTGGGCTAAGCGTATTTGCGGGATTTGCTTGGTCTGTTTCAGATGCTTGTTAGATTGTTCCAGTTTGTCGTCAGTGTTCGTGTCGTGTTTCCAAGCTGTGAAAAATATTTTACCATTATTCCGTTGTTTCTCAACCAAAATGTTTTAAGCAGAGCGGCAGCATAGTATACAATGTCGCCTCCTTGTCTTAAGTTTCTCTTGGTTAGCGCCCAGGACACACCTCAGTTCACCCAATGAGTGGGGCACTAACTTGCAGTCGAGGAATTAAAGATCGATCGGATGCAGTGCCGGTCAAGGCCTTGCTTTTGTACCGATAGCTTAGCACAGTATAGAGTGGCCAGTGGAACCCGCACGATGGTGGATAGTCCACGGAGATGACCCGCCATGTTTTAGTAAAGCAGAGGAGTAACGAGGACATGGATGAGGGGTAGTAAAGGATGGTGATGTGGATGAGGGGTAGTGAAGGATGGTGATGTGGATGAGGGGTAGTGAAGGATGGTGATGTGGATGAGGGGTAGTGAAGGATGGTGATGTGGATGAGGGTAGTGAAGGATGGTGATGTGGATGAGGGGTGAGTGGAGGAGGATGTGGATGAGGGGTAGTGAAGGATGGTGATGTGATGAGGGGTAGTAGGATGGTGATGATGAGGGGTAGTGAAGGATGGTGATGTGGATGAGGTAGAAGGATGGTGATGTGGATGAGGGGTAGGAAGGATGGTGATGTGGATGAGGGGAGAAGGATGGTGATGTGGATGAGGGGAGTGAAGGATGGTGATGTGGATGAGGAGTAGTGAAGGATGGTGACGTGGATGAGGGGTAGAAGGATGGTGATGGATGAGGGGTAGTGAAGGATGGTGATGTGGATGAGGGTAGTGAAGGATGGTGACGTGGATGAGGGGTAGTGAAGGATGGTGATGTGGATGAGGGGTAGTGAAGGATGGTGATGTGGATGAGGGGTAGTGAAGGATGGTGGTGGATGAGGGGTAGTGGAAGGATGGTGATGGGATGAGGGGTAGGAAGGATGGTGATGTGGATGAGGGGTAGTGAAGGATGGTGATGTGGATGAGGAGTAGTGAAGGATGGTGACGTGGATGAGGGGTAGTGAAGGATGGTGATGTGGATGAGGGGTAGTGAAGGATGGTGAGTGGATGAGGGTAGTGAAGGATGGTGATGTGGATGAGGGTAGAAAGATGGTGACGTGGATGAGGGGGGTAGTGAAGGATGGTGACGTTGAGGGGTAGTGAAGGATGGTGACGTGGGTGAGGGATGGGTAGTGAAGGATGGTGACATGGATGAGGGGTAGTGAAGGATGGTGACGTGGTTGAGGAGTAGTGAAGGATGGTGATGTGGATGAGGGGTAGTGAAAGATGGTGACGTGGATCAGGGGTAGTGAAGGATGGTGACACTAAGGTTATCAGTTGACAACATGCCATGGGGAACAGTTTTCAATAATATAATTATTCGTATTTGTAAAGTTTTCACAAAATTTGAAGACATTTGGAATAAATTCTTCCCTTATTCGTCACAAAAGAGAAGATTTAGAGGTATAACAATGTTCATATACTGGTAATTAAAGCAGCTTGAGTATTGTATATGGATGCATGTATAACTTTTTAATCATGGGACTATATGTTATACACAACTTGATTTGGAGACTTCATGGAGCCTTTGTAGTTGTACTTGACTAGTTTTAAATTCCTGAAGTTCATGAATGTTATGAAACTATGAATAGGTTTGGGCTAAAGAATTTTTTTAAATCTTATTAATTCGTTTTTTAATTAATGACTTATAAAACATTACATAACTTGTTTGAAAACTAGAATTAGTTTTGAAATGGTTAACAACGAAACTTAGACTTTAACTTCATTTCATAATTCCTTCGCAAGCAATGAGGAGTCTTTTTCTTCTTCGTCATCGGGGCGCCGCTGTAAGTAAAATAATAATAATAATAATAATTAACGGTTTATTGAAAGAGCTTGGCAGCCAGAAGGCTGAAAATATACAGTTACATATTTGGGGAATGGGTTTCGAATTACAAATAATATACAAGTAACATAAGTGACACAAATAAGACATATAATAACTAGATGGGGAAAAGCTCAAACTACAGTTCATTTCAACATAGTGACAGTGTAAGGAGCAGTGTTTACTGGGTGAATACGCTGATTTATTACATGTTATTGATAATTTTTTACAATGGTTGGGACTGAGCTGTTCTTATAGCTGATCAGTTCGTGCACGTATGGGCTGGATGCGGTTGTGGTGTCGAACAGCAATTCTCGAGACAAAGGGATCTCAAGGTGGTAGTAAGGCCGAGTGTCGGGGATGGTGTAGAAGCTTCTTACCAAATTTGCAGATGAGGTCGTGGTGATGGTCAGTGAGAGTCGAAAGGGTCAGTGTGTTGAGCGCTTTTTGATATGTGGAGTAGGAAGGGGAGAGAATAAGTATGTCCTGGGAGTGAGCCGTGGGTCCACAAGGGCAACCGACGGCCCCCAGAGGTCTATCAAGGTCCTCATCTGACGGGTCGCCTCGCCTTGCCAAGATGAACACAGAGACACCAAGACAATTGGTTGTGTGTGTGTGACCCAGATTAGTTAAGGAAAGGTGACTCACAGGGCAGTAGGGTGTTGAGGGGTGAGTCACGGGACAGTAGGGTGTTGAGGGGTGAGTCACGGGACAGTAGGGTCGTGAGGGGTGAGTCACGGGGCAGTAGGGTGTTGAGGGGTGAGTCACAGGGCAGTAGGTGTTGAAGTGAGTCACAGGGCAGTGGTAGGGTGTTGAGGGGTGAGTCCACCAGGGCAGTAGGAGGGTGTTGAGGGTGAGTCACAGGACAGTAGGAGTGTTGAGGTGAGTCTGCAGGACAGTAGGAGTGTTGAGGGGGTGAGTCTCACGGGACAGTAGGGTCGTAAGGGGGTAGATCACGGGGCAGTAGGGTGTTGAGGGAATGAGTCACAGGAGGCAGTAGAGATTGTTGAGGGTGAGTCACCGGGCAGTGGGGTGTTGAGGGGTGGAGTCACAGGGCAGTAAGTGTTGAGGTGGAGTCACAGGGCAGTAGGGTGTTGAGGGTGAGTCACAGGGCAGTAGGGTGTTGAGGGGTGAGTCACCGGGCAATCAGAAGGTGTTGAGGGTGAGTCACAGGGCATTAGGGTGTTGAGAAGTAGATCACAGAGACATTAGGAATGTTGAGGGGTGAGTCACGGGACAGTAGGGTGTTGAGGGGTGAGTCACCGGGCAGTAGGGTGTTGAGGGGTGAGTCACAGAGGCAGTAGGGTGTTGAGAAGTGAGTCACAGGGCAGTAGGGTGTTGAGGGGTGAGTCACAGGGCAGTAGGATGTTGAGGGGTGAGTCACAGAGGCAGTAGGGTGTTGAGAAATGAGTCAGATATTATCCTTTAGTCTTATTTTCAACTGATTACACAACATATAAAAAGTCCTAGTTCATAGTCCTAGTTTTACCTATATAAACAGACCACCAGGATCATCCGTCCAAAACACACACACACTGCTCTATATGTGTTCCAATTATCGTAAGGAATTCACGTGTTTGAGAAGCCATACAGGTGTGTCAACAAGGCCACACCTGCGCCTCACCTGTGCTTCGCCACTCCATCAAGCGTCAGGTAGATTGCGTGATGCCTCTGAATCAAACGATTGGTTAAGTTCTTACCCCACAGGCGGTGCGGTCACGCTCTCAGTCACCCCACCTCCACACTCACCCTATACGCCTCTCCGTGTTCCTGTGGCTAAGATTACCTTCTGATGTACGACTGTGACTAAATGATCGTGTTGTCAGGATTTTTATACTGAATACTGTAATGAATATTCCTGTAGAAGTTTGTGTTGTCGCGATTCTTGTCACTTGGGAAATGTTATAACCACGAGCTGTGTTTTGTGTGATTCATCTTGCGTCTATGTGTCACACTGGGGATATGTGTGATTCACCAGGTTAAATCTTGCGTCTATGTATCACACTGGTGATATGTGTGATTCACCAGGTTAAATCTTGCGTCTGTGTGTCACACTGGTGATATGTGTGATTCACCAAGTTAAATCCTGCGTCTATGTGTCACACTGGTGATATGTGTGATTCACCAGGTTAAATCTTGCGTCCATGTGTCACACTGGTGATATGTGTGATTCACCAGGTTAAATCTTGCGTCTATGTGTCACACTGGTGATATGTGTGATTCACCAGGTTAACTCGTCGTGCGTCTGTGCGTCACGGTGTATTGACATGTGTGACGCACTGCATGTATCCCTGCGTTACTTCGTCCGGATGACTGTGCTGAGGAGTAGGTCAACTTACCGTGACCATGCAGGTAATCCCTCGGTCTTGTTGACGGTGGTTCCTCTGCTTCTACCCGAGAGTTGTGTTGACTTCTTACCTTCTCACAGGTCACTGTTTCAGCCTTAGACTTACGGGGTCTTACCAGAGGTTCAAAATAGACACAACTTTGATTTTGGGTCCATGGGCACCTCTCATAGCGTCTTGTACACACACACACACACACACACACACACACACACACACACTCACACGAGGTTACCCAAAAAGAGGAGTATGTAGCCAGCTTAGAACCAGAAATGACTCTTCAAAATTTCCCCCATTACCAACCATCCACCTAGTTCCATTCTCCCTGGGCGCCGTCCAGGCATTCTTTCCATCTTCCCACCTCTCCCCCCCCATCACTTCACACACCTTCCTCACTCACTTCAAATGCCACACCTCCTTCCCACCTCCCCATCACATCAAACACACACACACACACACCTCCTTCCCACCCCCCATCACATCAAACACACACACCTCCTTCCCCACCCCCCATCATCAAACACACACACACACACACACACACACCTCCTTCCCACCCCCCATCATCAAACACACACACACCTCCCCTTCCCCCCCATCATCAAACACTTACCTCCCCTTCCCACCTCCCCATCATCAAGCACACACACACACACACACACACACACACACACACCTCCTTCCCACCCCCATCATCAAACACACACACACACACACCTCCTTACCCCCCATCATCAAACACACACACACACACACACACACACACACACACACACACACACACACACCTCCTTCCCACCCCATCACATCATTACACACACACACACACCTCCTTCCCACCCCCCATCATCAAGCACACCTCCTCTCTCATCTTTCCAATCTCTTCACATTTCCTTCCCCTCGCTCCTCACCTCCAGGCCTCCTCCTCCTCCTCCTCCTCCCTACGACACCTGGTTGGCACTAAGCCTGGGGTGGCAATGATTCACCATGGTGCACCTGGCTCCCCCTCACCCCCCCCGTGGCACTGACAACCTACCTACCTACCTACCTGGGGGTGACGGTGAGAGGTCATATGGTAACTTCGCTTGCTGCAAATGCTGTTGTGTGTGTGTGTGTGTGTGTGTGTGTGTGTGTGTGTGTGTGTGTGTGTGTTTACTATCCGTTTCTGTTATTATATTTTCGCTTTTATCAGCTATACCATATTTATGACACAATGGCAAGTGACATATATTCAACCCTCATAAATTACTACGTACAATTGCCTGAAACAACTGAAAATTCTGTCCGGTCACTAAAATTTACACAGCCAACCATTTTTTTTCCTGATCTTGTCACAGCTATAAAATAATAATATAATGTAAAGTGTTTTAACATTAGATGCACAATATTACTTACAGTATATATCCTTTAGTAACACGCTTGTTACATTACTTCCTGTGTGGCTATTTGTTAAGCTAAATATAATAATTACATTGTTTGTGTGGTTATATATGTTTGTATGTGTGCGTGTGTGTATTGGTGTCTGTGTGTGTTTGTATGGGAGTTTGTATGTTGTGCGTGTGTGTGTGTAGGTGGTGTTTGTGTGTGTTTGTATCGGTGACTATTGTATGTATTTGTATGTGCTTTTGTAATATTTTTATCCTTTTACTGTATGTAGTCCTCGGCAGTACTGATCTTACTGATGAATGTTTTTGTGAGAGAGAAATACGTAACACAATAAGTGGTCACGTCTTGGTCATTCCAATATAGATGAACATTTGAGCTTGAATATCTCCCTAACTGATCCCACAGGCTGGAACAACAAGATTTTCAGATTGTAAGTATTTATTTATTTATTAATTTATTTATTTTTGTGGACCAAATTACGTGAAAACTGACTAATTTGGGTTTGTGGGTAGGGATGATGAGGTAGGGGGTGGGGTGCGGAGGGGGTGGGGGGTTCAGTTTAGGTGTGTATTAAACCTGTCTCTCAACGGCGTGCCAAAGTGAAGCAGACGGGTTTGGGATTCGTTTCATATTTTACAGGAGAAAGAGAAGACGAAAATAGGTTGGCTGGCTGGCTAGAGAAGAGACGACACTCACCAGTATTGGCTGTTATGAGCTCATGATTCATATCCATTGTTATATACAATTAAAATGAGTAATATATAGCTATGTATTTTTTGTATGATATAAATAAAGCATTAGACACGATCACTGTTAGGACGATATACAAGGTGTCTGAAAAATGTATATACACTGAATGACTGATTTTCGTGATCACTTGAATACATATATTACAACAGCAACATTGTTCTCACATGTAATATTGTACGAGCATTCACGCGATCTAGTCAAGCAGTGTATAAATCTTTTTTGATACGTATCTTTTATTTACCTAAGATTTCAAGCCAGTCAGGTATTTTCACTCGTTTTCCGTGTCTGGTGTTAGAAAAACTAATATATATATCCACGGACTTAAACTAATATATGGTTATATATCCACGCAGTTTAGGTATAATATATTGACCCACTTGAATTAATACTGTATATAGTTATTTATCACGCACTCAAAGTTATAAATCCACGCACTTAAGGTTATATATCCAAGCCCTTAATATATGAGAAGGGTGGTTCCCGTCACTCAGGGCTAGACAGGTGGTCAGCGCAGTATTTTTCCCACACTTCAACACCGTAAAGATCTTATTCACTAGCTGCCAGATGTCGCTCGTGTCGACCTCACTCCTCCCCCCTCCTCCCTCCACCCCTCTCCCTCCACCCCTGATGGCGTTTTGTAAGTTTTCATTATAAATATCTAACTTTTTCTCCCTCTGGCGACGGAGACACTGAGTTCGCGGAGGACTTTTAACTGGGATAAATCGAGGTCAAATATATTACCTTGGGCGTGAAAACTTAAGAGGAATATTGTTAAATGAAAGAGAAAGTAGTGTGGTCTGTGTTGGTGGGGTAGTGTGATTAGGATGAGACGTCAGCTCTTGGGTTAGCCTATATGCGATTAGGAAGAAATATATTGTGTGGCAGGAGTCTTGATATATTAATGAGTTTATATGATCATTCTGCGTTGCAATATGGTAGACACAGGGCCGGATTAAGCTTAATAGGGGCCTGAGGCACAGATCAACTTGGGCCCCCTACCCTCAAGGTATATATAAATAACAAGAACAAAATATACCCAAATTTATCAATGATTTCATCAATAATAAGCTTCTGCAAAATAACACATTTCATGTTCATAAGAGACAGAAAATTGAGACGTTGCTAGGACATCGTTGAACGAAGTTCATGTTTTATATGCTTCAACTTCGAGAATGTTTGGATTTGGGGGCCCCTTAGAGTCGGGGAGCCTGGCCTCAAGTGCCTCATGGTTAATCCGACACTGGGTAGACACTAATACTATTTTTCCATATTCTAATACGCGGCAGTGACCCGGTTATCCTAGTGTCGGCGATCCGTTCTCGAGTATCCAGCAAACATTCTCTCATTCCCGATTTTTTCTAAGTTTATATGTTATTAAAAGTGTGATTTAACATATCTTTTGAGATTTCATGGTAAATGGTTGTCTCAGATTATTCATTGTTATTATTATTATTATTTTTATTATTATTATTATTATTATTATTATTATTATTATTATTATTATTATTATTATTATTATTATTATTATTATTATTATTATTATTATTGTTATTATTATCTGTATAACTTTCACATTTATTTCTATTACGCACTTAAAATATTATTATTTTTGTTAATATCTTTGCACAAATAGTATTTTATTGTAACCTGTCAACAATGAGGGTTGCACTCTTAAGTTGTCATAGTTATCATTTTTGTCTTGTTAAGGAGTTGAGAGGCGCCAACTGACCTCATTAAAGGAGCATCAGTGGTATATAAAATGTGGGGTGTGTTAGTGCGTTATATATAACTTTTCCGCCGCCGCCTCTTCCTATCTTTTTTGTTCTTCCTCTTCCCCTCCTTTTTTTCTTTTGTCTACATTGTTTCTTCGTTTTTGTATGTACCTTCTTCCTTCTTCCCCTCTCTTACTCCTCCTCCTCTGTCAGCCATAAACAGGACATAAAAACAACTTCGGTTCCGTGTATGTGTGCCAAAGACTGGGGGAGTCACGCCCCCTCCCCCCTCAGCCCCCTAACTGGCACACACTCACACACAAACACACACACATGCTGACATTTAAATTCACAGCCTGTCATTCATATATATATATATATATATATATATATATATATATATATATATATATATATATATATATATATATATATATATATTGTATTAGAGGTGGCGAGCGAGAGGTCATGTGCATGAAACGCACAAGCACTCGTAGTGGTGTGAATACATTTGTCAAACACGAGCCATAAATAATGACCACGTGTATGTCAGCGACCATAAGGTGTGTATGGGTGAGCCCTGAGTGCCTCCCCTGCCAACACACATACAAGCACCTCCACCCACCTGGCTCACCCCACCCTGCCACTTATGGGGGGGGCTGTGTTAACTTCAACCAATTAGTGTACTTCTTTGGGTCGTGTTCTTATCTTACTCATACTTCAAAGTGTTCGGTCAAGAGCGGGAACGTGTTCTCAGGTCGGGTGGTTCTCTCAATAACTTATTCCATATTTTCATCAGTAACTTTTTCTTATTTCAAGTTTTTCTATTAATAACTTCCCGTACGTCACGTTATTATCAGAGATTATATACAGTGTAAGTTAAGGACAATCCACAGTGTGTTTGTTCCCACACAACCCGCCCCCCCCGTTAACTCCCTCTCCTCTCCCTTGAAGTTTCTGTACCCCTTAATCCCCCTTCCCCTCCCCTCCCCCTTCCTTGAAATTTCTCTACCTTGTTCCTCATTACGAAGATGGGAGAAAAGTGATAGATAGATAGATAGAGAGATAGATAGATAGATAGATAGATAGAGAGATAGATAGATAGATAGATAGATAGATAGATTGTGTAATGTACACGCCCGTCAACAGTCATCCAAGAGTATTATTCTCAGAGACTGGACTGCGCAGTTAGTGACTCGTTTATCAATTTTATTTATTCTCGTGTAAACCTTAATTAACTGTTTTATTGTTTATTTATTTCTCGTCCCTTGTGTGTTTATTATTGTTTTATTATCAGGAATTGTTTGGTATTTTTATTTTGTTTTACTTTGTGTTCGTGTTTACTGTTTATCTCACCTTTTCATTTCCTTCCTTGTTTAATTGTTATGAGTCATTTCAATTCTTTTAGTTTAAGTTTAATAATTTATTTTCGCATTTTATCTTTTTCTTTCTTTCCTTTTTTTAGGGTAAAATAAATCTAACCAAGTTCACTATAAACATTGCTCAATACTTCACACAAAACTGTGATTTAAATATTATCTGTAATGTTCAGTATATAAACATTTGTTGACGCTCCAGCTTCTCTGTGAACTAAACTCGTCCCCGCCAGACTTGCCAAAGATAGACTCACGTGTTCTACATAGACTGGTCGTACGTCCTGGTGTGCGACGTATATGTGTTGTGACGTGTTATGAGTTCATTGCTTCACTGTCCGTCGTTTATGTACGTGTACGTGTTATGTGTACCTCTGTATCTTACTGTATTGATATGTGTACACGTGATGTTATATGTACTTTGTCTTGTACAGTTTGTTAGTAATTAATTAATACTGTGTTGGGAATATAAGTACTGTCACACACACACACACACACACACACACACACACACATTCTTTAACTGGTGCTGGTAAATGTGTTCTGCCGTGGTGTTCATCTTCTCACCAAAAGATGTGAAATATTTAGCTCTCTCGTTTGGTGTATGTCTGTTGTTATAATGTTCACGTCAGCGTACAAATCCATTAAGCATCCCAGGATCTGTTGTCTGGTCGTGACTATGTACTGGAAATGTATACTAAGATGCACCTGTATATTGGAAGTGTATTAAAATGTATATGAAAATGTACTATGATGTATATTGAAAATGTAGAGAAGTTCCCGAGTGTACAGACGCAGCGAGACTGAAGAAAATATCCTAATGGGGTTTCCCTTTTTTTTAAGCCCACACACCACCCTTACATACACATATGTCGATGGTGTTTGATGCTTGTCTGTCCGCCCGTACACAAACCGTCAAGCATAGACGGTGTTTGCTGGAGCCTTCTTTCGTCTCTGAACACCTGCCGGGGTGTACATCTGAGACCTGCGTCGCAGTTATGTTCTGGCTGTATTTATGGTGAGGTGGTGGTGGGGTGCTGGAGGTGGTGAGGTGGTGGTGGGGAGGCAGGGTAATGGGGGAGGTGGTGGTGGTGGGAGATGCTGGAGGTGGTGGTGGTGGTGGTGGTGGGGTGTTGGAGGTGGTGGGGAGATGCTGGAGGTGGTAGTGATGGTGGGGAGGCGGGGTGCTGGGGAGGTAGTGGTGGCGAGAAGGTTTATGTACTGTAGGTGTTGGAGGTGGTGATGGGGAAGTGGATAGCTGGAAGATGGAAGTGGTGGTAGTGATGTTGGATGCTGGAGTGAGTGAGGGTGAAAGGTCAATGGGTCTGAAAGAGAGGAAGGATGGGGGGAGGGGGGTGAGGGTGTGACTGGGATGGGGGTGTGGAAAACCCCAGCAACTTCCGCCTGGTAAAAGCTGCCCACTGCGGAATTTGGCGCACATGATGGCTGGCAGTGCGGAGGTTGTGTGTGATGTTGTGTCTGATGGCTTGTTGTAATTTATTGTGTATTGACGTTCACTACAGCCTGTAAGACTGTCACTGTCCAAGGTATGTTAGATTGTGGTCATGACTGTCACTGTCCAAGGCATGTTAGATTGTGGTCATGACTGTCACTGACCGGGGCATGGTAGACTGTGGTCATCACTGTCACTGTCCAAGGCATGGCAGACTGTGGTCATGACTGTCACTGTCCAAGGCATGTTAGATTGTGGTCATGACTGTCACTGACCAGGGCATGGTAGACTGTGGTCATCACTGTCACTGACCGGGGCATGGTAGACTGTGGTCATCACTGTCACTGTCCAAGGCATGGCAGACTGTGGTCATGACTGTCACTGTTCAAGGCATGGTAGACTGTGGTCATGACTGTCACTGTTCAAGGCATGGTAGACTGTGGTCATGACTGTCACTGTCCAAGGCATGGTAGACTGTGGTCATCACTGTCACTGTCCAAGGCATAGTAGACTTTGGGCATACTGTCACTGTCCAAGGCATGTTAGATTGTGGTCATGACTGTCACTGACCAGGGCATGGTAGACTGTGGTCATCACTGTCACTGACAGGGCATGGTAGACTGTGGTCATCACTGTCACTGTCAAGGCATGGCAGACTGTGGTCATGACTGTCACTGTTCAAGGCATGGTAGAGCTGGTCATAACTGTCACTGTTCAAGGCATGGTAGACTGTGGTCATGACTGTCACTGTCCAAGGCATGGTAGACTGTGGTCATCACTGTCACTGTCCAAGGCATGGCAGACTGTGGTCATGACTGTCACTGTCCAAGGCATGGTAGACTGTGGTCATGACTGTCACTGTTCAGGCATGGTAGACTGTGGTCATGACTGTCACTGTCAAGGCATGGTAGACTGTGGTCATCACTGTCACTGTCAAGGCATGGTAGACTTTGGGCATACTGTCACTGTCCAGGCATGGTAGACTGTGTCATCACTGTCACTGTCCAAGGCATGGTAGACTGTGGTCATCACTGTCACTGTCAAGGCATGGTAGACTGTGGTCATAACTGTCACTGTCCAGGGCATGGTAGACTTTGGTCATAACTGTCACTGTCAGGGCATGGTAGACTGTGGTCATAACTGTCACTGTCAGGGCATGGTAGACTGTGGTCATAACTGTCACTGTCCAGGGCATGGTAGACTATGGTCCATAACTGTCACTGACCGGGGCATGGTAGACTATGGTCATAACTGTCACTGACCGGGGCATGGTAGACTGGCCATAACTGTCACTGACCGGGGCATGGTAGACTGTGGTCACAACTGTCACCCGGGGCATGGTAGACTGTGGTCCTAACTGTCATTGACCGGGGCATGGTAGACTGTGGTCATAACTGTCACTGACCGGGGCATGGTAGACTGTGGTCATAACTGTCACTGACCGGGGCATGGTGAGCTATGGTCATAACTGTCACTGACCGGGGCATGGTAGACTGTGGTCATAACTGTCATTGACCGGGGCATGGTAGACTGTGGTCATAACTGTCACTGACCGGGGCATGGTAGACTGTGGTCATAACTGTCACTGACCGGGGCATGGTAGACTTTGGGCATACTGTCACTGTCCAGGGCATGGTAGTCTGTGGCCATAACTGTCACTGACCGGGGCATGGTAGACTGTGGTCATAACTGTCACTGACCGGGGCATGGTAGACTGTGGTCATAACTGTCACTGACCGGGGCATGGTAGACTGTGGTCATAACTGTCACTGACCGGACATGGTAGACTGGTTATAACTGTGAATAATACAAGCATGTCGTAGATTAACCTGAGAGATAATGTAAAGTCGTGAGCAATATTTCCTTTACACTACTGGGGCTTCGAGGTGATGGAGCGAGTCCCCCGGGCCACAGATGACGCTATTGTACGCCATTTTGCTGCGGTACAGTTTCTAACAGGAGTGTAAAGGAACTTTTGTTCATGGGTGTACAACTACTAACATTACTGACGAAGGACACGTAAGATGGCGCCTATAACTTGCATTAAGACATAAAGTAGATATATTCCTGTGTGTACATCAGTAATCAGCCACGTAGCGTTGTTGCCGGTGGTTGTATGTTGTTCCTTCTTCCTGTGTGTGTCTGTGTGTTGGTCATGATATAACCCGTGTACAGTATTATGCTTTTATGTAATTGACTGATAAATTGAAGAGTTGATATAGTAATTTATTATATGTGGTAGATAGATAACATTATGCACGAGCCTTAGGTAGAGCTCAGTGTTGTGGCTTATTAACTGATGTTTGGCTTTGTTCTGTCCCAGCAGGTAAGATCATGACCCGCTGATCCTGTCGCTCCTCCAGGTGAGTCTTGCTGCTTCCTCATTACCACCATCTGTCTTAGTTACCTTTGTGTTACGTCATCATACCAGCTGCACCACCTGTCTTAGTTACCTTTGTGTTACGTCATCATACCAGCTGCACCACCTGTCTTAGTTACCTGTGTGTTACGTCATCATACCAGCTGCACCACCTGTCTTAGTTACCTGTGTGTTACGTCATCATACCAGCTGCACCACCTGTCTTAGTTACCTGTGTGTTACGTCATTATGCCAGCTGTACCATCTGTCTTAGTTACCTGTGTGTTACGTCATTATACCAGCTGTACCATCTGTCTGAGTTACCTGTGTGTTATCTCATCATACCAGCTGCACCATCTTGTCTTAGTTACCTGTGTGTTATCTCATCATACCAGCTGCACCACCTGTCTTAGTTACCTGTGTGTTATCTCATCATACCAGCTGCACCACCTGTCTTAGTTACCTGTGTTTATCTCATCATACCAGCTGCACCACCTGTCTGAATTACCTGTGTGTTATCTCATCATACCAGCTGTACCACCTGTCTTAGTTACCTGTGTTATCTCATCATACCAGCTGTACCACCTGTCTTAGTTACCTGTGGTTATCTCATCATACCAGCTGCACCACCTGTCTTAGTTACCTGTGTGTTACGTCATCATACCAGCTGCACCACCTGTCTTAGTTTCCTGTGTGTTATCTCATCATACCAGCTGCACCACCTGTCTTAGTTACCTGCGTATTACGTCATCATACCAGCTGCACCACCTGTCTTAGTTACCTGCGTATTACGTCATCATACCAGCTGCACCACCTGTCTTAGTAAGGGCGGATCCGGGGGGTCCTGGAGTCTGGAACTTTTCATAAAATTGTTTTTTCTTTAATGCAGTATTGTACTCAGGTGTTTTTGTATAATAAGATGTATTTAATATTGACTTCAGAATATCCCCTAATATCAAGTGCACATGGCTTCAAAATGGCTTTAAAATGGCCTCAAAATACCCATGTTCTCCCACCCACAACTTCTTGGACCCCCCTTTTGATATTCCTGGATCCGCCCCTGCTTAGTTACCTGTGTGTTACGTCATCGTGCTAGATCTATAAGGCGTTGTTATCACCTGATATGTTTCTCTGCTTCGTCCCCTCCCTAATTTCTCCTCCTTCCTCCCCTCTCCTCCCCTTCCCTCCTCTCAGCTTATTTCTCCTTATAAATAACTACCTTTACGAGAACCCAACAACAACCAACCCACCCAACCTAACCCAACCCAACCCAACCCAGCAGCCCAACCCAACCCAGCAACCCAACCCAACCCAACCCAACCCAACCCACCAACCCACCCAACCCAACCCAACCCACAACCCAACCCAACCCAACCCAACCAACAACCCAACCCAACAACCCAACCCAACAACCCAACCCAATGCCAACCCAACCCAACCCAACCCAACCCAGCCCAACCAACCCAACACCAACCCAACCCAAAACCCACCCAACCCAACCCAACAACCAACACAACCCAACCTAACCCAAACCCAACCCAAACCCAACCCAACCCAACCCACAAACCCAAAACCCAACCCAACCAACCTTAACCCACCAAACACCAACCCAACCCAACCCAACCCAACCCAACCCAAACACCCAACCCAACCCTTTAATTAATAACAAAAAAAAAAAATAATGAAATATATAATATATATGAAATTCCAACCCAGCCAACCCAACCCAGCAACCCAGCAACCCAACCCAGCCAACCCAATGACAACCCAACCCAACCCAACCACACCAATACAACCCAACCACCAACCCAAGACCCAACCCAGCAACCCAACCCAACCCAACCCAACTAACAGCAGCAACCCAACCCAACCCAGCAACCCAACCCAGCCAACCCAACCCAGCCAGCAAGACAGCACCAACCCAAGACCTAACCCAGCCAACCAACCCAACCCAACCCAACCAACCCAGCAATGACAACCAAGACAACAACCCAACCCAACCAACAATGACAACCCAACCCAACCCAACCAACCCAATAACCCAACCGACAACCCAACCAATCCCAACCCAACCAACCCAACCAACCCAACCCAACCCCAACCCAACCCAAACCCACCCAACCCAACCCAACCCAACTTAACAGCAACCAACCCAGCAGCCCAACCCAGCCCAACCCAACCCAACCCACCAACCCAGCAACCCAACCCAGCAACCCAGCAACCCAACCCAGCAACCCAACCCAACCCACCAACCCAACCAACCCAACCCAGCAATACAACCCAACCCAACAACCCAACCCAACCCAATGCCAACAACAATGACAACCCAACACAACCAATACAGCCCAACCCAACCAACCAAGATGACCGACAACCAACCAATGACAACCCAACCCAACCCAACCAACCCAACCAACAAGACAACCAACCAATGACAACAATGACAACCAACCCAACCCAGCAACAACCCAACAACCCAACCCAACACCAACCCAACCCAGCAACCCAGCACCAACCCAACCCAACCCAGCAACCCAACCCAGCAACAACCCAACCCAACCCAACCCAACCCAACCAGCAACAACCCAACCCAACCCAGCAACCTAACCAATCAACCCAACACCAGCAACCCAACCCAACCCAACCCAGCAACCCAGCACCAACCCAACAACCCAGCAACCCAGCAACAACCCAACTCCCCAGGAAGCATAGGGTGATTAATCTTCAGGTGATATAAGCTGCAGTGGGTGATCTTAAGGAGATATTCTATTGCTCGTTAGAAAAATATATATGTAAATTTGTGTTCGTAAGACAGGCCAAGTTAAGCAGCAGAGCCTCACTGATCACCACCACTCATCACCACTCATCACCACCATTCATCACACCACTCACCACCCACCACCACCAGCACTCATCACCACCACTACCATCCACTATCACCATACTCACCACCCACCACCACCAGCACTCCCACCCAATACCACCAGCACTCATCACCACCCACCACCACCATCACCACCCACCACCACCGCCCTCTCACCACCCTCCGCCACCCTCTCACAACCTACCGCCACCCCTCTCCTAACCTACTGCCACCCATCTTCACAACCCTACCACCACCCACTCTTACAACCCACCACCACCCACCTCACCACCCACTACCACACCCTCTCACCACCCACTACCGCCACCCACTCTCAACCTACCACCACACCACCACTACCACCACCCACTCACCACTACCACCACCCACTCTCACCACCCCACCACCACCACCCCTCTCACACCACCCACTACCACCACCCTCTCACCACCCACACTACCACCACCCACTGTCCACCCCTACCACAGCACTCACTCACCACCCTACCACCAGCACTCATCACATCCACTACCACCACCCCTCCTCACCACCCACCGCCACCCCTCCTCACCACCCCACTACCACCACCCACTCTCCACCACCACCACCACCCACTACCACCCACTCTCACCACCCTACCACCACCCACTCTCCACCTACCACCACCACCCTCTCACCCACTACCACCACCTCTCACCACCCCTACCACCACCCACTCCTGGCCCACCACCCTCTCACCACCCCCACCACCAGCACTCATCACCACCCACCACCACCCACTCTCACCACCACCACCACCCTACCACCACCCACTCCACCCACCCCAACACCTCCCACCCACTACCCACCCACCCCTCTCACCACCCCTACCCCTCACCACCCACCACCACCCCTCTCACCACCCACTACCACCCCTCACAACCTACCACCACCCACTCTCACCCACCCCTACACCCAGCACTCATCCACCCCACACCACCCACTCTCACCACCTACCCACCACCCCACTACACCACCCTCCACCACCCTACCTCCACCCCACTACCCACCACCCCTCTCCACCCTACCACCACCCCTCTCACCACCCTACCACCACCACCATACCACCACCCCTCCCCACCACCACCCCTCTCCCCACCACTACCACCACCCTCTCACCCACCCTACCGCCACCCTCTCTCACCCTACCACCACCACCCACTCTCACCACCCCACCTACCACCCTCACCACCCCACTACCACCACCCCTCTCACCACCCTACACACCCCTACCACCACCCCTCCACCACCTACCACCCACCCTCTCACCACCTACCCACCCTCTCACCACCCAATACCATACCCTTTATGTATAGAACTAAACAAATAATGTAATTGAAATACTGTGCAACATTCAGTGCCATAATATCCTGACAACGGGGGTTAATTATTATGACCCGTTGTAAACTCTACTCTGTTATCCTTTTGCGCTACCGCTCACAGGATGAGTGTGGGGTGCACAACAAAGTAGCCGCTGTAAGCGGCAAAATCAAAAATCAAAATCTCACCACCCACGATCACCACCAACACTTCCACCACTACCACCACCACCCACTATCACCACCAGCACTCACCACCCACCACCACCACCACCACCATCACCACCACTCACCACCGCCACCACCAACACTCATCACCACCCACTATCACCACCAGGATGTTTGCTCTCAGCCTCCCCTATAAACATTCTCTCACGCCTTCACCATCACGCTCATGCTTTAACCCCCCCTGCCACCTCCCCCCTGCCCCTGCCCCCCTCCCCTGGGCCCCATCCCCCTCCCCCCCGACAAGAATGTTCGACCAGGCAACATTTTTTTTCCTCTCACTAAAATATCTCTCATTTACGACTATGATGCGTCTTGGCTTGGATCATGAAGACACTCGCATGTTCTTTCTTCCGTCATTCACCGTCATTCACCGTCATTCATTCATTCATTCATTCATGTAATAGATAGGTTTTCTTATGGTACACTCAACACAAAGACTTCCTTCATTTATTCATTCATTCATTCATTCATTCATTCACTGATGTAATAGATAGTTTCTACTCTGGTACTCTTAACACACAGACTTCCTTCATTCACCGTCATTCATTCATTCATTCTCATTCCTTTAAGTAATGTGTTCCATGCTGTCCATCTTTCAAAACAAAGTGCCAAATATCTCTCTAGTCCGTGCATCTTAACACTCCTGTCCGTGCATCTTAACACCCCTGTCCGTGCATCTTAACACTCCTGTCCGTGCATCTTAACACTCCTGTCCGTGCATCTTAACACTCCTGACCGTGCATCTTAACACTCCTGTCCGTGCATCTTAACACCCCTGTCCGTGCATCTTAACACTTGTGCATCTAACACCCTGTCCGTGCATCTTAACACTCCCCTGTCCGCGCATCTTAACACTCCTGTCCAGCATCTTAACACTCCTGTCCGTGCATCTTAAACACTCCTGTCCGTGCATCTTAACACTCCTGTCCGTGCATCTAACACTCCTTGTCCGTGCATCTTACCACCCCTGTCCGCGCATCTTAACACCCTGTCCGTGCATCTTAACACCTGTCCGTGCATCTTAACACTCTGTCCGTGCATCTTAACACTCCTGTCCGCATCTTAACGACCTCTGTCCGCATCTTAACACCCCTGTCCGCATCTTAACACTCCTGTCCGTAGCATCTTAACACTCCTGTCCGCATCTTAACACTCCCTGTCCGTGCATCTTAACACTCCTGTCCGTGCAGCATCTTAACACTTCTGTCTGCATCTTAACACTCCTGTCCGCATCTTAACACCTTCCAGTCTCGTATCTTAACACTCCTGTCCGTGCATCTTAACACTCCTGTCCGTGCATCTTAACACTCCTGTCCGTACATCTTACCACCCCTGTCCGTACATCTTACCACCCCTGTCCGTGCATCTTATCCTGTGTTCTATATAATAATGGTAAGTACAGTACTCTTATAGCGGTAACCCGAACTATAGTATACTCACCCTGGTATAATATGACTGTATGTACTGTTTTATATTATCCAACCATTGTGTATATTTTTATAAACCCTGATGCAGTATGTTGGTTGAGAGGTGGGGCGGGGGTGAGGTAGGTTGAGAGGTGGGGCGGGGTAGAGCGGGGCGGGGGTGGTGAAACGTGGTGCAAGCTCAGGAAATTCCGAGGGATATTTTGGAGGTAAAAATCAGAGCAGAGATTTGGTGGATGGCGGCCATAACGTGTTGACGTCAAGCAGTTGTGTACATGTTTCTGAGACCGGGACTCGCTCACTACAGGAACATTACTCGTATATGATGATGTAAATACCTAGTTAACTGTTGACCTAAGATAGACCACAACTAGTACCCCAAAACACACAACTAACGTACAAAACAATGGTATAAAACTTTCACCCTCTGATTACAGTAAGATCAGTAGCAGTCATAGGGTTGAGACATTTTACTCAATGGGTGAAGTTAGTGTACTCGGTGTGTTAAGATATCATACTTATTTCTTGTACTCAGGGTGTTAAGATATAATTTCTTGTACTCAGGGTTAAGGTAGAGTCTTGGGTTAGATAATCCACCATCAGCTTATATAACAGTCGCCAAGTAAAAGTATCAAATTAAGGTAAAGTTTCCGAGTTAACTTCCATAAGATGCTTGATGGAGTCGTGATAGAATTGTTGATCATTACGAGTTTGCAGTTGAGCCAAACGTCATCAAGGAACATAGGGGAGAGAGTTACGTCAATGGTGAGGTATAAATACATCAAGTGAGTGTCTTGTGAGGTGAGGCATTAACCAGAGGCACTTATGATAATGCCACCATAGTGTTGTCTTGAATGGTTAAATGTTACAGCTTGAGATGTTTCTTGTAAGGTCAGGTTCTTTTATCTCAAGACCTGATGCTGTGTGGTAGTGTAGGTGTGTCGAGGGTCATGCCTTACTGATCTTACTGATGTATGTACAGTACAGTCAAGAGGTGATGTTGTTCTTGGTCAGCAACATCATAACCCCAACAACAACTAATTTAAATTTCATGACAACTTAATGAACTTTTGAACACACAGGTATGGGCTACAGGATGAAGGTATGTCACTTATGATTAATAGTTCAACAGGTGGATAAACTTTGACCAGAAATATCTCGTGTGGGTCATAACCTTTGCATCATAAACCGTATATAGTTTAAACCTCACTCTCTCAGTCATGTTGCCAGCCTCAGTGTCCATAAATCAGTTCATAACATGAGCGCCGTGTTCTGTCTATACTATAGTAATATTTATGCTAATGAAGTGTTCTAATAAACCAAGTGATCAGATCTTAAGGACGGTCTGTATGTTAAATGACTGAGCCAAGTTATTGAAGAGAAGTGAGTGAGGACAACAGAACCATTGTCTTGTAGCTAAATGATGTATACGTAGATCATTTCTTCTGTAGAGTCAAGGAACAGAACCAATGTGTATTATGTATTTCATATAGTGGTGCTGGAGACTGAACACGAACTGAGCATCACCAGCCAACAGGTATTAGTCACAGCACAACCAGCAGATGTATGATGTGTGTTCCGTATGTTGTAAAAATGGAGAGGGAAAGGAAAAAGAAGAACAAAAAGAAGTGGAAGGAAAGGAGAGGAGAAGAGAAGAGAGGTAAGGAGAGTTGATGGGAGGTAAGGAAAGTGGAGGCGAGGAGAGTTGAGGGGAGGTAAGGAAAGTGGAGGCGAGAAGAATTGAGGTGAAGTGAGGAGAGACGAGATGAAGGGAGGTAAGGAGAGCGGAGGTGAGGAGAATTTAGGTGAAATGAGAAAAGAGACGAGATGAGGAGAAGTAAGGAGAGATGAGGTGAAGTGAAGAGAAGAGAGTTGAGGTGATTCGAAGCGAGGTAATGAGAGTAGATTTGAGGGGAGGTGAGGAGAGTTGATGAGAAGTAAGGAGAGTTGAGACAAGGTGAAGATAATTGAAGTAAGAGGAGAGTTGAGGTGAGGCGACATCTCTTTTGGCTGTCGAGACGTTGTACAAGTTGTCTTAGAGGAGGTACATGGTAGTGGGAGCCTCAAGGGGGTGGGTACCTACTGAGTGAACCTGAGAGACAAATGTAGGTTATAATTATATGGTCGTACTGTATGGTAATGTGTCTGGCGTCTCGCTGGCTGCTGGTCTAAGGGTGCTGAGGGGTCTTGTACACTTCAGGATAAATGTGTTGATGGCATTTGCACACATGATCGGGGTTCAGATTTTCAGAGATTCTTAGAGTCAAATTCCCTCGTAACTGGGGACGTGAGAACACAGCCAAATTGACTCACTTAAGTTAAAACACCAAAAAAAATAAAAAAAAAGTCCAGAATGGCATCGAAATTACACTGAGACTCTGCCTTTAACTATGTTATTCACTTTGAGATAAAATGAACGTACATAATCTTGGTGGATCTGGACGCAGTCTTGGGGCATCGCTGAGAGAAATGCCTTTGAGGTTAAATGTTTGGGATAAAGTTCATTTTTGTATATGTGTGCCTGTCGTGTGCGTTTATTGTTAGGACTTAAGTGTTCACACGTGTGGGTAGTTCTTCATGTGTGTGTGTGTGTGTGTGTGTGTGTGCAAATCCATGTCTACGTACACTTTAAGGTTGAAGGATAGCTGGAGTGGGTACACATGCCTTCTGGTCCTCTACCCTACCCTACCCTACCCTACCCTACCCTCTCAGCGGCCGGCCACCAAGGATAGGGGCTCTTAACTCTGATATCTCCACCTTTTTAGACTTGGCGTTAAACAAGCAAAACGGAGACAGCGAGGAAACACCTGGGGCGGGGGAGGGAAGGGAAGGTGTTGAGGAGGAGTGTGCCAAGGAGAAGAACATGTTGTGGTGAAGGAGGAGAAGAGGTGATGAGGTGGACGAGGAGGAGGAAGTATTGTGGAGGAGGAAGTATTGTGGAGGAGGAAGGTGTTATAGAGGAAGGGGAGGGTGTTATGAAGGAGGAAGAGGGGGAAGTGTTAGGAAGGAGGAAAAGGAGAAAATAGAAGGATGTGAAGGAATTCGAGAAGGGAAGGAGGCTATACTGTGGAAGATAATGGGTGAAGAAGGAAGGGGATGAGGAGGAGAGGGGGTGGTGGTGTTATGTAAAGGAAAGATCATAGTGGGTGGAGCAGTATAGTCTTGGGATACACCTGGCGAGGGTTGTTGTAGGCTGAGTGGGGGGAGAGGGGAGATTGAGGGAGGATGGGGAGAGGGGGGTAAGAAGGGAGATTGAGGGAGAAGGGGTAGAGGGGTGTTGGCAGCCCTAATTATGGAGAAGGGTGGGGAGGGGGAGAGCGGTGGGGTGGGGGAGTTGGCAACTTGGGAACGTGCAATAATAGGTAGATTGAGAGACGATTAAGGTCCAGTTATGGAAGAAGATGCTGCTGCTTATAGGGAAGAAATGGAAGACAAGATAGATAAGGAGGGGAGGAAGAAGAAGGAGGGAGTGTTCAGAGAGGGAGAAGAGGAAGAGGATAGGGAAGAGTATCATGGAGAAGAGGAAGGGGACATTGAACTGCAGAGGAGTGTTAGTGAGACGAGAATGATGCTGAGGGAAGGGAGTGAGGGAAAAGAGAAGGAAATGAAGAGAAGGATTAAGGAGGGAGAGTGAGGAAAGGTAGGGAAGGGAGAAAGGAGATGTAAAGAAGGGTAGGAGGGAAGAAGGTGTAAGGAGTGGGAGGATGGAAGGATATATAAGGTAAGGAGGGTGGGGAGGAGGGAGGCAGAGACGAAGGAGGAAGGAGGTGTGTAAGGCAAGGAAGGGAAGGTGTGAGGAGACACGGAAGAAGGGCGGGTGGGGGAGACAGAGAACGGAACATAAGGTTGGAGGGAAGGAAGGGGGAAGCAGAGACGAAGGAAGGAATGAAGAGTGGGGAGGGAGACAGGAAGAAGGAAGGAAGGAAGGAAGGGTGAGGGGAGGGAGGCAGACAGGAAGCGGAGAAGGAAGGGTGGGTGGGCGGAGGGAGGCAGGCAAGGTAAACACAGTCATAAGCGGGTTGCTTAAAAATACTTCCCTGAAGGGGGGGCTGGTGTTGGAGGAGGAGGGGGGGGCGCTTGTGGTGTCTCTGTAAATGGAGGGGAGGGGAGATAGACGGAGTGAGATAAATGGGGAGATATTAACGAAGAGACGTGTGTGTGAGGTGAGAAAGATAACGAGAGAGATTAACGAAGAAAAATGAGAGTTAAGTGAAGTAAATAGACGAAGCGAAGACAAGAGCAGAATTAAATACGAGCGTCAGAAAGTTAATCATGAACTTTATCTTGAAAGTATCGTCGGGTGATACTGCTTTTAGTAAGTAGATAGATAGATAGAAGAGAAGGACCTGGGTAGGAGATATATATTATTGATACATTTTAAGCTACAGTCTTACTTAAGTATACAAATTTTCGTATTTCATTATAATTTACATAAATAAAAAAATATTATTGCTGCGAAATTTTAGAATTAATCAAAAGTCTCACCAGTGGAAATATTATAAGTGAGATTTTCAGTTGATTAACATATTGGTTCTGAAAAATATGATGGACAATGGAATCGATATGTTCAAATTCCAGTAGAAGAAGTATGCCCCGCCAGGCAAAGTTGTATGCCCCGCATGACAAAGTTGTATGCCCCGCCAGACAAAGTTGTATGCCCCACCAGGCAAAGTTGCATGCCCCTCCTGAACAAGTTGTATGCCCCACCAGACAAAGTTGTATGCCCCGCCAGACAAAGTTGTATGCCCTCCATACAAAGTTATATGCCCAGCTAACCAAAGTTGTATGCCCGCCATGCAAAGTTATATGCCCCGCCAGGCAATATTGTATGCCCCGCCAGACAAAGTTGAATGCCCCGCCAGGCAAAGTTGTGCGCCCCACCGCTGGCTTGTGCCCCTGCCAGACAAAGTTGTATGCCCCCCAGGCAGCTGCGCCCCGCCAGGAAAGTTGCATGACCCGCCAATAAAGTTATGCCCAACCAGATAAAGTTGTATGCCCGCCATAGAGTTATATGCCCCGCCAGGCAATATTGTATGCCCCGCCAGACAAAGTTGAATGCCCCGCCAGGCAAAGTTGTATGCCCCGCCTGGCAAAGTTGTATGCCCCGCCAGACATCTAAGACATGTTTATAATCGCCGTGCCTTAATAGTCTAATGATGGCGGCCTTATAAGTCTTAGGAAACCATATCAGGAGCCTTTTAGTTTCAGGGTAAAGACATTATGACCGTTGGTGACACGTAGTGACAGTTGTGTGTAAGGTCGCGTCCCTCTTTCACTCCCTGACGCAGATAGAGGCAGCGGTGTGTGAGGCGTCTTAGAGCAGGTAGTCAGGCGAGGATAAGAACCACACAGGGTTAACCTTGGCAACTGTGTGAACCAACATAGCTACCTGGAGTGTTGGATGTAGACCACTGGCCACTCTCCACTGTACCCTGGCCACCCTCCACTGTACCCTGGCCACCCTCCACTGTACCCTAACCACCCTCCACTGTACCCTAACCACCCTCCACTGTACCCTAACCACCCTCCACTGTACCCTAACCACCCTCCACTGTACCCTAACCACCTCCACTGTACCCTAACCACCTCCACTGTACCCAATCCACCTCCACTGCACTGGCCACCTCCACTGTACCCTAATCCACCTCCACTGTACCCCTGGCCACCCTCCACTGTGTACCCCAAATCCACCCTCCACTGCAATCTCTAACCACCCTCCACTGCACCCTAACCACCTCCACTGTACCCTAACCACCTCCACTGTACCCAACTAATCTTCACTGTACCCCACTCACCTCCACTGTACCCTGGCCACCCTCCACTGTACCCTAACCCCACCTCCACTGCCCCCTGGCCACCTCCACTGTACTCCTAACCACCTCCACTGTACCCCTAACCACCTCCACTGTACCCCACACCTCCACTGTACCCCTGGCCACCTCCACTGTACCCCAACCACCTCCACTCAAAATTCCTGGCCACCTCCACTGTACCCCAACCACCTCCACTGTACCCTAACCACCTCCACTGTACCCTAACCACCTCCACTGTGCAATTCCCTAACCAGTCTCCATTGCACCCCAACCACCTCCACTGCACCTCAACCTCCACTGTACCCTAACCACCTTCCACTGTACCCCCACACCTCCACTGTACCCCACAATCTCCACTGTGTACCCTAACCACCCTCCACTCAAAATCTCTAACCACCCTCCACTGCACTCTGACCAATCTCCACTGGTGACCCTAACCACCTTCCACTGTACCCCTAACCACCTCCACTGTACCCCAACCACCCTCCACTGTACCCCCAACCACCTCCACATCAAATTCAACCACCTCCACTGCACCCCTGACCACCCTCCACTGTACCCTAAATCCACCTCCACTGTACCCCTAACCACCTTCACTGTGTCTCCCCTAACCACCTCCACTGTACCCTGGCCACCTTCCACTGTACCCTAACCACCCTCCACTGTACCCTAACCACCCTCCACTGTACCCTAACCTAAAAGTTAGGTTAGGTGAGTTATATTACTACTGTAGTCATGTACCTTTAAAAATGGTACATCATTATCGACGACCCCGTTAACGGAAGATGTTGTTTAATACACCGGGCCTTTGTGTAGGTTAGGTTATGTCCTTTGGTTAGGTTAGGTTAGGTTAGGTTAGGTTAGGTTAAGTTAGGTTAGGTTAGGTTAGGTTAGGTTAGGTTAGGTTAGGTTATGTTATGTCCTTTGGTTGGGTGGGGAATGTAACGTACGAATATTTTACGTCAATCAGCTGTTCATTGTGTTATAGATATATATTGTGCTTATTTTTGTTTTAATTTCAAGCTTTCACTTTCTGGGAGCACACACACACACACACACACACACACACACACACACATACAGGGTTGGAAGTATCGTGAATGCCTGTCGTGATCACTTCTATAATGTGTTCAGGTTACTGCAGGTATTTTATGTGCTTAGATCAGTCGAATTTGTGAGTTTGATTTAAATACCAATATTTATTTCATGTAGTTACTGAAATTACTGTCAGGCATTTTACTTGTTTGCTCTAATTACTGACATTTATTTCAATACTCATAATGTTTACGTTTTAATTACTCACCTTAATAACTGTTCTATATATACATAAATTACTTTCAGCTCAAATACTTTTTTCGTCTAACTGGTAATAAAAATCGATAATAATAATAACAGAAACAAATCAATTATTATACATCAACTTTGTACATTTATCTCTTCTTTAATTCATTTTTTTTATTAAAGTAAATTTTTCTCAAGTGTGATGTAGCTTGACCTTCGTGATGGTGACAGTATAGTGCCAGATCTCATCAGCTGGCAAGGACAACAGTGGGGGAGGGATAATGGGTGAGTGACCTGACCTCTCACCCCATTCCTCCCTTCCTCCCCCTTTCCTTTCTCCACTCTCTCCTTAGTAGCTATTCCATTATTCCCTAACAATACGACTTTTTGGGACTGTGTGAGTGTGTGTGTGTGTGTGTGTGTGTGTGTGTGTGTGTGTGTGTGTGTGTGTGTGTGTGTGTGTGTGTGTGTGCGTACCAGTGATACGTTCAGAGGACGGCTGGTGTTGCCAAGTGAGGGCCGCAGATGAAGTACAGTAAATGAAGGTGTCCAAGGCTTCCGGCTTCTGGGGAGGTGAACAGTACAGCAGCAGTAGGTCGTCCAGTACAGCCAACACCCTCCCTCCCTGCCCTGCCTGCCTCACGTACACTACAACTGTACACTCACGTAGCTTGACAATACCCCTCACAAAACACTATCTTCCCCTTAATATCAGAGCACACTGTAATATTAATGTTATATACTAATACTAAACGCCTGAATATCACTTGTGTATAAAGAAATCTGGCCATGAATTAGAGTCGATTGTGAAACGAGGTACTCAATATGGCGAGTGAGCTTGACACAAACCTCAGGGAAGGTCCACTTGTGTTACCTGATGCCAAGACGGTGCCAAGACATGTGCTGTGCTGGCCACCCCACATACACATGTAACGCACGCCACCACAGTACTGTACAGCCCTGGTTCTCTTCATGCCAGCAGTACATATCACTAAACTAACACACGGACCCCCCAGAGCAGCTGAATGAACACGGCCATCACCAGTATCACCGACGGCAGTAAGATGCATACAGTGGTGGTTGTTGCCGCCAGTACAGAGAGAGAGAGATGGGTAACCTTTAGCAGGGCCTTGTAGTACTGTGCTGCTTTGTTGTCCGGGTCATTAGTCTTCTTCATCTGTGTTGTATTAATGTGTTGTGTTGTTGGCAGCTCGGGTCTCCCTTTCCTTTCCTTTCCTTTCCTTTCCTGTACTGTTTCTTCTCTTGTTATTTTCACTTCTCTCCTATAATTCTGAACCTCATGTCGTCATCTTCCTCCTCCACCTCCACCATCCTCCTCTTTTTCCTCCTCTTCATACTCTGTCTTCATCCTCCCCCTTCTCCATCCTCCTCATACTGTATCTCTATTTTCCTCCTCCTCAACTCTCCATACTTCTCCTCCTCAACCTCCTCCTTATTTCTCCATCCTCCTCCATCCTCCTTTGTCTATGCCTTCCTCCTTCCCTCCTCTACCATCCGTCTCTACCCGTCTGTCGTGGACTCGCTAGTACAGTATATTTCTCATGACTCGGTGAAAGGAAGATGACCAAACTTGTACCACTGGTAATAATACATTAACTCTTATAAACCACAAGTTGAAGATTTGAGGATTTGTCATGTTTTAGAAGCACAGAGGGAAGAGTTCGTGACACTTATTGCTGGTGGTACTTCCCTGGTGTTACTTCTCTGATAGTACTTCCCTGGTGGTACTTCCCTGATAGTACTTCCCTGGTGGTACTTCTCTGGTGGTACGTCCCTGGTGACACTTCCCTGGTGGCACTTCCCTGGCCTCCAATTCGTCCACTGCCCCCAACGACGCCATCTTCCTCTGTTCAGGACGAAATAAACAAACACCATTTAACGCTTGTCAACAAAGTATGTCACAGTTGTAAATCTAAACATATTTTCTTTCGTATGTTTCATCAGGAAATGTTTACAAAGGTAGAGCTGTCAGTGTCGAGGTTTATATGAAGCGGCGCCGAGCAGAGCAGTATAAGGTGGGGGGTGGGGGGGTGTAGGTGTTTGTTCCTCACCTGTGGGATTAATTGGGAGTATAAGCCTTATCCTCACCACCTTGTCGAGACCCAAATGGTTCATAAGTAACCAGATTATAGGTAGAGATATACGGTGCCACCTCTATTATGCATGGACCTGACCTAACCTAACCTCTACTGGCCATACTGTGCCAACCATCACTCACCTCCATCGACCTACGAGGGCGTCTGGGAGGACCTATGAGACAATTGGGGTAAAATCCACCCTTTACAGAGTCTCTTCTCACGATAACTCAACTATGTGGACTTCCTGACATCAGTGTTGTTTCTGTATCATTATACTCGTAACACTGTAAGTTAACGCGAGAAAAGTGTCCAACGTAAGGATAGATTTTTGTGGCGATGTATTTGATAGGCAGTAGGCAGCTATCAAACAGGGAGGAACTACCGCCTGGGAAAATATTGGAAGCATAATGTGTTGTCTAATGGTAGACCCTGCTGCCATATGGCATCACAAAAGAATGACCATGACTGGCCGCCTGCAGTGCAATATAATACTGAGGGACGTCAGCAAGGCGTTTGACAAAGTTTGGCACGCAGGGCTGCGATATAAGATCATACAACTGGGGCTACCCGAAAATCTGACGCGCCTGCTGTGCAACTTCATTATGGACGCAGAGCCAAAATCAAGATGCAAGAACATTTTGGAGAAGAATTCTCACTATCGAGCAGTGTGCCTCAGGGCTCTTGTCTCCCAACCCTTTACACACTCTACACGGCTGACCTGCCACCCCAATCGTCGACCGAGTACGTCATGTATGCCGACGATGTAACACAGATCGTCACCTGCCCAGGAAGGTCCACAGCAAGGATGGCGCGACTCACTGCTCGGGCAATAGAGGAGATCTCGGAGTATGAACATAAATGGAAAATAAAAACAAACAAAACGAAATTTGAGATCATACCCATAGCCAATTCAAGCCGGCCCCATTGATGATCGACGACGAAGAGATTGAGTACTCTAAACAAGCAGGTTGCTCGGCCTCATCATCTCGGACGGGCATCATTCCCCGAAAGGACAGACTAAATAAAGCCAAAGTCGCCGCAGCCAAATTAAAACGTTTAAATTGATGCCTAGAAGATACAAGTTCACCTGTACAAAGGCGCTGGTGAGGCCTGTGTTGGAGTACCCATCTATACCACTCGTCACACTCGGGAAGATTAGACTACAACAACTACAGAGCTTCCAACAAGTGTCTGAGGTCAGCCAGTAAGAGCCACTACCAGGAAAAAGTGGAAACCATCCACCTAAGAAAAAAACAGAGGCCCTCAACTTCAGGTTCCATCGCCGGGAAGAAGGTTGGGACAAGCTTCTGGACGCCCTCAAGCAGACCAACTGCGCGGGGGAAGACATCAACGGAGGAGACCCCCGCCTGGGGCCCCAGAGTCTGCCCACTACAACACCAACCCACGACCCATCTATGTCCGCCACAGTGATCCACCTTAGATTAAAATTTAGATGATATAAACTCACATTTAACAAGTCACAATCAAGTGAGTCCATAGCGTAATACAGTATAAGATGTTAATAAACTTGTTGTAAAATCAATCTAGTCATTGTCTACTAAAATAACCATTGTGCAACCTCATCCTAAATCCTAGGTTAGCTTAGTTAGCCAACAAACTCTGTAATATGTAAAACAAGGGTGTCGTCCCCTCTGTTAACTCATTAAACTTCTTTTCCAACCTTTCCCCCCGACTATATGTTGTGACTTCTCTATCCCTCATGTCTGGCTGTGCCTTGAGCCCCAGCATGCCTTCCATCCTTTCCCCACCTTATATAAAAAAAAAAAAAAAAATCTGACTGTCTCATTTACACACAATTGCAGGGTCTCAATTGTTTCTCTTACTTTGTCAACACAACACGCTCACAACGTTTCTCACTATTGATATTTTTTCTTTTTATTTATTATTATTATTATTATTATTATTATTATTATTATTATTATTATTATTATTATTATTATTATTATTTTTATCGTCATATTTTCGCCCCTCAGGCCCCGGGTGGGTTAGTGCCCGTAAAAAAATATATATATATATATAAATAAATAAATAAATAACTTGAGGGTTGTGAGTACCTGGAGGTTGTGGTTGTTGTGGTGGTGGGTGGAGGCCATTGTGTTGGTTGTGCAGTTGACATTGTATACCTCATGAGGGCTTGTGACGCATTAAATGGACGACCTGTGCATGTGTAAGTGTGTGTACCATGGCTGACGTGTGGTGATCATGTTTTTATCGAGGTTACGACCCAGGGTGAGTGCTCAATAGTGTTTAGCTGGTCACTGTATTGCTGTGTTGAAATACTTAATGGTCGTCCAGCCTTGACATCAACTTTCATCCTTATACATATATGTAGTATCCGGTGACTGGTAATATAATACATATATAGGGCAGTCACTGTTCATCGTCAACAACACCACTACCCTGTATATTATTTCTGTGTTTGGAAAGGCGGCACAAACCTGACCTCAGCTACTTTATATTTGATAAGGTAAGGCTAAGTTAGGTTATACCAGATAATGTTAGGTTAAACAAGGTTGGGTAATTTGGGTTAGGTTAGATTAGGTTAGGTTAGGTTAGGTTAGGTTAGGTTATAATCGATAAGTTTATGTACTGTTATATTAAATTATACATTATAAAAATATAAGAAAATAAGGAGTCTGCAATAGGTTGGTTGGCCTGTGCATGGCAGCTCCTGTCGAGAATTACTTACCACTCTCTATCATCCTTGAATCTATCTAGCCTCCTTTTAAAATTTTCAAGCGTTCCAGCACTTACTACAAAGTTGCTAAGCTTGTTCCACTCGTCTACCACCCTATTTGTGAACCAGTTTCTTCCTATCTCTCTCCTAAACCTAAACTTATCCAACTTAAACCCGTTGCTACGAGTCCTATCCTGCTCGGATATTATAAGAACTTTATCTATATCGCCTTTATTGATTCCTTTCACCCACTTAACAACATCAACCTAGAGAAGTCGACTTGTGAAAGAGACTTAGGGGTACTTGTAAGCCCGGACCTACAGCCTAGAAAACAGTGCGTTAATGTTCGAAATAAGGCAAACAGAGTATTAGGTTTTATATCTACAAGTGTAAGTAATAACAGTGTGGAGGTCATATTGCAACTATATCTTGCGCTAGTTAGGCCGCACCTCGATTATGCGGTTCAGTTCTGGTGCCCTTATTATAGAATGGATAGCAATTCACTGGAGTCGGTGCAACGAAGAATGACGAAAATGATTCCGGGACTTAGAAACCTTCCATATCAAGATATATTAAAGAAAGTAAACTTGCATTCCCTAGAAAGACGAAGAGTGCGGGGAGATATGATCGAAGTATTTAAGGCTGTATACATTGACAGTATTTGTTCTTCCAATATTAAGTACGCTGCACTTGCTGGTGTTGAATATCATTTGCCATTTTTCTGACCACTCCTGTAGTTTATTTAAATCATCATGTAGTGCATTTGCATTCTGCTCTGAATTAATCTGCCGCTCTATTTTGGTGTCATCCGCAAACTTGCTTATGTCACTGCTGTTCCCAGTATCTAGATCGTTTATGTAGATTATGAACAAGAGTGGGCCCAGTACTGACCCCTGGGGAACCCCACTGGTTACACAGCCCCACTCAGATTTAACACCATCTACTCTGACCCTCTATGTTCTATCGGTGAGCCATGATTTTATCCAATTTAAAACTTTCCCCTCGATACCATGAGCCTTAACTTTTCTCAGAAGCCTCTGATGCGGTACCCTGTCAAACGCTTTGCTAAAGTCGAAGTAAATAACATCGTAATTTTCGTCACTATCTACTACCTCGAAGACTTTCCTAAAAAACGTCAGCAGATTTGTTAGGCAAGATTTTCCCTTTGTAAATCCTTTGTTGAGAGTCGTAGATTAATTTGTATTTCTCTAAATGCGATCGGATGCTATTTGCGGGTATTGATTTAGGGGAAATTAAGAAGAGAAATTAAAGAATATCACTATTAGAAAAGAGGTTGTTCTTAAGAAGATAAATAAATTAAAGAAGACAAAATCCCCAGGGCCGGATGAAATTTTCCCTCGAGTTTTGAATGAGTGTAAGGAACAGATTAGCGGACCACCTCGTAAATTTATTTACAAAATCATTAGACACGAGAGTTGTGCCAGACTTGTGGAAACAGGCAAATGTAGTACCCATATTCAAAAAGGGAGACAGAGCATAAACGTCAAATTACCGGCCGATTAGTTTGACGTCAGTAGTGGGGAAATTTCTTGAATCAATTATAGCAAATAGCATCCGATCGCATTTAGAGAAAAGCAAATTAATCTACGACTCTCAACATGGGTTTACAAAGGGAAAATCTTGTCTAACAAATCTGCTGACGTTTTTTAGGAAATCTTCGAGGTAGTAGATCATGACGAAAATTACGATTTTATTTACTTAGACTTAAGCAAAGCGTTTGACAGAGTGCCGCATCAGAGGCTTCTGAGAAAAGTTAAGGCTCATGGTATCGAGGGGAAAGTTTTGAATTGGATAAAATCATGGCTCACCGATAGAACACAGAGGGTCAGCATAGATGGTGTTAAATCTGAGTGGGGTTGTGTAACCAGTAGGGGTTCCCCAGGGGTCAGTACTGGGCCCACTCTTGTTCATAATCTACATAAACGATCTAGATACTGGGATCAGCAGTGACATAAGCAAGTTTGCGGATGACACCAAAATAGGGTGGCAGATTAATTTAGGGCAGGATGCAAACGCACTACAGGAAGATTTAAATAAACTGCAGGGGTGGTCAGAAAAATGGAAATGAAATTCAACACCAGCAAGTGCAGCGTACTGAATATTGGAAGAACAAATACTGTCAATGTATACAGCCTTAACAACATCAACCTAGAGAAGTCGACTTGTGAAAGCGACTTAGGGGTACTTGTAAGCCCGGACCTACGGCCTAGAAAACAGTGCGTTAATGTTCGAAATAAGGCAAACAGAGTATTAGGTTTTATATCTAGAAGTGTAAGTAATAAGAGTGCAAAGGTTTTATTGCAACTATATCTTGCGCTAGTCAGGCCGCACCTCGATTATGCGGTTCAGTTCTGGTGCCCTTATTATAGAATGGATATCAATTCACTGGAGTCGGTGCAGCGAAGAATGACGAAAATGATTCCGGGACTTAGAAACCTTCCATATCAAGATAGGTTAAAGAAATTTAACTTGCATTCCCTAGAAAGACGAAGAGTGAGGGGAGATATGATAGAAGTATTTAAGTGGGTGAAAGGAATCAATAAAGGCGATATAGATAAAGTTCTTATAATATCCGAGCAGGATAGGACTCGTAGCAACGGATTTAAGTTGGATAAGTTTAGGTTTAGGAGGGAGATAGGAAGGAACTAGTTCACAAATAGGGTGGTGGACGAGTGGAACAAGCTTAGCAAATCTGTAGTAAGTGCTGGAACGCTGGAAAGTTTTAAAAGGAGGCTAGATAGATTCATGGATGATAGAGAGTGGTAGTAACTCTCGACAGGAGCTGCCATGCACAGGCCAACCGGCCTATTGCAGACTCCTTATTTTCTTATGTTCTTATATTCTCATTGATTCAAGAAATTTCCCCACTATTGACGTCAAACTAATCGGCCGGTAATTTGACGCTGATGCTCTGTCTCCCTTTTTGAATATGGGTACTACATTTGCCTGTTTCCACAAGTCTGGCACAACTCCCGTGTCTGATGATTTTGTAAATAAATTTACGAGGGGTCCGCTAATCTATTCCTTACACTCTTTCAAAACTCGAGGGAAAATTTCATCTGGCCCTTGGGATTTTGTTTTCTTTAATTTCTTTATCTTCTTAAGAACATCCTCTTTTCTGAAAGTGATATTCTTTACTTTCTCTTCTTTATTTCACCTAAATATCAGTTCCACCTCTGGCATTTCCTCGTGAATTTCTTCTGTGAAAAATGATAAGAAGTAGCTGTTTAATGATTTGCTTATTTTCTCACTATCATCGATCACTTCTCCTCTCTCTGACTTTAAAGGTCCCACTTTGTCCTCTACCTTTGTCCTATATACCTGGAAAAATCCCTTGGGATTCGCCTTGGATTCTCTTGCTATCCTGATTTCGTATTCCTTCTTTGCCTTCCTTACATTTTTCTTAACATTCCTAGATAGTTCATTATACCTATTTCTGAGCTGCTCCTCCCCTCCCTTTAGTTTCTTATAAATTCATTTCTTTATTCCTATGTCATGTTTAATTTTTTTGGTCATCCACCTTGGCTCATTCTTATTTGACTTAATTCCAGGTTTGGTTTGGTTAGGTCAGATCAGATCAGATCAGATCAGATCAGGTCAGGTCAGGTCAGATCAGGTCAGGTCAGGTCAGGTTATAATCGATAAGTTTAAGTTCGGTTATATTAAATTTACATTATCATACTCGGTTTGGTTCGGTATTTTCCCAATGTATGAAAAATGTATAATCTCGTATCCCTGATCGTGGTAATTGTATAACCTGGACCACTTTGGCATTTAAATGAACAATGTTGTCCTTGAGGGGTTAAATTGCGCTGTACACCACCATTGTTTGCCTTACACCTTTAACAGATGTATAAATTAATGTTTATCTTGGGTTAAAATCTCTGCCTCCTGGAGCTAACCCAAATACGGTGTTGACCTTATTTAGCTCAATCAGTAAAAACAAAACAACAAAAAACAACAAAAAAGAAAAAAAAATCGCTCGGTGTTTTTGTTTCAACTTTTCAATTTGTTCACTTCCTTTTTGTGAATAAATTTTAGTGTATGACTGTGTGTGTGTGTGTGTGTGTGTGTGTGTGTGTGTGTGTGTGTGTGTGTGTGTGTGTGTGTGTGTGTGTGTGTGTGTGTGTGTGTGTGTGTGTGTGTGTGTGTGTGTGGTTTTATAGTGTAGGGTAAAATAAACACATGTTATTAATCACTGTTTTATGTTTATTGTTTGGTCTGATTTCACTGCCTCCTCCTCTCTCCTCGCCTCACCTCACTCCTCGCCTCTCCTCTCCTCTCCTCTCCTCTCCTCTCCTCTCCTCTCCTCGTCTTGCCTCGCCTCGGTCTACTTGGGTTGTGGTGGGGATCAGAGGTCAAGACTGTTAGTGGTTGACCTTCAGACGTGGAATGTGTGTGATTACAGGATGGAACAGCTTCTTGTGTGTCATATTAGGTGTTGTGAACTGGCATGTATGTATGTATGTATGTATGTATGTATGTATGTATGTATGTATGTATGTATGTATGGACCTAAAACCTTAGTGTTATGCCATATTTGTGCACGTCAATTTCAGCAGGTGGAAATATTTAGGTAAACTGTGAAGGCCAATATCTTCCCCGAGTGTCTAGGGGTTCTTAACCTGGGGTCCAAGGGGTCCATGGATGGGCTTCAGGGGGTCCGTGAAGGTCACATAAAATTTAACATTTTTCTTCAAGCCAAACAACAACAACCTTCTCATTGAAATGAACTTTTGAGCAGAATTAAAGTTTGTTTTGTTTAATTTGCACAAGATGATTGTATTTCATTATTGTATGGAGTGGCCATTAATGTTTGCATAAAAAAGTGTGAAACATAATTCTTTGTTAAGATTGTTTACTTTATTCATACTTTGTGTATGTCATACACTGTATGAGGCAATGAATTTTCAATAAAATAAAATATATTCATTGCATGCAAAGTTGTGTTTATGTGCATTTTTCTAGGGAGGGGGTCCGTAGCTTTCACCAGACTCCCAAAGGGGTCCATGACTCCAAAAAGGTTAAGAACCACTGCCCTAGACTCACCTGAATTAAATTTTTCGTACATGGTGAAATGACGTCCAATGTTTGTACACCAATAGACACACTGTACACGTCTTCACACGCACGCACACACACACACACACACACACACACACGCTTACATTGTTTGGATAGATCATAAGAGTCACCCCCAGGCCACCACAACACTGCATAGCCTTGTCTCTGTTTATATAGTGTTGTAAATATTAGTTATGCATGTAGAGCGTGGTTCTTAACCTTTTGAGTCATGCTCAAAGTTCATTTCAATGAGAAGGTTGTTGTTGTTTGGCTTGAAGATAAATGTTAAATTTTATCTGACCTTCACGGACTCCCTGAAGCCCATCCATGGACCCCCTGGACCCCAGGTTAAGAACCCCTGATGTGGAGGTATGATGTAAAGTATGGTGATTTGATGGTTAGGTTAGGTTTAGTTTGCTTAGGTTAGGTTGCTGATAATGGTTGTATTAGTGTTTTGTTCTGTACGGTAGTGTTGTTGTGTACGGTAGTGTTGGTGTTGTTGTGAACAGTGGTGTTGTTGTGTGCGGTAGTGTTGGTGTTGTGTACGGTAGTGTTGTTGTGTACGGTAGTGTTGGTGTTGTTGTGTACGGTAGTGTTGGTTGTTGTGGACGGTAGTGTTGTTTGTGAGTAGTGTTGTTGTGTACAGTAGTGTTGGTGCTGTTGTGACAGTGGTGTTGTTGTGTGCGGTGGTGTTGTTGTGTACGGCAGTGTTGGGTTGTTGTGTGCAGTAGTAGTGTTGTTGTTGTGTACGGTAGTGTTGTTGTACGGTAGTGTTGGTGTTGTTGTGGCTGGTAGTGTTGTTGTGTACGGCAGTGTTGGTGTTGTTGTGTACGGTAGTAGTGTTGTTGTTTTGTGCGGTAGTGTTGTTGTGTCTGGTAGTGTTGGTGTTGTTGTGTGCGGTGGTGTTGTTGTGCGTAGTAGTGTTGTACGGTAGTGTTGTTGTGTCTGGTAGTAGTGTTGTTGTTTTGTCTGGTGGTGTTGTTGTTATGCTGATAGTGTTGGGTTGTTGTGTACGGTATTTGTTGTGTGCGTAGTAGTGTTGTTGTTTGTACGGTAGTGTTGTGTACGGTAGTGTTGGTGTTGTTGGTATGCGGTGGTGTTGTTGTGTGCGGTAGTGTTGGGTTGTTGTGTACGGCGTTGGTGTTGTTGTGTCACGGTAGTGTTGGTGTTGTTGTGTATGCGGTAGTGTTGTTGTGTCACGGTAGTGTTGTTGTGTCTGTGGTGTTGGTGTTGTTGTGTCATTGGTGTTGTTGTGTGCAGTGTTGTTGTGTACGGTGTTGTTTGTGTGCGGTAGTGTTGGTGTTTTGTGTACGGTGGTGTTGGTGTATTACGGTAGTGTTGTTGTTGTTGTGTACAGTAGTGTTGGGTTGTTGTGTGCAGTAGTGTTGGTGTTGTTGTGTACGGTAGTGTTGGTGTTGTTGTGTACGGTATGTGTTGGTGTTGTTTGTGTACGGTAGTGTTGGTGTTGTTGTGCAGTGAGTGTTGTTTTTATGCAGTAGTGTTGGGTTGTTGTATGCAGGCAGTGTTGGGTTGTGTGTCACGGTGTTGTTGTGTATGGTAGTGTTGGTGTTGTTGTGTGCGGTAGTGTTGTTGTGTGCGGCAGTGTGGGTTGTTGTGTGCAGCAGTGTTGGTGTTGTTGTGTACGGCAGTGTTGGTGTTTTTGTGTGCAGTAGTGTTGTTGTGTGCAGTAGTGTTGGTTTTTTTGTGTACGGTAGTGTTTGTTGTGTACAGTAGTGTTGGTGTTGTTGTGTGTGTGCTGTTAGTGTTGGTGTTGTTGTGTGCAGTAGTGTTGGTGTTGTTGTGTACGCAGTGGTTTGGTGTTGTGTGTCTGTTGAGTGATGTTGTTTTGTCTGATGGTGTTGTTGTGTGTCTCGGTAGTGTTGGTGTTGTTGTGTGCGGTAGTGTTGTTGTATGGTAGTGTTGGTGGTGTTGTACATTGGTGTTGTTGTGTACATGATGTTGGGTTGTTGTGTACGGCAGTGTTGGTGTTGTTGTGTGCAGCGTGTTGATTGTTGTTGGTGTTTGCAGTAGTGTTGTTGTGTACAGTGAGTGTTGTTTGTTGTGTCACGGTAGTGTTGGTGTTGTTGTGTCTGTTAGTGTTGGTGTTGTGTCTGGTGGTGTTGTTGTGTGTACAGTAGTGTTGGTGTTGTTGTGTGTGCAGTGGTGTTGGTGTTGTTGTGTGCAGTAGTGTTGGTGTTGTTGTGTCACGGTAGTGTTGGTGTTGTTGTGTACAGTAGTGTTGTTGTGTGTGCAGTAGTGTTGGTGTTGTTGTGTGCAGTAGTGTTGGTGTTGTTGTGTCCGTGAGTGTTGGTGTTGTTGTGTCTGGTGTGTTGGTGTTGTGTGTCTGGTAGTGTTGTTTGTGTCTTGATAGTGTTGGTGTTGTGTGTACGGTGGTGTTTTTGTGTCTGTTAGTGTTGTTGTGTGCAGTAGTGTTGTTGTGACTGCAGTGTGTTGGTGTTTTGTTGTGTACAGTGGTGTTGTTGTGTGCAGTAGTGTTGTTGTTCTGGTAGTGTTGGTGTTGTTGTGTACGGTAGTGTTGTTGTGTGTCTGTGTGTTATTGTTGTTGTGTGCAGTAGTGTTGGTTTTGTGTCTGGTGTCAGGTATTTGTTGTGTATAGTGTTGTTTTTGTGTACAGTAGTGTTGGGTTTTGTATGCAGTGTTGTTGTGTGCAGTGTTGGTGTTGTTGTGTGCAGTAGTGTTGTGTGTACGGTAGTGTTGGTGTTGTTGTGTACAGTGTGTTGTTGTTGTGTGGTAGTGTTAGTGTTGTTATGTGTGCGGTAGTGTTGGTGTTGTGCGGTAGTGTTGTTGTGTACAGTAGTGTTGTGTTGTGTACAGTGAGTGTTGTTGTGTGTCTGTTGGTGTTGTTTGTGTCTGTTAGTGTTGTGTATCTGGTAGTGTTGTTGTGTCAGTGAGTGTTGGTGTTGTTGTGTCTGTTAGTGTTGTTGTGTGCAGTAGTGTTGGTGTTGTTGTGTACTGGTGTTGTTGTGTACAGTGTGTTGTTGTGTACAGTAGTGTTGGTGTTGTTGTTTTTGGCAGTGTTGGGTTGTTGTGTGCAGTGTTGTTGTGTACAGTAGTGTTGTTGTGTCTGTTAGTGTTGTTGTGTACGGTAGTGTGTTGTGTGCAGTAGTGTTGTTGTGGATAGTGTGTATTTGTCATGCAGTAGTGTTGAGTGTGTTATTTGTAGCGGTAGTGTTTTTGTGTGCAGTGGTGTTGGTGTTGTTATTATTGGTGGTGTTTATTTGTGTACGGTAGTGTTTTTGTGTACGGTAGTGTTGTTGTGTGCATTGGTGTTGTTGTGGACAGTAGTGTTGTGCTGTACAGTGTGTTTGTTGTATCAGTAGTGTTGTTGTGTACAGTAGTGTTGTTGTTGTGTACGGTAGTGTTGTTGTGTGCAGCAGTGTTATTTGTTTTTGTGTACGGTGAGTGTTGTTGTATTACAGTGGTGTTGTTGTGTACATTGGTGTTGTTGTGTCATAGTGTTGTTGTTTAGATGAATGGTAGTGTTGTTTGTGTGGTAGTGTTGTTTGTGTACAGTGTGGTGTTGTTGTGTAGTAGTTTGTTGTGTCTGATGTAGTGTTGTTGTGTGGAATGTTGGTGTTGTTGTGTGCAGTAGTGTTTGTTGTTTGTGTACGGTAGTGTTGTTGTGTGCAGTGGTGTTGTTGTGTCTGGTAGTGTTGTTGTGTGTCGCAGTGGTGTTGTTGTGTACAGTGGTGTTGTTTGTGTAGATTAGTGTTGTTTGTGTATGCAGTGGTATTTGTGTGGCAATTAGTGTTGTTGTGTGTTGATGTTGGTGTTCGGTAGTGTGTCTTGATGGTGTTGGTGTTGTTGTATGCGGTGGTGTTGTTTGTGTGTGGTGTTGTGTGTGCGGTAGTGTTGTTGTGTGCAGTGGTGTTGTTGTGTCTGTTAGTGTTGTTGTGGACGGTAGTGTTGTTGTCACGGTAGTGTTTGTTGTGTACGGCGTGTTTTTTAGTATGCGGTGTAGTGTTAGTTATTTGTTATTATGCAGTGGTGTTGTTGTGTCTGTTAGTGTTGTTTTATTGTGTGCAGTGGTGTTGTTGTGTACAGTAGTGTTGTTGTGTCTGTTAGTGTTGTTGTATCAGTAGTGTTGGTGTTGTTGTGTCTATGATGGTGTTGTTGTGTCCGGTAGTGTTGGTGTTGTTGTGTGCGGTAGTGTTGTTGTATCATTGGTGTTGTTGTGTGCAGTAGTGTTGGTGTTGTTGTTATGCGGTGGTGTTGTTTGCTCTTTGGTAGTGTTGTTTATGTACGGTAGTGTTTTTTGTGCAGTAGTGTTGGTGTTGTTGTGTACGGTAGTGTTGTTGTGTGCAGTAGTGTTGTTTGTTGTTACGGTAGTGTTGTTTGTGTACAGTAGGTTTTGTGTATGTATTAGTGTTGTTGTGTGCAGTAGTGTTGGTGTTGTTGTGTCTGTTGGTGTTGTATGCGGTAGTGTTGTTGTGTCTGATGGTGTTTTTGTGTCATGGTAGTGTTGTTGTGTACATTAGTGTTATTTGTATGTCTGTTGTGTCTGTTAGTGTTGTTGTGTCTGACAGTGTTGGTGTTGTTGTGTACAGTGGTGTTGTGTACAGCGGTGTTGGTGTTTGTTGCATTATTTTGTTGGTGTTGTTGTGTGAGTGGTGTGGTGTTGTTGTGTCAGTAGTGTTGGTGTTGTTGTGTGCGGTAGTGTTTATTTTTTTTTTTTTTTTTTTTTTTTTTTTTTTTTTTTTTTTTTTTTTTTTTTTTTTTTTTTTTTTTTTTTTTTTTTTTTTTTTTTTTTTTTTTTTTTTTTTTTTTTTTTTTTTTTTTTTTTTTTTTTTTTTTTTTTTTTTTTTTTTTTTTTTTTTTTTTTTTTTTTTTTTTTTTTTTTTTTTTTTTTTTTTTTTTTTTTTTTTTTTTTTTTTTTTTTTTTTTTTTTTTTTTTTTTTTTTTTTTTTTTTTTTTTTTTTTTTTTTTTTTTTTTTTTTTTTTTTTTTTTTTTTTTTTTTTTTTTTTTTTTTTTTTTTTTTTTTTTTTTTTTTTTTTTTTTTTTTTTTTTTTTTTTTTTTTTTTTTTTTTTTTTTTTTTTTTTTTTTTTTTTTTTTTTTTTTTTTTTTTTTTTTTTTTTTTTTTTTTTTTTTTTTTTTTTTTTTTTTTTTTTTTTTTTTTTTTTTTTTTTTTTTTTTTTTTTTTTTTTTTTTTTTTTTTTTTTTTTTTTTTTTTTTTTTTTTTTTTTTTTTTTTTTTTTTTTTTTTTTTTTTTTTTTTTTTTTTTTTTTTTTTTTTTTTTTTTTTTTTTTTTTTTTTTTTTTTTTTTTTTTTTTTTTTTTTTTTTTTTTTTTTTTTTTTTTTTTTTTTTTTTTTTTTTTTTTTTTTTTTTTTTTTTTTTTTTTTTTTTTTTTTTTTTTTTTTTTTTTTTTTTTTTTTTTTTTTTTTTTTTTTTTTTTTTTTTTTTTTTTTTTTTTTTTTTTTTTTTTTTTTTTTTTTTTTTTTTTTTTTTTTTTTTTTTTTTTTTTTTTTTTTTTTTTTTTTTTTTTTTTTTTTTTTTTTTTTTTTTTTTTTTTTTTTTTTTTTTTTTTTTTTTTTTTTTTTTTTTTTTTTTTTTTTTTTTTTTTTTTTTTTTTTTTTTTTTTTTTGTTGTTGTGCAGTAGTGTTTGGTGTTGTTGTGTGTGGTGTTGTTGTGTGCAGTGGTGTTTGTTTGTATTACAGTAGTGTTGTGTTAGTGTTGGTGTTGGTGTGTGCAGTAGTGTTATTTGTGTGTTAGTGTTGTGTGCTGAGTTTGAGTGTCTGGTAGTGTTGTGCTGTACAGTAGTGTTGTTCTGTACGGCAGTGTTTAGTGTTGGTTGTGTTACAGTGTTTGTTTGTGTGCAGTGGTGTTGTGTACAGTTGTTAGTGTTGTTGTGTACAGTAGTGTTTTTGTGTGCAGTAGTGTTGGTGTTTTTGTTGTGTGTTTTCTGGCTAGTGTTGTTGTGTCGTTAGTGTTGGTGTCTGTACGTGTTTTGTGTCTGATTGTGTTGTATGCAGTAGTGTTGTTGTGTGCAGTGGTGTTGGTGTGTGTCTGTTGTGTGCAGTAGTGTTTGTGTGCAGTAGTGTTGTTGTGTACATTAGGTTGTTGTGTACGGTGGTGTTGTTGTGCAGTGGTGTTGTTTGTGTACAGTGGTGTTGTTGTGTATGGTAGTGTTGTTGTGTGCAGTGGTGTTGGTGTTGTTGTGTCACGGTAGTGTTGTTGTGTCTGGTGGTGTTGTTGTGTATGCGTAGTGTTGTTGTGTTGGTGGTGTTTATTTGTGTATGGTAGTGTTGGGTGTATGCAGTGGTGTTGTTGTGTCTGTTAGTGTTGGTGTTGTTGTGTCTGATGGTGTTGTTGTCTGAGTAGTGTTGTTGTATGCAGTGGTGTTGTTGTGTCGGTAGTGTTGGTGTTGTTGTGTCTGGTGTTGTTGTGTCACGGTGGTGTTGTGTCTGATGGTGTTGTTGTTGTGTCACAGTGGTGTTGTTGTGTCACAGTGAGTGTTGTTGTGTCTGACGGTGTTGGTGTTGTTGTGTCTGATTGGTGTTGTTGTACTGATAGTGTTGGTGTGTCTCAGTGGTGTTGTTGTGTACAGTGGTGTTGTTGTGTACAGTGGTGTTGTTTGTGTACAGTAGTGTTGTGTTGTTGTGTATGCAGTGTTGGTGTTGTTGTGTGCAGTAGTGTTGTGTGTTGTGAGTGTTGTTGTGTCTGTTAGTGTTGTTGTGCAGTGAGTGTTGTTGTGTCACGGTGGTGGTGTTGTTGTGTCACGGTGGTGTTGTTGTGTACGGTAGTGTTGTTGTCACGGTGGTGTTGTTGTGTGCAGTGTGTTGGTGTTGTTGTGTACAGTAGTGTTGTTGTCTGATAGTGTTGTTGTTTGTTGTGACATTAGTGTTGTTGTGTCTGTTGAGTGTTGTTGTGTCTGATGGTGTTGTTGTGTACGTAGTGTTGGTGTTGTTGTGTTGTTGTTGTTGGGTGTGTCTGTGAGTGTTGTTGTATCTGATGGTGTTGTTTGTCTGATGGTGTTGTTGTGTCTGATGAGTGTTGGTGTTGTTGTACGGTAGTGTTGTTTGTGTCTGTAGTGTTGTTGTTGTTGTACGGTAGTGTTGTTGTGTCTGATAGTGTTGTTGTTGTGTCTGTTGGTGTTGTTGTTTACGGTAGTGTTGTTGTGTGCTGTGGTGTTGTTGTGTCTGTTAGTGTTGTTGTGTCTGTGGTAGTGTTGGTGTTGTTGTGTACGGTAGTGTTGTTGTGTCTGGTAGTGTTGTTGTGTCTGATGGTGTTGTTGTGTCTGGTAGTGTTGGTGTTGTGTCTGATGGTGTTGGTGTTGTTGTGTACGGTAGTGTTGGTGTTGTTGTGTCGCAGTAGTGTTGGTGTTGTGTCTGTTAGTGTTGTTGTGTCGATAGTGTTGTTGTGTACAGTAGTGTTGTTGTCTGATGGTGTTGGTGTTGTTATTGTCTGTGGTGTTGTTGTGTCTGATGGTGTTGTTGTCTGTTGGTGTTGTTGTGTCTGATGGTGTTGTTGTGTCACAGTGGTGTTGTTGTGTGCAGTAGTGTTGGTGTTGTTGTGTCACGGTAGTGTTGTTTGTGTCATTGTTAGTGTGTTGTTGTGTGCAGTGGTGTTGTTGTGTGCAGTAGTGTTGTTGTGTACGGTATTGTTGTTGTATACGGTAGTGTTGTTGTGTGCAGTAGTGTTGTTGTGTACGGTAGTGTTTGTTGTTGGTGTGTTAGTGTTTTGTGTGGTATTTTTTATTTCTGATAGTGTTGTTGTGTCTGATAGTGTTGTTTGGTGTCTGATGAGTGTTGTTGTGTCTGATGAGTGTTGTTGTATCTGATAGTGTTGTTGTGTCTGTTGGTGTTGTTGTGTCAGTAGTGTTGGTGTTGTTGTGTCTGATGGTGTTGTTGTGTCTGATGGTGTTGTTGTGTACATTAGTGTGTTGATGAGTGTTGTTGGTGTCTGGTAGTGTTGTTGTATGCAGTGGTGTTTGGTGTTGTTGTTGTGTACGGTAGGTGTTGTTGTCTGCGGTAGTGTTGTTTGTCTGTTAGTGTTGTTGTGTCACGGTAGTGTTGGTGTTGTTGTGTACAGTAGTGTTGTTGTGTCACAGTAGTGTTGTTGTGTCGTTAGTGTTGTTGTGTATGGTGTTGTTGTGTACGGTAGTGTTGTTGTGTCTGATGTAGTGTTGTTGTGTCTGTAGTGTTGTTGTGTCTGATGAGTGTTGGTGTTGTTGTATCTGATGGTGTTGTTGTGTCTGATGGTGTTGTTGTGTCTGATGAGTGTTGGTGTTGTTGTGTCTGATGGTGTTGTTGTGTACAGTAGTGTTGTTTGTTTACGGTAGTGTTGTTGTGTGGTAGTGTTGTTTGTGTGCAGTGGTGTTGTTGTGTATGGCAGTGTTGTTGTGTCGTAGTGTTGTTGTATACGGTAGTGTTGTTGTTGTTGTATCTGTTGGTGTTGTTTGTGTCTGTTAGTGTTGGTGTTGTTGTCACGGTGGTGTTGTTGTGTACGGTAGTGTTGTTGTTGTTGTGTCTTGATGGTGTTTTTGTGTCTGATAGTGTTGGTGTTGTGTCTTGGTGGTGTTGGTGTTGTTGTGTACAGGTAGTGTTGGTGTTGTTGTGTATGGTAGTGTTGTTGTTGTCAGTACCGCAGTGTTGGTTGTGTAACGGCATAGTTGATGTGGACATGGTAGTGTTGTTGTGGACTGAGTGTTGTTGTGCACGGTAGTGTTGTTGGGTAACAGTAGTGTTGTTGTGTACGGTAGTGTTGGTGTTGTTGTGCTGTAGTGTTCACGGTGGTGTTGTGGCGGTCATGTAACGGTAGTGTTGTTGTGGCACGGTAGTGTTGTTGTGCACGTAGTTGTTGTGTACGGTAGTGTTGTTGTGCACGGTAGTGTTGTTGTATTAATGGGTAGTGTTGTTGTGGCACGTAGTGTTGTTGTGTGCAGCAGAGCTGGTGTTGTTGTGTCAGAGCGTTGTTGACGGTAGTGTTGTTGTGTACTGAGTGTTGTTGTGTACGCAGTAGTTGTTGTGCACGGTAGTGCGTTGCAATCAGTGTTGTTGCAGCAGTGTTGTTGTGGCAACGGTGAGTGTTGGTGTTGGCTGTGCAGCAGTTGGTTGTGCGTACTGAGTGTTGTTGGACGGTAGTGTGGTTGGGCAGAGGTGTTGTTGTGACACGTAGTGTTGTTGTGTACGGTAGTGTTGTTGTGTCACGTAGTGTTGTTGTATACGGTAGTGGTTGTTGTGTACTGCAGTGTTGTTGTGTAAGGTAGTGTTGTTGTGCACGGTAGTGTTGTTGCAACAGTAGTGTTGGTGTTGTTGTGTCTGCAGTGTTGTGACACGGTAGTGTTGTTGTGTACGGTAGTGTTGTTTTGTATACTGTAGTGTTGTTGCAGTAACGGTAGTCTTGTTTGTGGTACGGTAGTGTTGTTGGGCACGGTAGTGTTGTGTTGTTGTGCACGGTAGTGTTGGAGTTGTTGTGGCACGGTAGTGTTGTTGTGGCACGGTAGTGTTGAGTGTTGTGTACGGTAGTGTTGTTGTGTGCAGGTAGTGTTGTTGTTGTTGGTAACGGTAGTGTTGGCTGTTGTGTACCTGCAGTGTTGGTGTTGTTGTGTATGGTAGTGTTGTTGCGGCACGGCAGTGTTGGGTTGTTGTGTACGGCAGTGTTGGTGTGTGCAGTATGTTGTTGTGCACTGTAGTGTTGTTGTGTACGTAGTGTTGTTGCATTGTAGTGTTGTTGTGCACGGTAGTGTTGTTGTTGTACGGTAGTGTTGGTTGTTGTGTACGCAGTGTTGTTGTGCACCGCAGTGTTGGAGCTGTTGTGCACGGTAGTGTTGCTTGTGCACGGTAGTGTTGTGTGTGTAGCAGTGTTGTTGTGCACGGTGAAGTGTTGTTGTGTACGGTAGTGTTGTTGTGACTGTAGTGTTGTTGTTGTGCACGGTAGTGTTGTTGTACGGTAGTGTTGTTGTGAACGCGTAGTGTTGTTGTGTACGGTGAGGTTGCTGTGTACGCAGTAGTGTTGCTGTGCACGGTAGTGTTGTTGTGTACTGCAGTGTTGTTGTGTACGGTATGTTGTTGTGCACGGTAGTGTTGCTGTGTACGGTAGTGTTGTTGTGTAGCAGTAGTGTTGTTGTGTACGGCAGTGTTGCTGTGTACGGTAGTGTTGTTGTGTACGGTAGTGTTGCTGTGTACGGTAGTGTTGTTGTGTACACATGGCTGACCTTCACTACCCTGCCACCATCACTGGAGATTGTCGCCTTATTTGTATCGTACTTCAGCTGGTTAAGTCATGTCGTCCGCCTGCACCAGCCATAAACAGCGGCACCCACACACCTTACTACCTAGCACACCCAGAACCCTAGTAAGGCACTGTACTCTACCTCGTCCGGCACCGCTGCTCTCCCACACACTGGTTCGTGGATGCTAGGATCTTGGTCCTTGAGCAGTACAGAAGACATGGATTGTCTGATGAGTTTTTCTCTCCCAAGCTTATTTTACCTGAACATAACTACCTTAACGCTACCTCGAGGGTGAGGTTAGGTTAGGTTCGGGGGTTAATCTTTAGATGAAACAAAGCTGGGGGGAATCTTCAGGGATCAATAAATCAACTAATTACAAGTTAGTTAGATGCAGCATACAAGTTACAGGTGATAGGTTCATTATGAGCGCTATGTTACCTGGACACACTCATCCAGCAGTATATTGATATACAGTTGCGGACAAATTCTGGACACTTGGCTGTATCTGGTACTTGAGGATCATCAGGTGAAGATGATTAGATCCTTAAACCTCTTTTCTCATATTTTTTTGTGTCTTAAAGAGGGTTTCTTAGTATATTTCCGACAAAATATGTTATGAAAAACAGCTTTCTTAGATTTTAACCAATCATGACTCAGAAGTAGATGCCAGCTATCGCCAAGTGTTGAAGGAATAATGTCCTCAACTGTACCTGTCAGGGGTGAGTAAGTGGTCCAGGTCGGCCAGCAGGAGCCAATCATCCTTTAGGCACCATTTGACACTGGGCCATTTGATATAGGCACTGAAGGACCTCTTGACAGAAGCTGTTATTTAAGATACGTGGAGTTACTTGACATTATCCCCGAACCTCTTGAAAGGGCTCTAGGCCATCTCTCAGACACCGGGCTATTTGACAGGCACCGGGCTATTTGACAGGCACCGATATTTGACAGGACGCCGGGCCATTTAATAGAGGCACCGGGCCATTTGACAGTCGTCGGGCCATTTAACAGACACTGGGCCATATGACACAAGTACCGAACTATTTGGCTCACACTGGGCTCCTTCAGAGATACACCGGCCACTTCAGCGGCACTGGGCCACCTGAAAACTTGAGGTGGGCCACTTAGGAGATGTACCACAGATAGTTTCAGCCCTGAGATAAGTACGAGAGTTACAGCGTGAGTGTGAGAGTTACAGCGTGGGGGTGTGAGAGTTACAGCGTGAGTGTGAGAGTTACAGCGTGAGAGTGTGAGAGTTGCAGCGTGAGAATGTGAGCGTTACAGCGTGGGAGTGTGAGAATTACAGCGTGAGAGTGTGAGAGTTACAGCGTGGGTGTGGAGAGTTACAGCGTGAGAGTGTGAGAGCTGGCAGTGAGAGGAGTTACAGCGTGGAGTGAGGAGTTACAGCGTGGGGGTGTGAGAGTACAGCGTGAGGTGAGAGTAACAGCGTGAGAGTGTGAGAGTTACAGCGTGAGAATGTGAGCGTTACAGCGTGGGAGTGTGAGAATTACAGCGTGAGAGTGTGAGAGTTACAGCGTGAGAGTGTGAGAGTTACAGCGTGAGAGTGTGAGAGTTACAGCGTGAGAGTGTGAGAGTTACAGCGTGAGTGTGAGAGTTACAGCGTGAGAGTGTGAGAGTTACAGTGTAAGAGTGAGAGTTACAGCGAGGAGTGTGAGAGTTACAGCGTGAGGAGTGAGAGTTACAACGTGAGAGTGTGAGAGTTACAGCGTGAGAGTGTGAGAGTTCAGCGTGAGTGTGGGAGTTGCAGTGTAGGAGCGTGAGAGTTACAGCGTGAGTGAGAGTTAGCAGTGAGAGTGTGAGAGTTACAGCGTGAGAGTGTAAGGAGTTACAGCGTGGGCGTGTGAGTGTTGCAGTGAGAGTGTGAGAGTTACAGCGTGACAGTGGGAGAGTTACAGCGTGAGAGTGAGAGAGGTGAGCAGCGTGAGAGGAGGAGAGTTACAGCGTGAGAGTGTGAGAGAGTTACAGCGTGAGAGTGTGAGAATTACAGCGTGAGAGTGTGAGAATTACAGCGTGAGAGTGTGAGAGTTACAGCGTGAGAGTGTGAGGAGTGTGAGAGTTACAGTGAGAGTGTGAGAGCCAGCGAGAGTGTGAGAGTGTGAGAGCAGCGTGAGAGTGTGAGAGTTACAGCGAGAGTGTGAGAGTTACAGCGTGAGAGTGTGAGAGTTGCAGCGTGAGAGTGTGAGAGTTTCAGCGTGATAGTGAGAGTTACAACGTGAGAGTGTGAGAGTTTCATCGTGAGAGGGTGAGAGTGTGAGAGTTTCAGCGTGAGAGTGTGAGGAGAACAGCGTGAGAGTGTGAGAGTTACAGGGAGAGTGTGAGAATTACAGCGTTAGAGTGTGAGTTACAGCGTGAGAGTGTGAGAATTACAGCGTGAGAGTGTGAGAGTTACAGCGAGAGTGTGAGAGTTACAGCGAGAGTGTGAGGGTGTGAGTTACAGCGTGAGTGTGAGAGTTACAGCGTGAGAGTGTGAGAGTACAGCGTGAGAGTGTGAGAGTGTGGGAATTGCAGGGAAGTGTGAGAGCAGCGTGAGAGAGGAGAGTTACAGCATGGGAGTGTGTTACAACGTGGGAGTGTGAGAGTTACGGCGTGAGAGTGAGAGACTACAGCGTGAGAGTTACAGTGTAGGAGTGTGAGAGTTACAGTGTAGGAGTGTGAGAGTTACAGCGTGAGAGTGTGAGAGTAGGCGTGAGTGTGAGAGTTACAGGAGAGTGTGAGTTACAGCATAGGAGTGTGAGAGTTACAGCATAGGAGTGTGAGAGTTACAGCGTGAGCGTGTGAGTTACAGCTAGGAATGTGAGAGTTACAGCGGAGGTGAGCGTTACAATGTGAGAGTGTGAGAGTTGCAGGAGTGTGAGAGTTGCAGTGTGAGAGTGTGAGCGTTACAATGTGAGAGTGTGGAGTTACAGGAGTGTGAGAGCAGCGTGAGAGTGAGAGTTACAGTGTGAGAGTGTGAGCGTTACAATGTGAGAGTGTCAGGAGTTACAGCGTGAGTGTGAGAGCAGTGAGAGTGTGAGAGTTACAATGTGAGAATGTGAGAGTTACAGTGTGAGAGTGTGAGCGTGAGAGTGTGAGAGGGTTGCATAGGAGTGTGAGAGTTACAGTGTGAGAGTGTGAGGGTTACAATGAGAGTGAGAGCAGCGTAGGAGTGTGAGAGTTACAGCGTGAGTTACAGCGTGAGAGTTACAGTGTGAGAGTGTGAGCGTTACAATGTGAGAGTGTGAGAGTTACAGTGAGTGTGAGAGTTACAGCGAGAGTGAGAGTTACAGTGTGAGAGTGTGAGCGTTACAATGTGAGAGTGTGAGAGATAAATGTGAGTGTGAGAGTTACAATGTGAAAGTAGAGTTATAGCGTGAGTGTGAGAGTTCAGCGTGAGAGTGTGAGCGTTACAATGTGAGAGTGTGAGAGTTACAGGTAGGAATGGAATTACAGCGAGTGTGAGAGTTACAGCGTGAGAGTGTGAGAGTGTGAGAGTTACAGCGTGAGAGTGGGAGAGTTCAGCGTGACAGTGTGAGAGTTACAACGTGAGAGAGTGTGAGAGCAGTGGGAGGTGGAGAGTTACAGTAGGAGTGTGGAGAGTTACAATGGAGAGTGTGGAGCAGCAGTGTGAGAGGAGAGTTACAGCGTAGGAGTGTGAGAGTTAGCAGTGAGAGTGTGAGAGTTACAGCGTGAGAGTGTGAGAGATTACAGTGTAGGAGTGTGAGAGTTAAATGTGAGAGTGTGGAGCAGTGTGAGAGTGTGAGCTGTTACAATATGAGAGTGTGAGAGCAGCTTAGGAGTGTGAGAGTTACAGCGTGAGAGTGTGAGTTACAGTGTGAGAGTGAGCGTTACAATGTGAGAGTGGTGAGAGTTACAGCGTGAGAGTGTGAGAGTTACAGCGAGAGTGTAGAGACAGTGTGAGAGGTGAGCGCACAATGTGAGAGTGTGAGACTTACAGCGAGGGTGTGGGAGACAGCGTGAGTGTGAGAGCAATGAGAGGAGAATTACAGGAGAGTGGAGAGCAGCGTGAGTGTGAGAGTTACAGCGTTGGAGTGTGAGAGCAGCGTGAGAGTGTGAGAATTACAGCGTGAGAGTGTGAGAGTTACAGCGTGAGGTGAGTTATAGCGAGAGTGTGGAGTTACAGCGTGAGAGTGTGAGAGTACAGTGAGAGTGTGAGAGTGTGAGAATTACAGCGTTGGAGTGTGAGAGTTACAGCGAGAGTGTGAGAGTTACAATGTGAGAGTGTGAGAATACAGTGAGAGTGTGGAGAGTGTGAGAGTTACAGCGTGAGAGTGTGAGAGTTCCAGCGTGAGAGTGAGTTCCAGCGTGAGAGTGTGAGAGTTACAGTGTAAGAGTATGAGAGTTACAGCGTGAGAGTGTGAGAGTTACAGTGAGAGTGGAGTTACAATGTGAGAGTGTGAGAATTACAGCGTTGGAGTGTGAGAGTTACATGAGAGTGAGAGTTACAATGTGAGAGGTGGAGAATTACAGCGTGAGAGTGTGAGAGTTACAGGAGAGTGTGAGAGTACAGCGTGGGAGTGAGAGTTCCAGCGTGAGAGTGTGGGAGTTACAGTGTAAGAGTATGAGAGTTACAGCGTGAGTGTGAGATTCCAGCTTGAGAGTGTGATAGTTACAATGTGAGAGTGTGAGAGATTACAGCGTGAGAGTGTGAGAGTTACAATGAAAGTGTGAGAGTTACAATGTGAAAGTGTGAGAGTTATAGCGTGAGAGTGTGAGAGTTACAGCGTGAGAGGTGAGTTACAATGTGAGAGTGTGAGAGTTACAATGTGAGAGTGTGAGAATTACAGCGTTGGAGTGTGATAGTTACAGCGTTAGAGTGTGAGTTACAGCGTAGGAGTGTGAGAGTTACAGCGTGAGAGTGTGAGAATTGCAGTAGGGAGTGTGAGAGTTACAGCGTGAGAGGTGTGAGAGTTACAGTGTGAGAGTGTGAGAGTTACATCGTGAGAGTGTGAGAGTTACAGCGTGAGAGTGTGTGTGAGTTACAGCGTGAGTGTAGTGAGTTACAGCGTGAGAGAGTAAAGAAGCGTGAGAGTGTGAGAGCAATGTGAGAGTGTGAGAGTTACAATGTGAGAGTGTGAGAGTTACAATGTGAAAGTGTGAAAGTTATAGCGTGAGAGTGTGAGAATTACAGCGTGAAAGTGTGAGAGTTATAATGTGAGAGTGTGAGAATTACAGCGTTGGAGTGTGAGAGTTACAGTGTTAGAGTGTGAGTTACAGCGTAAGAGTGTGAGAGTTACAGCGTGAGAGTGTGAGTTACAATGTGAGAGTGTGAGAATTACAGCGTTGGAGTGTGAGAGTTACAGCGTTAGAGTGTGAGTTACAGCTTGAGAGTGTGAGAGTTACAGCGTGAGAGTGTGAGAGCAATGTGAGAGTGTGAGAATTACAGCGTTGGAGTGTGAGAGTTACAGCGTAGGAGTGTGAGTTACAGCGTAGGAGGTGAGAGTTACAGCGTGAGTGTGAGAATTGCAGCGTAGGAGTGTGAGAGTTACAGCATGAGAGTGTGAGAGTGTGGAGAGTTACAGCGTGAGAGGTGAGAGTTACAGGTGGGAGTGTATGAGTTACAGCGTGAGAGTGTGGGAGTTACAGTGAGGAGTGTGAGAGTTACAGCTTGAGAGTGTGAGAGTTACAGCGTTGGAGGTGTGAGTTACAGCGTGAGAGTGTGGGAGCAGCGTGGGAGTGTGAGAGTTACAGCGTGGGAGTGTGAGAGTTACAGTGAGTGTATGAGTTACAGCGTGAGAGTGTGGGAGTACAGCGTGAGAGTTACAGCGGAGTGTGAGAGTTAAGCGTGAGTGTGAGTTACAGCGTGGGAGTGTGAGAGATACAGCTTGAGAGGTGAGAGCCGCTAGAGAGTGTGGGAGTTACAGCGTGAGAGTATGAGAGTTACCAGAGAGTGAGAGTTACAGCGTGGGAGTGTGAGAGTTACAGCGTGGGAGTGTGAGTGTTACAGCTAGAGAGTGTGGGAGTGAGAGCGTGGAAGCATTAGACTACAGGAGCGTAAGACAGTGGGAGCATGGGAGAGCGGATGTGTGGCTGCGGGAATGTTGAGCATATCTTGGCTGGTTGATCCGTGAGCTGGGCCAAACACTGCTCTCTCTCTCTCTTCATTTCATCCCCTCTCCTCTCCTCTCCTCTCGTCTATACATACGTGTTCGAACTTATCTGTATACATACCTGTACATACACATTACTGCAGGCAAGCCCCATAGGCCTACATTCAGTATATCGACAGACACACACACACACACACACACACACACACACACACACACACACACACACACAACAACAACACACACACAACACACACACACACACACACACACACACACACAAACAAACACACCTCACGTGATCCACTTTTATTCATTATTTCTTTACTGTATCTTTCACGTATAGGAAGTTGACCATTTGTTTACAAGTGTTTTATTTATATAGTCATTTGTGTGATTTTGTTTACATATTGATAACTAGTTGTGTAAATTACATCGTTTACGTATTGTTAGTTATGTAAATCTCGCTTTTTTCCGTTTTAATTAATGTTTTGTAAATCATCCGTCACTTACATAGTGTTGGTTAATACATTTATATAAAACGATTCTCAATTACGTGTTATTTTATGAGCTCCGGCCTTTAAGTTTGTTCTCATCTACACATTAAAATGATCCAACTATATTATCATTTGCACATTATTATCAAAATTTCTTCTCATTTACTATTAAAATCTCCTTTCATTAATACGGACTTGCACAGGGTAGATATTTGAGTCTTTCTACTGAGATGATGGCAGGTGGGGGGGTGGACGTGTGGTGACCCCGTGTTGGTGGGGGAGGGTGGACGTGTGGTGACCCTGTGTTGGTGGGGAGGGTGGACATGTGGTGACCTCGTGTTGGTGGGGGAGGGTGGACGGTGGTGACCCCCTGTTGGTGTGGAGAGGGTGGACGTGGTGACCCCGTGTTGGTGGGGGAGGGTGGACGTGTGGTGACCCCGTGTTGGTGGGGGAGGGTGGACATGTGGTGACCCCCGTGTTGGTGGGGGAGGGTGGACGTGGTGACCCCCGTGTTGGTGGGGGAGGGTGGACGTGGTGACCCTGTGTTGGTGTGGGAGTGTCAAGTTATAGATTATTACCCCGTGTGATGACCCCATGTTGGTGAGGGTGTGGAGGAGGGTGAGGAACTGCAGTATTCGGTTTGTGAAGTCAGTCCCTCCAAGTATGTTGTTATTTGTTCCAAGTGTGTGTGTGTGTGTGTGTGTGTGTGTGTGTGTGTGTGTGTGTGTGTGTGTGTGTGTGTGTGTGTGTGTGTGTGTCGCTGGTGTCGAGTGTCTGGTGCAGTGGACACAAGGTCATTACTAAGGTCAAGATGCAAGGTCACGTACATGGTCAGGCCCAGCTGTGGCCAATGGGAAGGTCAGGCGCATGGCCAGGTCTCAAGCTGTGGCAATAGGAAGGCCAGGTACATAGCCAGGCCCCGAGCAGCAGCCAGGGAGGTCACAACTTCATAAGTTGTGGGGTGGGGTGAGGCGGGTTAGTGTGGTTGTGGGGGTCTCTTGTGCACTCGGTATTAAAAACAGTAGGCCTCCCAGCGTCATAACGGGGACAGTCGTTGAAATTAATAACCAGCCATAATGTTTACTAACTCCTCAAGTCAATCACCTGTCTCACCTGTATACTTGACACTTGTATTCCTTCTTATACGATATAGGTGACCCGCTGATTACAGGTGTGTGGCGTCTTATATGTATATCTAGACATTAAATTCATCTCTTAACTGTGTGTGTGTGTATGTGTGTGTGTGTGTGTGTGTGTATAATGACGTCTTAAGAGTAATACCTTCAGTTTATATCAAGTTGGAAGTTATTTATTTTTATTTTTATTTTTTGGGGGAAAACAACAGTTGTAAAAATGATAAAGTTTGTTAGTGATGAGGAGAAGTTTTTGTATCGCTAAGAAAAATGAAAATAACTTGGACAACTATACGTATATACCTCTTGCATGTCTGTATCCACTTGTTTAAATATAGACACCTATAAACACTTAATAAACACTCAAAGAACAGGACCACTTAACTGTGTATCAATCTACACGAGCCATCCTAACCTAACCTAACCTAACCTCTCACTTAACCTAACCATATACACTTTACAAACACAAAGACAAACAAAGAGAGAGAGAGGAATGAAGGAAGTGACGGCGGACCATCTGTAACTTTCAGGGTAGAGTTAGTTCATATGTATGTCCGCCGCGGCCACTGACCTGCCTCTCCCTCCTCCTCCACCTCCACCTGTCACTAGGGCGATGATCTCCACAGGAACATTTGTCCTGGGCCGCCAACCTGTCAAAGAGAACCTCTAGTGAAAAAGGCTGCCTGGGGCCACCAACCTCTCGAGGAAAAGGCTGTCTAAGGGCGGAAATTTCAGAAAAAGAGACTCAGGGCTGTCGATTCACGCTAGATAGAGTCTAAGGGCGCCAATACAAAAACAATATAGACAAAGGCCAGTGAGTCGTCTCATAAGAGGAGAACAGAGAGAGAGAGAGAGAGAGAGAGAGAGAGAGAGAGAGAGAGAGACTATGGCGACTATTTATTTATTTTTACCATCAAAACAAATAACATGTTGACCAGAGACTACAGGAGGGGCGGCGCGTTCCTATCGATGGTAACCCACCTAGCAGTGTAGGGTCGCCAGCCTCGTGAAAATGGCTCCTCCTCCTTCTCCTCGTCCTCCTCCCCCCCTTCCTCCCCTTTCTTCTTCCTCCTCCCCCCTCTTCCTCCCCCTCCTCCTTCCCCCTTCTTCCCTCTTCCTCCTCCTCCACCTCTTCTCCCCTCCCCTCTTCCCCTCCCCCTCCACCTTCCTCCCCTCCCCTCTACACTCCCCCTCCCCTCCTCCTCCTCCTCCCTCCTCCTCCTCCTCCTCCCTCCTCCTCCTCCTCCTCCTCCTCCTCCCCTCCTCCCTCCTCCTCCTCCCCCCTCTTCCTCCTCCTTCCCCATCTTCCTCCTCCACCTCACCTCTTGTTGCGCATCCCAATAGTACCTCGTCGTTAGGTGAAAATATTATTTCCTTTTCTCCCTCAGTACCGTGTTAGCCAGGCGTTGAGCACAGTGACTTAATTAAGGACAGCCGCTTGGGTCAACCTCACCAGCTGGCCACTGTACTGCCACCTGGTGAGCCGGAGTAAGCTGCTGGAAATATTAATCACCTGAGAATATCCTCACCCAGCTTATTTCACCCTGAATATTCAATACAGCTTATTTCACCTGAAGAATCTCCCCAGCTTCTTCACCTGAAGAATCTCTTCCCCAGCGTATTTCATCTGAAGAATATCCTCACCCAGCTTATTTCACCTGAATATTCTCCACCCCAGCTTAATTCACCTGAAGGATATCCTCCCCAGCTTAATTCATCTGAAGAATCTCCTCCCCCAGCTTATTTCACTGAAGAATCTCCTCCCCAGCTTATTTCACCTGAAGACTCTCCTCCCCCAGCTTATTTCACCTGAAGAATCTCCATCCCAGCTTATTTCACCCGAGGAATCTCCTCCCCCAGCTTATTTCACCTGAAGATTCTCCATCCCAACTTAATTCACCTGAAGAATCTCCTCCCCCAGCTTATTTCACCTGAAGAATATCCACCCCAGCTTATTTCACCTGAAGATTCTCCACTTCCAGCTTATTTCACCTGAAGATTAACCATCCTAACGGTATTTGGGATTTATGAGCTTTGGTTAAGTTAAGTTAGCGTTTGGTTAGGTGAACGAACTCATTAGGCTAACGATCAAAACATATGATTCAAACACTTAATATCTAACGAGGAAAATTATGTTTATTTATTTTTCTTTGTTTAATTTACTTTTCAGATTATTTAATGTTTTTTTATATAAATGTATCGAAAGTAAGTTATCCTTATTTAATTGGTACCTTAGTGTAGTTAAAAGTGTTGTGTTAAATTTTGTTTATATTTGTTGATGGTAAACGGGTATAATTAAACCCTTATGATGGTTTTGTTAACAGTATGGTAGCTGTAGGTGTGTGTGTGTGTGTGTGTGTTGGTAGGTAGGTTTTTTTATGATGGGGTGTGTGGTGTGGACGAGGGTGTGGTTTGGCTGAGGGTGGGTGTGGATGAGGGTGTGAACATGGGGTGACTGTGAGTGAGTTTGACGAGGGTGATGGGTGGGTGGGGTGTTGTTTGGCATGGATGGATTGGGCGTGGTGGATGGGGTTTTGCGGGTGGGTGGGTGGGGTAGGTGGGTGGGTGGGTGGTGATGTACTACAGGAGGGTATTGACCACAAATATCCCTGGGTGGTGTGTACGCCGCCTCTGGTTTACACAACTCTACACGTGACGCAGGAGGTGGGTGGGAGAGGGGGGGAGAGGAGAAGTAAAGGAAGAGGTGGAAGAGGAAGGTGGATAAAGGATGAAATGTACGGAGGAGATAGATGGAAAAGGTTAATTAGAAAAGAAACGAGATAGGGAGAGGGAGAAGAGAAGGTATAGATGAAAGATGGGATGATACGGACAGATGGAAAGGCTGAAGAGAATGTGGAAGGGAATTATGGGAAAGAGGAAATGGGTGGAGAAGAATAAAGGAATAGAAGTCGAGAGAAAAAGGTTAAGAGAAGGGAAAGAAGAAGAAACAGGGAAGGAGAAGAGATCAGGGATTAAACAAAAGGAGAATTATAAGACGGAAAGGGTGGAAGAGGGATTAAGAATGATGGTGAGGGAGGGAGGGCGTGCCAGAGGGATACACAGGGAGAGGGGAGGAGAGAGAGAGGGAAGAGGGAGGGAAGAGTGAAGTGTAATGAAGCTCACAACAGGATAGTGTAGATAGACCCCGAGTTATTTTCTGCCAGACCTTGACGCTGGACCAGCTTCCGCAATCTGTCGACGACGCGCTCTCTCCTCCCTGCCAGCTGAGGCTCTACCGGCCGGCCTATACTGTACTGTGTTTACTGGTCGTTATATACCACACCTACTGTACCTCGACTCTACTAATGATGTTAAGTTTTGTCTCATATGAACATTTAGTGCTGTGTGGAGGCTTATTATAGAACTTAAGTCATTATTTAGCTACATTAAGACTCTTGTAATCTTAAGCTATATGAATACCCAATTACCCATTATCTACTGCCCCACGGGTCTACTTTACTATAATGATAAGTTTAAAAGCTTAACTAAAGACTTAAGTCATTATTTACCTCCATACGAAACTTGGTAGCTGAGGCATTAAAGACTTAACCATTATAAACTACGCTATTATACACGTCAGGTTTTGTATTTACTTAGAGAAACACACAGACGATGTATTGTAAATCTTATCACAGTGACGTGTGTAAGGTCTCTGGTCTGGTGCACAAAGATCCTGTACCTCAGTTAGTATGTGTGAAGAGATCGTATCTAGTTATGGTAGAGTCTCAGTTTAGATGTGAGGACATTTTTTGACGTTTGTTTTAGGTCTTTGTCAACAAGGAAAATGTCAAGAGGAACTTTTGAGAATTTTAAGAAGTTGTGAGTGTTTTCTGGTTTAATTATTATCCTTTGTGTGATGTTGAATAATTTTTTTCTGAGTTTAAACCATTATGGACGATGGTTTAATTTGTTGAACTTAACTCTTTATGGACGATGGTTTAATTTGTTGAACTTAACTCTTTATGGACGATGGTTTAACTTGTTAAACTTAACCCTTTATGGACGATGGTTTAACTTGTTGAACTTAGCCCTTTATGGAAGATGGTTTAACTTGTTGAACTTAGCCCTTTATGGAAGATGGTTTAACTTGTTGAACTTAACCCTTTATGGACGATGGTTTAACTTGTTGAACTTAACACTTTATGGACGATGGTTTAACTTGTTGAGCTTAACCCTTTATGGACGATGGTTTAACTTGTTGAACTTAACCCTTTGTGGACGATGGTCTAAATTTATCGACAATGGTTTAATTTCTTGAGGATAGCCACTTCAATTTTTTCCTTGTGAGTTGTAAGCAAAAGTCATCTTTCTTAAAAACAAAAATATTGCTTTATCCATCTTTTTCGGGCGTGATTAACTGTGTACAGGTGTGCGGGACAGTGATAAATATGTGTGTGTGTGTGTGTGTGTGTGTGTGTGTGTGTGTGTGTGCGTGTGTGTGTGTGTGTGTGTGATGATAATAGACAGACAGGTAGGTAGGTGGTGTGTTTATTCAACTAGAAACATTAAAGTGAACCTAAAACAATGCATCAACTATTCACTTTAGATGACTCGCCTATAAACATGACTTTGGCAAAGTATTTGACAGAGTACCGCATCAGAGGCTTCTGAGAAAAGTGAAGGCTCATGGTATCGAGGGGAAAGTCTTAAATTGGATAAAATCATGGCTCAACGATAGAACACAGAGGGTCAGCGTAGATGGTTTTAAATCTGAGTGGGGCTGTGTAACTAGTGGGGCTAGTGGGGTTCCCCAGGGGTAGTACTGGGCCCACTCTTGTTCATAATCTACATAAACGATCTAGATACTGGGATCAGCAGTGACATAAGCAAGTTTGCGGATGACACCAAAATAGGGCGGCAGATTAATTCAGGGCAGAATGCAAATGCACTACAACAGGATTTAAATAAACTGCAGGAGTGGTCAGAAAAATGACAAATGAAATTCAACACCAGCAAGTGCAGCGTGCTTAATATTGGAAGAACAAATACTGTCAATGTATGCAGCCTTAACAACATTAACCTAGAGAAGTCGACTTGTGAAAGAGACTTAGGGGTACTCGTAAGCTCGGACCTTCGGCCTAGAAAACAGTGCGTTAATGTTCGAAATAAGGCAAACAGAGTAATGGGTTTCAATCTAGAAGTGTAAGTAATAAGAGTGCGGAGGTCATATTTCAATTATATCTTGCGCTAATCAGGCCGCACCTCGATTATGCTGATCAGTTCTGGTGCCCTTATTATAGAATGGATATCAATTCACTGGAGTCGGTGCAGCGAAGAATGACGAAAATGATTCCGGGACTTTGAAACCTTCCCTATCAAGATAGATTAAAGAAACTAAACTTGCATTCCCTAGAAAGACGAAGAGTGCGAGGAGATATGATGGAAGTATTTAAGTGGCTGAAGAGAATCAATAAAGGAGATATAGATAAAGTTCACATAATATCCGAGCAGGATAGGACTCGTAGCAACGGATTTAAGTTGGATAAGTCTAGGTTTAGGAGGGAGATAGGAAGGAACTGGTTCACAAATAGAGTGGTAGACGAGTGGAACAAGCTTAGCAACTTTGTAGTAAGTACTGGAACGCTGGAAAGTTTTAAAAGGAGGCTAGGTAGATTCATGGTTGATAGAGAGTGGTAGTAACTCTCGACAGGAGCTGCCATGCACAGGCCAATAACATAGGGAGAGGGGAGGGGAGGGGATGACGTGTGTGAGAGTTAGGTGGTCTCTTATAGTGATGGATAGAAGACTGTACGGTGTTTCCTGTTGACCATTGAGATATATTGATTATTTTGTCATTGCTGTTAATATTATTGTTGGCTATTATTAGTAGTAGTTATCATTGTTAATTATTATGATTATTATAATTCATGCAATTATTATTGTATTATTATTATTCTTTTTTATATTATTATTATTATTATTATTATTATTATTATTATTATTATTATTATTATTATTATTATTATTAAAGCCGTGCCTGGTCAGTACATACACTACAGACTGTAAGATTGGCTCAACAAAACAAAATATAGGCAGTTAAAAACCTATATAATATATAAGTGAAGATCTGTTGAATGTGTGGCTAACATTGAGGACCCGACACACCTTTAATTGTAGTGAGGGAGGGAGGGAGATAGGGGTGAGTAATGGAGGGAGGAAGATAAGGGTGAGTGAGGGAAATAGAGAGGGGTGAAGGGAGGGAGGGAGATAAGGAATGAGGGAGGCACCTGAGACAGTCATGAAGAAATTGGGATCAATGGCGAAATCTGACGTCATGCAGGTGAGGGGGGGGGGGTACTGGGGGATTGTCAGAAGGATTAGGAATTGATGACGCAACACTGACGTCATCCTGGCCTTGGGCAACTCGGTGTCACCTCTGATGGTAATTGTGTTGATTAACCTCGCTTGGTTAGGTTAGGTTAGGTTAGGTTAGGTTAGATTGGGTTACACGGTTGGTGACGATTGTAAATACAGTATTTCCCTCTTGATAAAAGCTTAACCTAATCTAACCTATCCTGCCCTACCCTACCCTACCTTACCCTACCTTACCCTACCTTACCCTACCCTACCCTACCCTACCTTACCCTACCCTACCCTACCTGCACCCTACCTTACCTACCTTACCTACCCTACACCCCTACCCCTACACTACCTACCCCTAGCTACCTACCCTGCCTACCTACTCTAAAAGCACCCTACCTACCTACCTACCTACCTAGCTTCCATACCCTACCCCTACCCTATCCTAAGCTACCCTACCCTACCCTCCCCTCCCCTAACCTAACCTAACCTACCAGTGAGGGCTAGGTATTGGTTCTACGTCTCCATCTTGGACACGTATGAGGCGGTACCGCGTCATCCGTGTCCTGATCCACTACCTGATACATTACCCTGATACTGTCACCTTATATCTGGTCCCTACTACTAGTACTTACCTGATGTGTTGTTACTAGTACGACCATGTTCTAGTACCTATCTGGAGTGTTGTTACTAGTACGACCATGTTCTAGTACCTACCTGTTGTGGTGTTACTAGTACGACCATGTTCTAGTACCTATCTGGAGTGTTGTTACTAGTACGACCTTGTTCTAGTACCTACCTGTTGTGGTGTTACTAGTACGACCATGTTCTAGTACCTACCTGGTGTGGTGTTACTAGTACGACCTTGTTCTAGTACCTACCTGGTGTGTTGTTACTAGTACGACCATGTTCTAGTACTTACCTGGTGTGTTGTTACTAGTACGACCATGTTCTAGTACTTACCTGTTGTGGTGTTACTAGTACGACCATGTTCTAGTACCTACCTGGTGTGGTGTTACTAGTACGACCATGTTCACAATGCCTACCTGGTGGTAATTGTGATGAAGTACGACCATGTTCTAGTACCTACCTGGTGTGGTGTTACTAGTACGACCATGTTCTAGTACCTACCTGGTGTGGTGTTACTAGTACGACCATGTTCTAGTACCTATCTGGTGTGGTGTTACTAGTACGACCATGTTCTAGTACCTACCTGGTGTGTTGTTACTAGTACGACCATGTTCTAGTACCTACCTGGTGTGTTGTTACTAACACGACCACACAAAAATACCTGGTTACATTAAGTTAGAAAAATTTGTGTTATGTTAGTACAAGTAAGGTCAGGTCAGGTCAGGTCAGGTCACGCCACATTAGGTACCTACTATCATTGTTATCGACAGAAATCACCGTCATTTTACTGTGATATTAAGCGTACCTCTCAAAACTATCTCCTGGGTTCAATCTCCGCCCCGGGACAGATGTGAGAAGTGTTATGTCATCCACTCGCAAGTTTCCCCCGGGTACTACAGTTTCCCCATGTACAATAAAGGTCATAACTAAATAACAAAGAACAGACCCGCCACCCGAACAGCTAATAAGTTGATAAATGGGGAAGGGATAAATAAGAAAAAATAAATAAATAAATAACATAATTACAGACTTGGACAGCACGAGAGGTGAATGACTCTTGCCACTGGAATGTTTACTCTTGAGACTTCTTTGTCACCTGTGGCGTATCGCGAAGTGTTCTCTATACTGTTTCTCTCACTGGTGTCTCTCTCTCTCTCTCTCTCTCTCTCTCTCTCTCTCCTTCAAGTGTCCCTCACGTGTAAGTGTACAGTGTTCAGACCATCGTACTGTCTCTCTCTCTGTCTCTCTTATTTAAGCGAAGAGAAAGAAAGAGAACACATCCTTCAATTCCTCACAGAGAGAAAACATCCAATAGTTACTTATAGAATATTGTGTCGGGTTTTCTATCAAGCTGGACGATAAAGCTTTGAGTAGCACTGAAGGTTTGGGAAGGTCGAGGGTAAACTAAAGATTAAGCTGTTTTACTTAAGCTTGAGGTAAAAGTTTGTAAGGTATGTTGTCATGTATGTGTATTGTGTGTTTGGTGTATTGTTTGTGTACACGAGGTAGTGTCTGTCTCATGGTGGTGTACAGCAGGAGGAAGCACTGTACTGTACACCAAGGTTATTGATCCAGTTGTGGCCGTGAGGAAAAGGAATAATTATTATTTGTTGTTTCCAACTTGAGAAGGTTGTTGGTACGGCACCAAGGTAAGCTTAGAATAGATTAACGTCATTACTATATTTGTTTTACAGTTTACAGTGACGAAAGTTTATTTATCCGAAAACATAATAAATATTTCACTTTCTGCTGGTATGTTTTAGAAGAATTATTCTTTAATATTTATGAATATTTAGACAATTACTCACACACAGTCATATACTGTATATACTGTATATAAAATGTGTGTTTATAAACTTGCCGTTCAGCGATAGCTTCATCATATATGGATTAATTTCCAATAAGTTATAGCGATCTTCTGTAAAAACATAAGTGGCTTTTTAAAGCTTATTCATCGAATATCCTTACTATTTAGTGTAGGATATACTGTAGTGTGTGTGTGTGTGTGTGTGCGTGTGCGCGTGAATACATGTTACTTTAGGTAAGAGGGAGAGTGGTGACAGTACCAAGGCGGGGCCCACCATCGCCGTATTCACAAATATCTCCCACCAAAGGAAAAACTTAACTCACCAACTATAATTATCTTCGCCCTAGTAAGCCACCACCACCACCACCCACCCTCACCCCAATCTCTACCACCAATTCACCCTCACCCCAATCTCATCACCACCCACCTCTAACAATCAGCCCCTCCCGATCGGGCAAGTTGTGTAACTGTGTACATGGTCTATATGTACACTATCCTTATAGAACTACCAATCACTTCGTTTACGTTGCTTATACAATTTCTCCTCTGGTTTGTTGTACTCTTTACTCTACTCAGTCCTCGTCTTTCCTGACTGACATTCTGAAGGACGTTTTTCCGGGTATTAGTCACTCGTGTCTCCTGCCTACCAGCCTCTCCACCCCCAATCTCTACACAGCCAATGAATATTTATTGCATTGTAACATGAATGATATGAATTATGAATAAAAATGCAATATTCTATCCGTGATTTCTAATTTTTCACTGATGTTCAATCTCGTTTCAGTCTTACCATTTGTAGTTTAAGTTAGGTTAGCTTAGGTTAGGTTAGGTTAGGTTAGGTTAGGTTAGGTTAGGTTAGCTTAGGTTCCAGATCATTAATACAACACAACTAATGGCGCCCCTCAAGCAGTCTCATCCTTCAATTACATAAGTGAAAGAAATCCACCATGACCGCTGCTGTAACGCTTCTGTACTTCGCCTTGCACAGGATGTAATGGGGTGCACAATAAACTAGCCTCAGCGCATGGGTTAGGGGGGTAATATCTGTAGTCTTATAATGTACCGAGATCATAACAACATTCCAGTGCGGTGGTGATGGTGTCCGATGAGTCAGTACAAGTTATATATACTCCCCAGTTAGTTTTCTAGTGATTTTGGTTAATTTCTAGGTGGTGGGTAGTGGTGGTGCATGGGTCGTGGTGGGTCGTGGATTATGGTAGTAGATGGGTCGTGATGACTCGTGGTGGGTCGTGGTGAATCGTGGTGGGTCGTAGTGGGTCGTGGTGCATTGGTTGTCGTGGATCGTGGTGGGTCGCAGTCGGTCATGGTGGGTCGTAGTCGGACGGGGTGGGTCGTAGTGGGTCGTGGTGGACCAGCCTCACACCCTTCATTATAGCTGCTGTGTGTGTGTGTGTGTGTGTGTGTGTGTGTGTGTGTGGACCATGTCTTGAAATACCACCAGGTGTGAGTCAATGTTTATTTATACCTGGTGATGAAATCTGCTTTTGTAACACACACATATAATACACACACTTACATATACAGACACATACATACACGTACATACTGTATATACACACATAGTACGTACATATACACACACACACACGTACTGTATCTTTCAATCTTTCTGTTCCTTTCTCTGTCCAACACCTCTCTCTCTCTCTCTCTCTCTCTCTCTCTCTCTCTCTCTCTCTCTCTCTCTCTCTCTCTCTCACCTCCACCACCTAGGTCGAGAGATACATTGATAGTGAAATAGTGAGAGATACATGAGTGGAGACAGTGAGAGATACATGATTAGTGAGAGATAAAGAGAGATAGTGAGAGATGGTTAGTAAGATAGAGAGATATACATTGATAGTGAGACTGCGAGAGATAGTACATGCATATTGAGAGAGAGAGAGAGAGAGAGAGAGAATTGGGCGTAGCTGCATTGGTGTGGGAGTGATCATGCCCTCCCCCCCCCCTGCAACTTATATAATGAGACACAGTATTTGATAAAACATCCTCACACGGACAGTACTTAGTCAGGTGAGCCTTGGGTTAATTAACGCTGCCCAAAAAAGTCTAGATTATGATAAGGTTAACTTTTTGTGTCTAGACGTAATCGAATTGTGAAAACCTGGACTCAGTTAGTATGTGCGGCAGCTAAAGTTACTATGTGTGGCAGCTTAAGTTACTATGTGTGGCAGCTAAAGTTAGTATGTGTGGCAGCTAAACTTAGTGATTAGTATGTGTGGGCAGCTAAAGTTAGTATGTGTGGCAGCTAAAGTTATTGATTAGAATGTATGGACAACTAAAAGGTATGTGTGGCAGCTAAACTTAGTAATTAGTATGTGTGGGCAGCTAAAGTTAGTATGTGTGGCAGCTAAACTTAGTGATTAGTATGTGTGGGCAGCTAAAGTTAGTATGTGTGGCAGCTAAAGTTACTATGTGTGGCAGCTAAACTTAGTGATTAGAATGTATGGACAACTAAAGTTAATAGGTGTGGCAGCTAAACTTACTAATTAGTATGTATGGGCAACTAAAGTTTGTATGTGTGGCAGCCAAACTTAGTGATTAGTATATGTGGCCAGCTAGAGTTAGTATGTGTGGCAGCTAAAGTTAATGATTAGTTTGTGTGGCAGCTAAAGTTAGTATGTGTGGCAGCTAAAGTTAGTGATTAGTATGTGTGGTAGCTTAAGTCCGTGATTTTGTATAGTATACGAATATTAAAGTTAAACTCAACTATCAGTATAAAGTGCGTGTAAACTCAGCCATCAGTATGTAAAGTGCGTGTAAACTCAGCCATCAGAATGTAAAGTGCGTGTAAACTCAGCCATCAGAATGTAAAGTGCGTGTAAATTCAGCCATCAGAATGTAAAGTGCGTGTAAACTCAGCCATCAGTATGTAAAGTGCGTGTAAACTCAGCCACCAGAATGTAAAGTGCGTGTAAACTCAGGCATCAAGTTATAAAGTGCGTGTAAACTCAGCCATCAGTATATAAAGTACGTAAACTCAGCCATCAGAAATGTAAAGTGCGTGTAAACTCAGCCATCGCGTGTAAACTCAGCCATCAGTATGTAAAAGTGCGTGTAAACTCAGCCATCAGAATGTAAAGTGCGTGTAAACTCAGCCATCAGTATGTAAAGTGCGTGTAAACTCAGCCATCAGTATGTAAAGTGCGTGTAAACTCAGCCATCAGAATGTAAAGTGCGTGTAAACTCAACCATCAGTATATAAAGTGCGTGTAAACTCAGCCATCAGTATGTAAAGTACGTGTAAACTCAACCCTCAGTATATAAAGTGCGTGTAAACTCAGCCATCAGTAAGTAAAGTGCGTGTAAACTCAGCCATCAGTATGTAAAGTGCGTGTAAACTCAACCATGAGAATGTAAAGTGCGTGTAAACTCAGCCATCAGTAAGTAAAGTGCGTGTAAACTCAGCCATCAGAATGTAAAGTGCGTGTAAACTCAGCCATCAGTATGTAAAGTGCGTGTAAACTCAGCCATCAGTATGTAAAAGTGTGTAACTTCAGCGTATCAGTATGTAAAGTACGTGTAAACTCAGCGATTAGTATGTAAAGTGCGTGTAAACTCAGCCATCAAGTATATACAGTGCGTATAAACTCAACCATCAGTATAAAGTGCGTGTAAACTCAGCCATCAGTATATAAAGTGCGTGTAAACTCAGCGATCAGTATGTAAAGTGCGTGTAAACTCAGCCATCAGTATAAAGTGCGTATAAAATCAACCGTCAGTATGTAGAGTGCGTTTAAACTCAGCCATCAGTATAAAGTGCGTGTAAACTCAGCCATAAGAATGTAAAGTGCGTGTAAACTCAGCTAAAGGGTTAAAGTTGGCGGGGAAATTATACGAAAGTGTCATTGGGAGCCAGGAAGTACTCCGTCAACAGGAAGTACCCAGGATCTCCACCACTACCTACACGTACAGTACATTCCGAGAGAGAGAGAGAGAGAGAGAGAGGGGTGAGGTAAAGAGAGAGAGGTAGCGAAGGGAGAAAGCTATAGGGAAAGAGGTGGCCATAGGAAGAGAGGTGGCCATAGGGTGGAAGGTGGGAACAGGGAGCTATAGGGAGAGAGATGTAGCAAGGCAGAGAGAAGAACCATCTACTGCGCAATAACAGGTGCCCAGGACGAACCCAGATTTGAGATAGCGAAATTTTGTTTTCCCGAGACAGCCAGCCAGCCAGCCAGCCAGCCAGCCAGCCAGCCAGCCAGCCAGACTCGTGATGGTAGTGGTGGGGTTCACGCCTCACCTCACCACCCACTGCGTTCTACCCTCGTACACAAAGGACAATACCAAGTGTCTTATGATGCTTGATATCGTTGAAGACTTACAAACAGCAAAGTTTTTTTACATAGCAAGAATCTTTAAAAAAAAAGTATAACCTATATACATATGAAATGGGTTTAATTGGTTGATATATAAATTTATATTGGGATATTTTGTACTATTTATATGTCTGCTGATGACCTAAATTCATATCTAAACCTGTGATATAGAAAAAATTTGATCCATCTGTATTTTCATCCATCCACCAATCTCTCTCTCTCTCTCTCTCTCTCTCTCTCTCTCTCTCTCTCTGCTATTACCATCATATTTTGCATCTCTTTCTCCATTGATTAATATTAACTAATCTTTTATTATTCTTTTTTCTTTATGCTATTTGTTATTATATCTTTCTCGTCTTTCCTTTTCTTTACTAGTTCTTTATTATTTATTATGTTCCTGTTTCTTCTTTCATCTTATCAATATATAACAATAAATCATCAAATGTTCAGTTCAGGATTAATTTACCTTACACTGAGCTGACTTGTGGCCTTATGCTGTACGACTAGGCTACAGGTTTTTGTTTAATTTTTTTTTACCTTTTATAATGCATTTTATGGCGTTAAAGTCATTTTTAAGGGATTTTATGGTGTTAGGGGCCTTTTAGGGATTTTATGGTGTTTGGGGCCTTTAAGGGATTTAATTTGCGTCAATGTCCGTTTTAAGGGATTTTATGGCACCAAGAACTTTAAGGGATTTAATGGCGTTACTTGATAAGGGAGTTTATGGCGCTAAAGGTTAAACAATCCAAACACGTGTATTTTAAGTTGGTGTTTCGTGCTGTACTGTGCTGTTTTGTGCTGTGCTGTTCTGTGCTGTGTTGTGTGTGCGACGATATTTTAATGTGCTATACTTTATTATTTAAAAGTCCTATTGATACTCCTTGTAATTCATGGAAATAATTTGTTTGTGCTAGAAATAAATTGGTCATTACATCACGGACGGTATTAATAGTCAGTCTACATCACGGACGGTATTAATAGTCAGTCTACATCACGGACGGTATTAATAGTCAGTCTACATCACGGACGGTATTAATAGTCAGTCTACATCACGGACGGTATTAATAGTCAGTCGCTACATCACGGACGGTATTAATAGTCAGTCTACATCACGGACGGTATTAATAGTCAGTCTACATCACGGACGGTATTAATAGTCAGTCTACATCACGGACGGTATTAATAGTCAGTCTACATCACGGACGGTATTAATAGTCAGTCTACATCACGGACGGTATTAATAGTCAGTCGACATCACGGACGGTATTAATAGTCAGTCAGTAATATTACTCACTAGTTAAATACGTTGTTAGTCATTACACAGTGGAAACAACAAGTGAATCAGTTTTTGGTGGAATAAAAAAAAAATCTTGAATTCCGGCATTGTTTTTGTCTTGGTCTCAGAGGGCGTGAGTCTTCGAGTATTCTCAGTGATGCTCATCTGCCCTCCTGCACATCTACCTACCTGCCCATCTACCCCCCTGCCCATACCCCACTCCTCCTGGCTCGGTGATGCCCGCCTGCCCACGCATAATGACTCAAAGTAATTAGGTCTTTCCTCACAATGACATACCCCGAGCGAAACTAACGCGTGACGCTGAGTGAGGTAGTGTGTGTGAGTGTGAGTGTGTGGGTGTGTGTGAGTGTGTGGGTGTGAGGTGTGTGGGTGTGTGTGTGTGTGTGTCCCCACTGGTCGTGATGGACGTTATGAGTCACTATTTAGATTGATTGACTGAATGTATAACTGACTGAAATTTTTGACACTGATTGCCTAACTGGACTGACAAACTTATCAACTGATTGACTAAACTACCTGACTTGTTGATCCACTTATTACCTGACTGGTCTTATTCCCTCTTCCAACTGCTGGACATCTGAAGTCATGAATCAACGAAACTAATGATCTTTCGGAGGTAATTTGTGTCTGATTGTCGCTTATTGACAACTGTTAGGTTAGGTTCTCAAGTGATTTGTGTGTTATTGTGGTGTGTTGACAGCTGTTTGTGATTGTCTGTCTGTCTGAGATGAATTGTGTTGATAATATCTGAAGGCAGAACTTGTTGTTGAGGTGATGTATTGAGCATCATTGTTTACCTGTCAGTCGTGCAGGTAAGACTTCCTTTACGTGTGTGTGTGTGTGTGTGTGTGTGTGTGTGTGTGTGTGTGTGTGTGTGCGTGTGTGTGCGTGACATTTATTTTCTTCCAATTGTTCATGATAACCTTTAAGTAGATGTAGAGATGTCTCTTGACACACACACACACACACACACGTGAGCGTAAATATTTTAAAAGGTTTTCGTTAACACTACAGGAACAGCCAATTAAGATGTCAAAAGCAACTCGGAGGAAACTTAATAACAACTGAAGCAACACCTTGTTAAGACTCTTCACACACAATAATGATATAAACAATCTTCCAGGTATTACAGCTCAGCCTAAGAAATATTTCGTCCATAAGTGTAGAGAACGGGACCATGTTGGCCCACCTGTCATGAGAAACAGTTACGTAATAGTGAACATTTTTACGGTTGTGTCATGTTGAGGAGGTCGTGTGTCAGGCAGCCTACGCACCTAATGAGCCCAGAGCAGGTGTTAGGATTAGGTTCAGTAGGATTGGAGATCTTTCAGGATTAAGGTGGATTAGGATTCGAATGTACTAAAAATGGTAATCCCTTATTATAGGAATTTACTCGGACGGAATATCAAGGTAATGGTTGAGTTAGTAAGTGACTCATTAAGTACTAAGGCGTCGTGATGGTGTATTTTGTCGTAAGGTTTAACTCCCTCCCCCAAACCTCTGTACTCCTCCTTCTCCTGGCCGCCTCCTTCCCTTGGTCTCCCCTTCGCCGGCTTCTCCCTTCCCCTGGCCGCCCCCTTCCCCCGGCTTCCCCTTCCCTGGCTTCCTTCCCCTGGCTGCCCCTTCCCCGGCTTCCCCTGGCTTCCCTTCCCCCGGCTTCCCCCTTCCCCCGGCTTCCCCGGCTTCTCCCTTCCCCTGGCTGCCCCCTTCCCGGCTTCCCTGGCTTCCCCTTCCCCTCTTCCCCGGCTCTTCCCTTCCTGGCCTCCCCTGATCTCCTTTGCCCACCCCCTCCCCCTGGCCTTTCCCTCCGGCTTCTCCCCTGCCCCCTACTCCTCCTCTTAATAAATTGATAACAGAACATTAAACACAGTGATTCAAGGCGGCAGCTCATGGGAGTCTGAGTGTCAAGTCTACTGTCTCTTTATGTTTTATACGAGGGAGGGAAGACTTCTGTGGCACGTTGAGCGATTTCGGAATATAGGTGTGCCTTATTGTACTGCCTGTGTGATGTTGTGGAGTTCTGCAATGTTGTAAAACTCCGTGTGAGCGCTGGAGAGTTGTGACCTTATGGTGTGAGGTGAGCGGCCAGATACCGAGGCCGGACGCGTCAGGTCTGGAGGATGTGCCTGGCCGTCATCCTTCATGTTGGTCTTTGTGTTGCATCTTTGAGGACTCCCACCGGGTTCTCCCCACCAGGTCTTCCTACTTGGACTTCTACACCATCTACTAGTGGTGGCTCTAGCTTCTCGTGACGTCACGTCTAAAAGTGGCACCGAAGAACCGAGCAGCGCCGACGAGCGCCGAGTGCCAAGCAGGGGGGGCCCTCTGACTTGCACCACCATTTCGCCCCGACAACTTCGGCGGCGAGGGTGTGCTAAATGGGGCTGCCTGACTCACGGGCCGCAAGCATATTATAATCCTCTCGCTTTATTATGCTCGCAGTCCACTAGTCAGAGGCACTTGTCGAATATTCACGACCCCGTCTTGACTCTGCAGTTGTGCTCTAGTCCTTCATAGTCATCCAGTGTTTGGTGCACCATCAGTGTATCTTTTGTGTTAAACTTCGACCACCACCGCAATAATGTCTCAGCAGCAGCACGTGGTGAAGCAGAGCACCTCGACGCAGCAATCCAGCAGCAGCGTCAGCATGCAGCAGTCGAGAGTGCAGCAGCAGACACAAGTGCAGACCCACACCGTCCGCGAAGGTAGGCCTAAGCTTCCTGCAGGACAGTTACCACCGCCTCACCTGCTAACTAATGCTCCGCGGCTGCTTCAAGTCATCTACCTAAGTGCTATTGTGTGTGTGTGAGCTTCGCGTGTGACAAGCCAGTGTCAAGCTGCTGTTGTATCAGTGTTTTTGGTGCCCAGGGTATAAACACCCAGGTTGGCCGCACAAGAGAAAATATTGTGCTCAGTGAAAGTGTTGAACTGTCCCAGGAACATACGAGAAAGTGGACAAAGTGCGAGGGAAGTTACAAGTGTGTGTGGACAAGTGTAGGGGCGCGGGCCTGGTGGTGTGTGGGGGACGGGGATACACAGGTGTGGGAGTCCTGCCTCACCGCCCACTATGTCCACACCCACATACCTCTTGTAGATACACCTGTTGCCTTTACGAACACCTCATAGTATAACGAGCACCTCAAAATTTTTTCCATATTAGAATTATCCATCTAACCAACACCCTTTTCCTGTTGTGTGGTGGGCGAGCAGAGTTTACCCCCCTGTCCCTTGCTCCCGGCCCCCCGCCCCCACCGGCACGCGCCAAAAATACCCATTGGCCCTCTACCGGCGCACCCGCAGCTCAGCGCCCCGTATCGGGTATCACGGTGCCTTGCCCCTGTGTAGGAAAATCTAGAAGAAATCTTTGGAGATGATGTGTTGTGATGTCTTAGATTATCGAGGAGGAACAGAACTTGTCACAGGACGATGCTGTGTGTGTTCCTCCCGTTACACAACACACCTATCACGGCCGTCTTTCACACCTACCAATACTGTTATAAAACCCTTTGTTCCTCATGCAACATTATAAACATTACAACATTACATATCCATCTCTGAAAGCGTCCAACATGCATAACACCCGACGAACAGTCTCACGCGCAACCTCTTAGTAACGGAGGTAAATATTAAAGATACATTGTGGTGAACACACACACACACACATACACGTAGCGTCATTCACCATTTTATATATATATATATATATATATATATATATATATATATATATATATATATATATATATGTGGTTGCTCAGACCTACTCCTGGTCAGGCGCCGAGGCGACTACACATGTTGGTGGTGGTGGCTAACACACTGCCTCCACTTCTGCAATCTACCTTCTACTCCCCACGAGCCTTCTACCTCCACCCCACCCACTTCATCTTTCACCTCCACCCCACCCATACTACCTCTGCACCCTACCCACACTACCCACCCCACCCACTCTACCTTCACTTCCACCCACTCTACTCCACTCCAATCTAATTTGATCTCCACTCCACGCACTTACCTCTACCTCCACACACACTACTCCACCCCCACCCATACCATTCCACTCCACCCATACTACCTCCACTCCACCCACTCTACCTCCACTCCACCTACTCTACCTCCACCCCACCCATACTATCTCCACTCCACGCACTCTACCACCACCTCCACACACTCTACCCCCACCCCACCCATACTATCTCCACTCCACACACTCTACCACCACCTCCACACACTCTACCCCCACCCCACCACACCCTCATGACCACCTCAAACACACCTCATCACATAATTGACTACTATATCCCAAACACATACAAGCTGGTGGCAGGGAAAGGAGGGACTGTGTCTATAGTCAAGTTCGACACCTTAACTCTAATAACTGTGTTGCCCCATACAAGACTCTTTAATACCTTTACACCGTGGATATACAATCAAAACCCTTATACTTGTAAAGGCTGTTATGGTATTTATTTTTTACACAACTCTGCCAATGTTATAAACAGTTTAGTACGAGGGAATATTTTCACCGTGATATTTATTTTATATTGAGTTGATCTTCGCTTATTTGTAGGAATATTTGAGTATTAATGTACAGTGATTTAGGTACAATAAAAGTTGATAATTTTTCCCCTAGGCGTTAACAAAATACAAAATCTAACCTAACCTAACCTAACCTAACCTAACCTATATATATATATTACTAGATGAAGAAATGAAAAGAACAGGACCCAGCGTCTAGCCTTTAGGTACACATCTTCGTGCCCAGCGTAGTGTAGCAGTCAGCAGCGTGTGTATCTGTATCATGGCTGGTTATACACTCTCCTTCCTTCCTTCCTTCCTTCCTTCCTTCCTTCTTTCTCCTTCCTCTTTTACACGTCTACATTCTTCTTCAGTCTTTTTGTTTTACTTTTCTTCTTCTTTTCTTCCTTCTTCTTCTTCCTTCTTCCTCCTCCTCTCCCCAACGCCTCCTCCTTCTTCTCTTGACACACACACACACACACACACACACACACACACACACACACAGACATTTTTACTGCTTCTGGTCTCTTCAGGTTGGCCAAACACTAGCCTCTTTTTTTTTTAGTTCAGGTATCATCTTGGGTTGACTCTTTGTTTTTTCGTATTTACTCTTTTTGTTTAGTTCGTGTTATTGAGGTCTTTAGGCCCGTGTTATTGAAGTCCTTTTGTTTAGTCTTCGTGTTATTGAGGTCTCTTAGTCTGTGTTATGAGGTCTTTTGGTTTAGTCTGTGTTATTGAGGCCTTTTGTTTAGTCTGTGTTATTGAGTTCCTTAGTTCGTGTTATTGAAGTCTTTGTTTAGTCTTCGTGTTATTGAGGTCTTAGTCTGTGTTATGAGGTTTAGTTCGTGTTATTGTGGTCTTTAGTTCGTGTTATTGAGGTCTTTTGTTTAGTTCGTTGTGTTATTGGAGGTCTTAAGTTCGTGTTATTGGAGGTCTTTTTGTTTAGATCGTGTTATTGAAGTCTTTTTGTTTAGTCTTGCCAGTTATTGGAGGTCTTTAGTTCGTGTTATGAGGTCTTTTGTTTAGTTCAAGTTATTGAAGTCTTTGTTTAGTTCGTGTTATTGGAGGTCTTTAGTTCGTGTTATTGAGGTCTTTGTTTGCCCGTGTTATTGAGGTCTTTTTGTTTAGTCGTTATTGAAGTCTTAGTTCGTGTTATTGAAGTCTTTTGTTTAGTCTGTGCTATTGAGGTCTTAGTTCGTGTTATTTATAGTCTTTTTTGTTTAGTTCAAGCTATTGGAGGTCTTTTGTTTAGTTCGTGTTATTGAGGTCTTTTGTTTAGTTCGTGTTATTGAGGTCTTTTGTTTAGTTCGTGTTATTGAGGTCTTTAGTTCGTGTTATTGAGGTCTTTTGTTTAGTTCGTGTTATTGAGGTCTTTTGTTTAGTTCGATTTATTGAGGTCTTTTGTTTAGTTCGTGTTATTGAGGTCTTTTGTTCGTGTTATTGAGGTCTTTTGTTTAGTTCGTGTTATTGTGGTCTTTTGTTTAGTTCGATTTATTGAGGTCTTTTGTTTAGTTCGTGTTATTGAGGTCTTTTGTTCGTGTTATTGAGGTCTTTTGTTTAGTTCGTGTTATTGAGGTCTTTTGTTTAGTTCGTGTTATTGAGGTCTTTTGTTCGTGTTATTGAGGTCTTTTGTTTAGTTCGTGTTATTGAGGTCTTTTGTTTAGTTCGTGTTATTGAGGACTTTAGGTCGTGTTATCGAGGTCTTTTGTTTAGATCGTTTAATTGAGGTCTTTTGTTCTTCTGTCAATAGTTAAAATATATTAGGAGTATATTTTCTATTGTTATTATTGCTTTTATTATTTTGGTCTTACTTTTGTTACTGTTAATGTTTTATTGTTATTGTCATTATTTTTATTATTTTTTTTATATTGTTACTATTTTTATCATTTTATTATTATTATTATAACTACTTTTGGCATTACTTTTCTTTGTAATTAGTTGAGGTATTATTATTCATATTTTTTTTACATTTCTATAAGTAATTTTCATTGAATTATTATTATTATTATTATTATTATTATTTCCGTGAGAGGTAGTTAGGGCCTCCTGTCAGGTCTCCCCCTTACAGGAAGTAAACAGTAGAGGCGCCATGTTAACCTGTGAAAATAACCCCGTGTTTGGTAAGGGCCAGTAGGGGTGTGGGGGAGGTGCAGGGGAGGTACTGGTGTGTGTAGGGGGTGTTGGCAGGGAAAATTTGTGGCAGGTTTAAGGTTGGGGAATGTTAGTGGGTGCGTGTTTAAGTGTGGCGGGGAATGTTAGGGCGTGTGTATGTGTGTAGGTGTGGGTGTGGTGGGGAAATACTGTAGAGGGATGATGGCAGGGAAAATTATGGCATGTAGGATGGGGGATTGTTAGTGGCGTGTATAAAGGTGGCAGGGAAATTATAGCACGGTTAGGATGGAGGAACGACAGGGAATTTTCCGGGCTGTGTGAGGGTGGTGGGGAAATCCTGGTGTGTATAGGGGAGTGTTGGCAGGGAAATTCTATTGAGGGGTCAAAGAGATGGTGGGCATGGGTAAGGAGGCAGGAAGAGCGTGGATAGGAAGCAAGAGGTCGTGGGTAGGAGGCAGGAGTGGCGTGGGTAGTAGTCAGGGTGCGTAGGAAGGGTGTACATACTGTAGGAGACGTGAACAGGAAGCAGGAAAAGCGTGGGTAGGAAGCAGAAGAGCGCAGGTAGGAAGCAGGAGGGGCGTGGGTTGGTGACAGGAGGGGTGGGGGCAGGTCTCGTGCCTCGGAAATACCAACACACACCGCTACCAGTAATATCCTGCCGGGGGCGCGGGCGGGGAGGGGGGGGGGATCATCTTCACCTGTGGGAAAGCATCACTGTCTGGGAAAATGTCTCAAACTTGGGATTAAATTTTTGGGATCTCATGAACATTAGGAACAGCTGATGATTATACACCTCATCCTAACCTAACCTAACCCGCTTTAGCATCAGGGTGTTTAATCATCAGGTGAAATAAGCAAGAGTTTCTTCCTCCTAGTCATCCTGAGTCCACAAACTCTGTATATAGATATAGTAACTTGTGTTCATCCACAGAGCAGGAAAATACGATCATCAGTGGGACAAACTTATCACAGTGAAAAGAAATGAGAGAATTAGCCGTAACGTAATAGAATCGTGTTGCCTGTGTGAGCCCATCCAGGGAACTGACCTTATCGTTCATCATAACATCCAGACCACAAGAGAGGAAGACACGCCTTACCTGACTCACCTGTGTGTAGTATGTGACACCAGCCAGGACCAGGTATAGCTGACGCCCTCCTATATAGGCTGACTCATGTATGCTCCCAGGATGTAAAGATCGACTTGGCTGGAATATAAGTCACACTGTCAAGGCAGATAATATACTGTCATGTCAACCTCCTGTAGTGTGTCAATGAACCAATGCTAAGAGATGGGATATTAACACTGGGAGGAGGACCCGTGTTGGGTGACTACTGAGAACCTCTGGTATATAGACAGACACGTGAAGACCTTTAGAGAACAGATCAATTACAAAATGTTAGTGTGTGTGTTAAAGCAAAGATAAATAAATACTTTTTTAATAGTAACAATAAAATGGCCTCGTCGATATTGGTTAAATATTCATACATTTTAATTCATATATAAATTTCTCGAGGTTTTTATATATTAATTTACATAGTTTAAGTTATTATATTTTATTAGAATGGATGATTTATCTTACTTGTGGGATAAAGAAAGACAGACACCGTGTGGGGGCAAGTTTAAGAGTGGTAGTGTAAGAATATTCTACCTGTGCTGGTGTTAATTAGGATAAAGGTGTGAGTTAGGAGGAATTAAATAATGGAAGATGTGTCGCCAGGGGTGGAGGGGAGTGATGGTGCAGGTGTGAGTGTGGATATACTAATTAATTGCGCAGGTGTGAGTGTGGATATACTAATTAATGGTGCAGGTGTGAGTGTGGATATACTAATTAATGGTGCAGGTGTGAGTGTGGATATACTAATTAATGGTGATATACTAATTAATGGTGCAGCTGTGAGTGTGGATATACTAATTAATGGTGCAGGTGTGAGTGTGGATATACTAATTAATGGTGCAGGTGTGAGTGTGGATATACTAATTAATGGTGCAGGTGTGTGATGACCATGAATGAACTAGTACAGTATTAAGTTACGCAGGTAGGGGGTAGGTATGTGGGGTGAGAGTTATCTGTCACGTGGGGGGTGGAGTGGGGGGGTGATGGCGCTACTACAGTACACCTATGGCTTGGGTCACTATCTCACCATACTTCTTAATTGTACATCTCCCGTCACCATACTTATGATTGTTGTTGTTTCTTGTTTTCTTTTGGTTTTCTTACACTTTATCGTTATAGTGCACACACACACACACACACACACACACACACACACACACACACTGCTCATTATAAAGGTGTTTTATTCTGGCGTTCTTTCTTAATTATACAGTAAAACATTAATCGACCCAGAGTGTCACGTTGGTCACTCGAACCATGTTGGGGCGCGTCTAGCAGGAAATAGGAAATACCATTGGTTATTCAAGGAAGGTTGGGAAGGGTCCAATAGGCCGGGGGTGGACGTTGGTCGCCAGGCATTAAGCTCTAATATTCAGTGGTTGTGGGAAGGGCCGTCGTCCATGGTGCCAGCGAGAAATGTGAGCCAAAACGTAAATAGATACGGGTGGTGAGTGCCAGAACGAGCCGGTACTGTGATGGCACATACCTCACCTTGTCTCCCGGGATAATTGACTCGGATTATGTTCCCACAAAGTTTATTTGATGACCTAGACCACATTGTTGGCTCTTGGTGTGTCGGGGTGGATTACAGTTAGTGGTTATACAGTATATCATATATCACACACATTATAGGTCCTGTGTGTTGGGGTACTGTAGGTTGTGTCCACAGTGCCAGGTAGTGAGGACAGTGCAGATTACAGAGGGCCACATCAACAGATAATGTTGCCAGAAATGTGTGTCATTTTACGGTCTTAACTTTTCCTGTCTCACCACTGTCAGTACCTCAAAATTACTGTCAGCTGGCGGGGTGACTCCTGGTGTCTACCTATTGCTTTACATATTATATTAATTATTTAATTTAGAAATAGGATCACCTGAAAAACATTAGCGCCCCCCCCCCCTCCCTCACAGATGATGATTAACACCCTTATGCTACTTGGGGGGTAAGTTAGGTTAAGTTAGGTTACGTTATGTTACTTTACGTTACATTAGCTGGGTTAGCTTAGCTTAGCTTAGTGGTAGAGTGATTGATCTTACGGTAGAATAAACTTAGGGGAGTATTCTTCAGGTGCCCCAATAAATAAATTAGTGCCCATCAACACGAAACCATTTATAAAGATATAGACCCGAGATGAAGCACTAGACTGTGTGTTGTGTTCATGTAAATACTTCATGAACATCAACCCAATGACGGAACAGTACAGGTGATGTAACAGCTCGTCACGCCCCTGGTGAGCGAACGTGAAAATCTTACTGAAATAATGTTGCCTTAATCTTATTCATAATCAAATGTTTTCTACTTTTGGATCTCTGATGAATATGAGTCTAGTGATTAGGATGTTGTCTAATGTTCATTATGCAGGATATTTTTATAGTAGTAAACTGATCAGAATAGTTATTGTGCAAAAATTATCCTTTCGAGGAACATGATATTTGGTGCTCTTGGGGTATCTACTGAAGACTAAGAAATACCTGCTATATCTCCCTTATATCATCTGATCATCAAACATCTCTACCCTACCCTACCCTGACCTTACAATCTACATCTGGCAAGACTGGAGCCACTGAAAATTTGTTAAGAATCATTGTTTATTCCCGTAGAAGAAAGACTGAAGGTTGGCGTGGCAGCGAGGTGAGAAAGTGACCCAGTAATCAGATCTCGTCCGGTGACTTATTTTCCAAACCTGTCGTCATGTTGGCGTCGCCTGGCGGGCGGGTGGGAGAAAGTTGTTGTTTGTGTTCACAACCACTGCCAGGCCTAGTGTATGACAGCTACCACTGCCAGGCATAGTGTATGACAGCTACCACTGCCAGGCCTAGTGCATGACAGCTACCACTGCCAGGCATAGTGTATGACAGCTACCACTGCCAGGCCTAGTGTATGACAGCTACCACTGCCAGGCATAGTGTATGACAGCTACCACTGCCAGGCATAGTGTATGACAGCTACCAGTGTATATGACAGCACCACTGACAGCTACCACTGCCAGGCCAGACAGCCACCACTGCCAGGCCAGTGTATGACAGCCACCACAGGCCCAGTGCATGACAGCTAGTGTATGACAGCTACCACTGCCAGGCATAGTATGACCACTGCCAGGCCTAGTGTATGCCACAGCATAGTGTATGACAGCCACCACTGCCAGGCAGTGTATGACAGCTACCACTGCCAGGGGCATGACAGCCACCACCGCCAGGCCCAGCTACCACTGCCAGGCCCAGTGTATGACAGCTACCACTGCCAGGCCCAGGTATGACAGCTACCACTGGTGGGCCCATGAGGCCCACTGCCAGGCATGTGGGACAGCCACCACTGCCAGGCCTAGTGTATGACAGTCCATTTAGTGTATGACAGCTACCACTGCAGGCCCAGTGTACATTGTTACCAAGTAGTGTGGCGACAGCCACCACTGCCAGGCATAGTGTATGACAGCTACCACTGCCAGGCATAGTGTATGACAGCTACCACTGCCAGGCATAGTGTATGACAGCTACCACTGCCAGGCATAGTGTATGACAGCTACCACTGCCAGGCCTAGTGTATGACAGCTACCACTGCCAGGCATAGTGTATGACAGCTACCACTGCCAGGCATAGTGTATGACAGCTACCACTGCCAGGCATAGTATATGACAGCTACCACTGCCAGGCATAGTGTATGACAGCAACCACTGCCATGACAGGCCTTAGTGTGACAGACAGGCCACCACCAAGGCAGCTACCACAAGTATGACAGCTGGCCACTGCCACTGCCAGGCATAGTGCCAGGCTATGACAGCCACTGCTGTGGCTTAGTGTATGACAGCTACCACTGCCAGGCCTAGTGTATGACAGCTACCACTGCCAGGCCACAGTGTATGACGCAGGCACTGTGTTTATGACAGCCACACCACTGCCAGGCATAGTATATGACAGCTACCACTGCCAGGCCTAGTGTATGACAGCTACCACTGCCAGGCATAGTGTATGACAGCTACCACTGCCAGGCATAGTGTATGACAGCTACCACTGCCAGGCATAGTGTATGACAGCTACCACTGCCAGGCATAGTGTATGACAGCTACCACTGCCAGGCGTACCTGTTATTTAGAACAAATAATAATAGTAATACATTAATAATATCGAATATGAAAATAATAGGATAAATGATAATAAATAAAACAAATAATAATAATAATAATAATAATAATAATAATAATAATAATTAAAACGCTAAACCTGGGAGGATTACATAACGCAATAGGTTACCTTTAGAGGGACATATCCGGCTGTCAATAACCCAGATGTATGAAGCCAGGACTATATATCTGGCTTGTGAGAAACACTGTACTATAACAGTTATACTCGACACTTATTACCTTGGAAAAAATATTTAAGAAGATAATATATTTCTTTAGCTAGATATTATTATTATTATTATTATTATTATTATTATTATTATTATTATTATTATTATTATTATTATTATTATTATTATTATTATTATTATTATTATTATTATTATTATGATCTGTTTCTCTCGGTACAGCCACACAAGTGAGGCAACAATGTGCTGACCTTTCACCTTAACTCTGACCTTGATCTTGACCACAGTGTTACCAACAGACTGATCTTGACCACAGTGTTACCAACAGACTGATCTTGACCACAGTGTTACCAACAGACTGATCTTGACCACAGTGTTACCAACAGACTGATCTTGACCACAGTGTTACCAACAGACTGATCTTGACCTGATCTTGACACAGTGTTACCAACAGACATCTTGAACATGTTACCCAACAGACTGATCTTGACCTGTGACTGACCACAGTGTTACCAACAGACTGATCTTGACCACAGTGTTACCAACAGACTGATCTTGAACCACAGTGTTACCAACAGACTGATCTTGACCACAGTGTTACCAACAGACTGATCTTGACCACAGTGTTACCAACAGACTGATCTTGACCACAGTGTTACCAACAGACTGATTTTGACCACAGTGTTACCAACAGACTGATTTTGACCACAGTGTTACCAACAGACTGATCTTGACCACAGTGTTACCAACAGACTGATCTTGACCACAGTGTTACCAACAGACTGATCTTGACCACAGTGTTACCAACAGACTGATCTTGACCACAGTGTTTACTGCCAGACTGATGCCAATACAGTGTTACCAACAAGCTAATGCTTGACCACAGTGTTGCCAACAGACTGATCTTGACCACAGTGTTACCAACAGACTGATCTTGACCTGAGTGTTACCAACAGACTGATCTTGACCACAGTGTTACCAACAGACTGATCTTTGACACAGTGTTACCAACAGACTTATCTTGACTGCAGTGTTACCAACAGATGATCTGACCACGAGTGTTAACGGGCCAGTCTTGACCACAGTGTTGCCAACAGACTGATCTCGACCACAGTGTTACTTGCCAGACTGATCTGACCACAGTGTTGCCGGCAGGCGATCTCGGCCACGGTGTTACCAACAGACTGATCTTGACCGGGTGTTGCTAACAGACTGATCTTGACCACAGTGTTACCAACAGACTGATTTTGACCACAGTGTTACCAACAGACTGATTTTGACCACAGTGTTACCAACAGACTGATCTTGACTACAGTGTTACCAACAGACTGATCTTGACCACAGTGTTACCAACAGACTGATCTTGACCACAGTGTTACCAACAGACTGATCTTGACCACAGTGTTACCAACAGACTGATCTTGACCACAGTGTTACCAACAGACTGATCCTGACCACAGTGTTACCAACAGACTGATCTTGACCCACAGTGTTACCAACAGACTGATCTTGACCCACAGTGTTACCAACAGTTGTACAGTATATATCAATAGTTAGGTCAATCGGTACATAGATATATAGATTGAAAGATACAGTATATAATTATCTAGATCGACAGATAGTTACATAGGTTGATAGATAGTTATATAAGGAACCATATTTGATAGATAAGCATTTGATGTATATATTTATATGGTATAGGTTTACAGACACATAGATAGATAGATAGATAGATAGATAGATAGATAGATAGAGACAGACAGACAGAGAGACAGACAGACAGACAGATCACTGTTACTGTTTATACTGAGAATATCACTACGAGTTACGCCACGAGGATCACGTAACGTTGTGTTGTGGCGGAAATACCTGATGCTTACTGACCTGTTGACCGCAGACTTGTGTGTGTGTGTGTGTGTGTGTGTGTGTGTGTGTGTGTGTGTGTGTTTGTGCGTGCGAGTGTGTGTGTGCGTGCGAGTGTGTATGTACGTGTGTGTGTACATATGTGTGTGTATGTGTGTGTGTGTGCGTATGTGTGTATGCGGTATAGATATTGAAACAGTTTATTTAGCCAGAAAAACACAGATACAAAGTCGATTATAAATTAATAATATTAACATGGCTGAGCCAGTTGAGGGCCTGAGCTCTCTATTAGGCACCTGATATATATTGTAACGGAGAAACTGTAGATGTGAGAGACAGTGAAAGCTTCTCTTCGGTTGATAGTATTTGCATGACTGGTCAAATAAGCTCCAGTTCTATTGGGGCCCAATCCTAATGGATCCCTGTCCAAATGGGCCCTAACCTGACCTTCAGGCTTGTGGTGTAGCCAATTCCCGGTAAAAAGGGGGTGGGGGGTGGCAGTCATACAGGCAGGGGGGAGCTGCTGCGGGCATACAGGGGGGGGGGGGAGCAGGGTAGAAGTATTACCTTACATGGGAGGGTTTACGTGGGGGTCGTCAGGCATAGGGAAGGAACCTGATCCCTCCCTCCCTCCCTCCCCTTACACGCTCAACAGGTCGTGGTGGTTGTTGTGGTCAATGGTGGTCGTCGTTGTAATCAAAAGTGTCGTGATTTTCGGGGGTCACGGTAGATGTTGGAGGTCAGAGGTCGTGGTTGTTGGGGTCCGGGTGGTTGTAATTTGAGAGAGAGAGAGAGAGAGAGAGAGAGAGAGAGAGAGAGAGACACGACCTGTTCACTATGGGAAGCGAGGCAACATCACGCACTTGGTGGTAATTTACACATTAAGTCATTGTTGAAACTACTGCCCTGAGGACGTGTGTTGTGTGTTTGTTGTTGTACTTGTTGTGAAATAGTTATGTTTTTGTTGTGGGAAGATTGTTCAGTAGTAGTGTTGTAGCAGGTGATGGCTGGTGATGAGGTGGTAGACGTTTGGAGTTGATGTATATGTGAAACAGCTGATGTTTGTTGACAAGAGAAACAGCTGATGTTTGTTGACAAGAGAAACAGCTGATGTTTGTTGACAAGAGAAACAGCTGATGTTTGTTGACAAGTGTAACAGCTGATGTTTGTTGACAAGAGAAACAGCTGATGTTTGTTGACAAGTAACAGCTGATGTTTGTTGACAAGTGAAACAGCTGATGTTTGTTGACAACAGAAACAGCTGATGTTTGTTGACAACAGAAACAGCTGATGTTTGTTGACAACAGAAACAGCTGATGTTTGTTGACAAGTGAAACAGCTGATGTTTGTTGACAAGTGAAACAGCTGATGTGTGTTGATATGGTGTGGTGGTGGAGGTGATTTTACGGGTTAATGATGGTAGTGGTGGTGGTGACTGTCCCCCTCCTACCCCCCCCCCTCCCCCCACAGCTGGTTGTAACTTGATCGCTAGTCATCAGCTGTGATCACTCGGTTAGGTCCCATTAACACCCAAAGTGAGTGTTTGAGGCGAGGTGTAGACGAGTGAGGGCTTTTTTGAAGATTATAAAGGTAAAAAAAAAAAACACTTGTAGGTTTAGTCACTAGTGTTGTTGTTATTGGTGTGTCTTGTTGTTGACGAGATAAAACTATTTTGAATTGGATTTAATTATTTCAAAGAATCTCGTCACGACCTTTCCTCACACTCTCTTGTCTTTTGAATATCTCTCCTCTCTCTTCCTCACGTCTCCTGGTTCAGTCTCTCTCTACCTCTGTCTCTCCTCTTCCCTCCGTCTCCTGGTTCAGTCTCTCTACCTCTGTCTCTCCTCTTCCCTCCACGTCTCCTGGTTTGTCTCTCCTACCTCTGTCTCTCCTCTTCCCTCACGTCTCCTGGTTTGTCTCTCTACCTCTGTCTCTCCTCTTCCCTCCCATCTCCTGGTTTGTCTCTACCTCTGTCTCTCTCTTCCTCCTCTCCTGGTTTGTCTCTCTACCTCTGTCTCTCCTCTTCCCTCACGTCTCCTGGTTCAGTCTCTCTACCTCTGTCTCTCCTCTTCCCTCACGTCTCCTGGTTTGTCTCTCTACCTCTGTCTCTCCTCTTCCCTCACGTCTCCTGGTTCAGTCTCTCTACCTCTGTCTCTCCTCTTCCCTCACGTCTCCTGGTTTGTCTCTCTACCTCTGTCTCTCCTCTTCCCTCACGTCTCCTGGTTCAGTCTCTCTGTCTCTGTCTCTCCTCTTCCCTCACGTCTCCTGGTTCAGTCTCTCTGTCTCCCTCCCTAGTCCTGGTTAAGGTCTCCGTCACCGTGCCTGCCTCCTCCCTGCTGGCCTGGCCTTGTTACCCACCAGCCCGGCCATCACCTCAGTTAACTTCTGCCCAGTGTGTAGTGAGGGTGTTAGCGGCTCCCTCCCCTCTACCATCATAAGCCACGTTACCTTCTCTGCCGTCTACCGTGTTGTTGTTACTTGTTGTGTGACAGAACTGGCCGACTGTGCCACTTACTACTTTACTCTCTTGGGTTACACGTGTGACCGTCTCCCATACCGTCATTCAGTGTGTTACCGTCTCGCCCGTCTACGGTGTTTTTTGCTGTCACTCTGTGGTTATTGTCTTTATGAGTGATTCACACAGCTGTCATTGATGATAAAGTCGTGTCGTGAAGTGTGAAAAATATGTAATAGTGAAGCGGTGTGTTTGTGTGTGTCTGTGTGTTTGTGTGTTAGTACATGTGCAGAAGATAAGTACACAGTGAAGACGGTTGTATTATGTAACTCTCGGTCGTGTCACAGTGTCACACAAACTCCAGCTGTCTATAACATTATCCCTCGACTGTCTACAACCTTTGGCAGGAGGACGACGCCTTAGTGAACAGATTTAGCAACACTTGAATGGTCTCTCTCTTTGTCTGCGTTATTTATATGTTAAAAAAGAACAATATTGAGGCAGAAGTTCACCATGTCTAGTGTTACACGTAAATATATACCGCCATTAAGACAGCAACAGAAACATCCCCAAGTGTTGCTGGAGACTCGTGAGAGAGGTCCAGGCAGCAGCAGCAGCAGTAGTAACAGTGAATGCCATGACATGTGTTGGTGCTGTTAAGTATTGGTGGTGTAAGTGGCGGACACCATCATGCCAGGGAAGGGCGGGGACACACACCACGAGGACCTGGCTGCTGGCCCTGAGTCACACCACCTCTGTAAGTCAACCTCCCTCTCCTACCACGTCCTTCTCTCACCTACCACGTCCTTCCCTCACCTACCACGTCCTTCCCTCACCCACCACGTCCTTCCCTCACCTACCACGTCCTTCCCTCACCTACCACGTCCTTCCCTCACCTACCACGTCCTTCCCTCACCTACCACGTCCTTCCCTCACCTACCACGTCCTTCCCTCACCTACCACGTCCTTCCCTTCGTTGACAACTATTTAAACTCATAGAGAGGAACGTCATCTCTTATACGTCTATCATTCCTTCATTTTTATTGTTATTTACTTTAAACTAACGTCGTACATGGTATAATTATTTTCATCATCACATAACTTAAACTGTGTTACGCCAGATCTATAGGTTCGTTAAATTGATCATCTTAAGGCTCCTAGACGAAATATTATATATAGTTTAAGATATATTGATGTCTATATACCTCCTCCAATTATATGTTGACGTTATAACTCACTGTAACACACACACCACTAATAAGATAAACTGCAGGTGTTATGTGTGGTGTGACTGAGGAATGTGTTGGTTATCGTGGACACATCTAAAAGCTTGTCACCA